>NC_089253.1:37377093-37683300 GCF_963930625.1 Muntiacus reevesi
GGATGTTTTCTGGATGATTCATGATTATTTCTTTTATTGTGCTTTTTATTTCTATTACTATTACATTGTGATATAAAAAGAAATGATTATACAACTGTCCATAATGCAGAATCAGTAGGAGCCCAGAGCTGGATTTCCTGCAACTAGACTGTCCCATCTAGGGGTGATGGGAGAGCGCTGGGGAGCAGCTGTAAATACAGATGAAGCCTCACTCACTGGCCGGCTGCTCACCTCCTGCTGTGCTGCCTGGTTCCTGATAGACCAAGGACGGGTACTGGTCCTGGTACCGGTGTTGTGGAGCCCTGCTCTAGACCCAATATTGGGACATTCTACAAGACAAACCACCCCGGTTCTTATCCGTTTTTAAACAAATGAATGGCATTAAAATTTCAAGAGAAAAATTATTCCATCTTAAAAGATAATAACCAAGTACAACATATGAGTACACTCTTTCAATAAACTGTGAAAAGGCATCTGTCTTTAGAGGATCAGGGAAATTTGAACATGGACTGGATATAAGATGTTTATTTTCCTTGGAACAAAATAGTATTTTTTGCACATAATATCATTTTCTCCCAAATATTCATTATGTGTAACTTGTGAAGTGGTCATCTCTTCCCTAAAATACTTCAGAAAAATGAATAAAGAGTAAAAAGAGAAATTAAATGAGGGTCTGTCTTGATTTAAAAACAGATCTGCATAGTTGCTATGGATTGAATTGTTTGTGTCCACCCCCTAATTCTGATGTTGAAAACTTGACTCCCGATGTAATGGTATTAGGTGGTAGGGCCTTCAGGCAGTAACTAAGTTGATATGGGGTTTCAACAGTAGGGCCCGCATGATGGGATTAGCCTCTCCCTCTTTTTCTCTTTTATTCTCCCTCTTCCTCCCTTCCCATCTCTACCACATGTAAGAACACAGCAAGAAGAGAACTGAAGCAAGTCAAAAAGAGTGTCTCCAATTGTTCACCACCTTGATCTTGGCTTCTAGTCTCCCGTCTATGACAACCTGTGAGACTAACTGAGTAATTTTGTAGTTATTGATGCCGAATGGTGAAATACAGCATTCCTGATACTATTCTTTATTTTTGTTATGTTTTAAATCACTTCATCATAAGAAGTTTACAAAATGTCCATTTTGAAGTTTCTGTCTTTAGTGATACCCTGCAGGGCCCGAGAAAGCAGATTCAGAAAGGCCCCCAAGGAGTGAGTGGTTAGAAACCCACCTGCTCTCTATCCCCCTCTTCTGTCATCTGATCACCATCCTTGACACCCAACAACCCCAACCCCAAACCTATCTGCATCTCCACTCCCTTGCTAATCTGCTTGTCCATCAGCTGGAGAGTTTGATGAGCCAGGTCAGGGCCTGGAGGTAGAAGGGATGTGGACATTACATGATTACATGATTTGGACCACCCCTTCCCTGGTTTTCTCCTCTTTAGTGCCATCTGCAGGTGAGAGGCAGGGCCTGGGTAGGGAGGGACCCACAAGTGGGGCTGCAGGGATATTTCCAAGGGAAGGGTGAAGGAGTTCACATCCCAGTAACCAAGAGGTAGGCAGCTTGGTCAGGACCCAGGAGGGAAAGAAGCACTGGAGAAAGAATGATGCCTACCAGAGGGCCAGACACAGCAGGGGTTTCCAGTTAACCTTGCTGGAGATCATGTTCTTCCAGCTGTACTTCCTCCTCTGGACATGGAATGTCTAGAGCTGAACTCACTGCTAATGATCCATGGAGAGTGGGAACAGTCTCATCGAAGGGCCTTTTGAGTCCACTATAACAGTTGGCATCATCCCAAGCTAGACAACAATATGACAGGTCATCCAAGAGATGACCTATTCAAAATACTACAAAATTTAACAGAGTCTTGGCATGTCTTGTGTCCAGAGTTCTTTTAGTAGAGCTATTCATCAGCCCAACTTGGGTTTCTGCTGAGAAACCTACAACCTCCCAGTTAGTAATTTCTGACTTATTATTACCTGATCTCATCCTTCAGAAACCAAGTGGTGGAAAATTCCAGTGGGCAAGGTATCTAAGGTCTTCCATCTCACAGCAGCTGTTTGCCAACTGGTCTATCCTCTCCACCCTTTTCTGAGTCCAGGATCCATGGACATCACCAGGCAGTCACGGCTCCCTGCCTATCAGATGCAGTCTCAGCATTCTCAGCAACACGTAGCTCTGAGCCACTTGTCCATTGATTGACATTGAGCTTCAGTCTGAAGCAAGTGCCCTGGAACAAGTCCAGTCTCCCTCATCCAAGAGATGGGAAACTGAACTCTGAGGTGTATGACTCACTCTAAGGCTGCAGGTGGGAAGGGAAAGTGCTGAGTCCCAGGGCTCCTTTTTCTTGGGCTGGGAGAGATCCAGGAAGGTAAATATCATAGAAAGCTCAATTACATCCTCTGCTGTGCAGCTCTCAGAGGTCTGCTGATGACAGAGCTGAAGTACTTTTCCCTTGCTACTTAGTCTGGCTCTGATTCTATCAGCAGACCTGCCTTCTTGTAGCAGCAGGAAAACAATACTGGGAGCTGGGTCTTCTGGGTTCCAGGCACAGTGAGGGCAGCCCCCACCTGGAGTGGCCCCAGGAGACATTGGTGTAAATGGCACCTGACTCACTCCCAGCTCAGCAGCCCCAGAGCTCCCTCTCCTCATCCACACAACACAGACCATTGGGAGGCTGGGTCACATGGACCTGCATCCACAGCAAGGAGTGTTTTCTGCTCAGTCTTCTGACAACTTTGATGCTGTGTCTTACTGTTTCATCAGGGAATCCCTGGCTGAGAGAGGTAGGGGGTGCTGAGACTAGCCTGAATTCAAGGGCTGTGTTCCCTCTTTGATGCTCAAAAAACACCTTGGAACTTTGAAGGCCTTGTTCAGTTCAGTTCAGTCACTCAGTCATGTCCAACTCTTTGAGACTCTGTGAACTCAGCATGCCAGGCCTCCCTGTCCATCACCAACTCCCGGAGCCTACCCAAACTCATGTCCATCGAGCCATCCAGTCATCTCATCCTCTGTCATCCCCTTCTCCTCCTGCCCTCAATCTTTCCCAGCATCAGGGTCTTTGCAAATGAGTCAGCTCTTCGCATCAGGTGGCCAAAGCATTGGAGTTTCAGCTTCAACATCAGTCCTTCCAATGAACACCCAGGACTGATCTCCTTTAGGATGGACTGGTTGGATCTCCTTGCAGTCCAGGGTACTCTCAAGAGTCTTCTCCAACACTGCAGTTCAAAAGCATTAATTCTTCAGCACTCAGCTTTCTTTATAGTCCAACTCTCACATCCATACATGACCACTGGAAAAACCATAGGCTTGACTAGACGGACCTTTGTTGGCAAAGTAATGTCTCTGCTTTTTAATACGCTGTTTAGGTTGGTCATAACTTTCCTTCCAAGGAATAAGTGTCTTTTAATTTCATGGCTGCAATGACCATCTGCAGGGATTTTGGAGCCCAGAAGAATAAGGTCAGCCATTGTCTCCACTGTTTCCCCATCTATTTCCCATGAAGTGATGGGACCAGATGCTATGATCTTAGTTTTCTGAATGTTGAGCTTTAAGCCAGCTTTTTCATGTTCCTCTTTTCACTTTCATCAAGAGGTTCTTTAGTTCTTCTTCACTTTCTGCCATAAGGGTGGTGTCATCTGAATATCTGAGGTTATTGATATTTCTCCTGGCAATCTTGATTCTAGCTTGTGCTTCCTCCAGCCCAGCATTTCTCATGATGTACTCTGTATATGAGTTAAATAAGCAGGGTGACAATAAACAGCCTTGAAGTACTCCTTTTCCTATTGGGAACCAGTCTGTTGTTCCATGTCCATTTCTAACTGTTGCTTCCTGACCTGCATACAGGTTTCTTGTTGGTCCTTTATTGGACTGGAACCTGGTGGTCCAGTCAATGATGAGAGCGTGAAAGAAGGAAAGAGGCTAATATTCCCTGGGTTACACAGCCACCTTTTGCACTCCAGGGAATCAGCCAGAAATAGAGAGAGAGAGAGAAATAAAGAAAGAAAGACACGGGGACCAAAGCTCTGATGGAGCAAAGGTGTTTTAATCAACATGGTGTGGGCATATATACTGTCTTACAAGATAGTTATTCTCAGCAAAGATAAAGATTAAAATTTCAGACTTACAAAACACAAGGCAATCCCTACTAAAGAGAGATGAGGGTACTTATCACCATAATGAGAAACTAACAAAGGAAATACCTGGATTCCTCAGCCCTGGGAAAGACATGCCTCTCCTCTTAGTTCCTGAATATTCAGGAATTAATAAGGACCAAAGGATTCCTGACAGATCCAAAACAGTACACAGGAAGCATCCTGTTAAATGCTTCCTGACAATTTCTCAAGAGGCAGGTCATGTGGTCTGGTATTCCCATCTCTTTCAGAATTTTCCACAGTTTATTGTGATCCACACAGTCATTTGGCATAGTCAATAAAGCAGAAATAGATGTGGGGGTGAAATAGTCATGTCCTTTCAGGACTTTGCTTTATGGACCTAATTGGAGAAAAAGGACAGACAGCAGGACATGGATGGATATCTCTGGGTCCCAGATGGTTGTGACTTGCGTTCCAGTCACCAGGTTTCAGAATCAGGTGCTGATGTTAGTTACAAACCACCTTTGGAGAAGGAATAGAGAGGAAAGAATTTTTCCCCAGAGAGCAGTGTGGTCAGGGGACCACAGGATCACACATAGCAAGATGAGACAAGAGCGATTGCTTGTTTCTTTGCCCTACCAGTTCCCTGGAAGTTCCACCCCTGAGGACAAGCACACAGAGATTGTCAGAGTCACTGGTGGTGCCCCTGGCACCTGATGCCATTGGTGATAACCGTTTGTGTACACAATCCTGAGCCCAGAGCTGACTCAGCCCTGTGACAGCCCCAGTCTCCCTTCTGAGGGGGATGAGATGGCTCATTTGTAACATTATCTGGGAAGCAGACACCTAAAACATCCCTAAGAAACACAAATGTGAAAAGGCAAAGTGGTTGTGTGAGGAGACCTTACAAAGAGCTGAAAAAAGAAGAGAAGCCAAAGGCAAATGAGAAAGGGAAAGATATACCCAATGGAAAACGGACTTCTAGAGAATAGCAAGGAGAGATAAGAAAGTCTTCTTAAGCGAACAGTGCAAGAAATAGGGGAAAACAATAGGATTGCAAAGACTGGATATCTCTTCAAGAAAATTGGAGATACAGTAGGAACATTTCATACAAAGATAGGCACAATAAAGGACAGAAAAGGTCAGGCCTAACAGAAGTAGAAGAGATTAAGAGGAGGTGATAAGAATACACAGAACTGTACAAAAAGCCTGAATGACCCAGATAGATAGGCATGATGGTGGGGTCACTCATGTAAAACCAGATTGTGGAATATGAAGTCAAGTGGGCCTTAGGAAGTAGCACTCCAAACAAAGCTAGTGGAGGTGATAGAATTTGAACTGAACTGCTAAAAATCCTAAGAGATGATGCTGTGAAAGTGCTGCTTTTGATATGTTAGCAAATTTGGAAAACTCAGCAGTGGTCACAGGAATGGAAAAGGTCAGTTTTCATTCCAATCCAAAAGAAAGGCAATTCCAAAGAATGTTTAAACTACCATACAATTGTGCTTATCTCCCATGTTAGCAAGGCAATGCTCAAAATCTTTCAAGCTAAGCTTCAACAGTACATGAACTGAGAAATCCCAGATGTACAAGTTGGACTTAGAAAAGGCAGAGGAACCAGAGATCAAATTGCCAACATTCATTGGATCATACAGAGAGCAAGAGATTTCCAAAAAAACATCTACATCTTCTTCACTGACTATGCTAAAGCCTTTCACTGTGTGGACCACAACAAACTATGGAATATTCTTAAATAAATGTGAGTACTAGATCACTGTACCTGTCTCCTGAAAAATCTGTATGCAGGCCAAAAAGTAATGGTTAGAACCAGAAATGGGACAACTGAATGATTCAAATTGAGAAAGGAGCATGACAAGCACTCTGGTTATTTAACTTATGTGTTGGATACATCATTCTAAATGCTGGGCTGGGTAAATCTCAAGCTGGAATCAAGACTGCTGGGAGAAATATCAACAACCACAGATATGAAGGTGATACCACCCTTACGACAGGAAAGGAAAAGGAACTAAAGAGCCTCTTGATGAGGGTGAAAGAGGAGAGTGAAAAAGTTGGCTTAAAATTCAATATTTAAGAAACTAAGATCATGACATCCAGTCCCATCACTTCATGGCAAATAGATGGGGGGCAAGTGGAAACAGAGGCAGGTTTTATTTTCTTGGGCCCCAAAGTCAATATGGGCCTTGACTATAGCCACGAAATTAAAAGACACTTGCTCCCTGGATAGAAGAAAAGCTATGACATACCTGGACAGTGTATGAAAAAGCAGAGAATCACTCTGCTGACAGAGGTCTGTAGTATCAAAACTATGGTTTTTCAAGTAGTCATGTGCAGACATGAGATTAGGACCATAAAGAAGGGTGAGTGCCAAAGAATTGATGCTTTCAAATTGCAGTGCTTGAGAAGATTCTTGAGAGTCCCTTATACAGCAAAGAGATCAAACCAGTCAATCTGAAAGGAAATCAACCTCTGACCCCTGCTGTCCCAACTTTGGTCTCTACCAAGGGTATCCAGGTGGAAAGAACTGATGCTTCCACTCCAAAAGTGCCTAACCATGGCAGCTCCAACCAAATGTTTTGCAGTTCTTCCCCTGGAGGAAGCTCAGAAAAGCTGAAGGCTCTATGTATCCTGGGTCCCCCGTTGTATGAATGTCAACCTCCCCAGCAGCACTGGAGGCCTTATAAGGGAGTGAGCTGGGCCCTGGAGGGCAGGGATGGGTCAGGCATCCGCAGGGGTGGTCACTTGCCGAGTGGGACTGGAAAGGACCCACCAGGGCATGTGTGGCAGAGAGCTGATGACTGGATGGGGGGGGGGGGGTGTGGACATAAGGGAACCAGCCCAGTATAAAGGACCTCACCCAGAATCCCCTGGAGCAGAAATCCACTGACAAAGTTCATCTGAGATGGGACAAATAGAGTCTATTTTCATTACCCCTTATAATCCCTCTGAATGAGGAGGTGGTGGAGTTGGTGGTGGCATCATAAACTCTTTCATGGACTAAACCATCCACCAGGCACTATCTTTGGGGCTCCTTCTCTCCAGCTCCAGTCATGTGGTTTTTTGAAGAAACTGACAATCATGTTTGCTACAGGGACAGGGAGGGCCATGTGACCTTGTAAAGCCAGTCATAAGACCCCATGGGTCTGCCAGGATAGTTGGTCCAGGCTGGACTTGTGATCTGAGATGGGCCATTCAGAGCACTCCCTTGAACCTTGATATCTCTAAGCTTCTTTCTTCCTGGTTAGATGCCTTCAGGATATAAAACCCTAGGGCGGGTAGCTTTGGAGTCCCTCACTAGGTGTAGAAGCTTTAAGGAAGAAAGCTGTCAGGCTAAGACAAAGAAGAGAGAGGGGAAAGAGTGAGGATGAGAAAAAGAGAACTGATGACTTCTGATTTCTTGGGTTCAGTCACTGAAATCTTTAAATCTGCTCTGGTTCCTCTGTCCCGGATCCCCAGAATTCTTCCAATAAGTCCCCACTTTCCTGGAAGCCATTTGGAGTTGGGCTTCTCTCACTTGTGATTCAGACTTGGTCTTAGATTCTCCCCGATCATTATGCACCTTCCAGACACAAACAGAGGCATCCATTTGTTATAGAACCATTAAGAGTGAAACCTTTTATTCTTTAGTGAGAATATGGCTTGCAGAGCACCAAACACAGTTTACCAGCATCCTGGGCAGAAGTGCCCTAAGTGTGAGTAAGTGTGTGTTAGGAGTGGCCTGACTGATTCCTGAATAAGTCCAAGCATTTACACAGCAGGAGCCAGGCCAATCCTGTCATTTCCTCGGTCATAAACTGAGAAATACAGCCTCAGGAAGACGTCACCCAGGATCCATTTGGAGGTGTCAACCCCATAAAAGCTGCTAAGGCATAAGTTATTGGAAACCTGGGGGAGACAGAAATACACACCAGTTAGCCTAAGCCCTTGCCTGCAACCCTCCTCAATATCTAGACCTGGCATACTTCTTGGTTTTATTTCCTTCTTTTGATAAGTATTAGGTGGTTTCCTCAGCAGCTGGGGATGTGAGAGTTCATGCAAAAAGTTAAAGCGCCAAGACATGTGGTTGCCATGAAGAAGGGTGTGGGGGAGGCAAGGATTTGGAATTGGGGATTATCAAGTGAAACTAATATATACAAGATGAATAAATAGCGTAGTCCTACTATATAGCACAGGGAACTATATTCAATATCCAGCAATATACTGTAAGGGAAAAGAGTAAGAAAAAGAATATATATACTTGTTTTTGTGTAACTGAGTCACTGTGCTGCACAGGATAACTTAATGCAACACTGAAGATAGCTACACTAAAACAAATGTTTAAAAGAATGAGCAAGAGTGGTCACAGTTCCCCTCAGTCTCTGTTTCTTTCAGTCCACTGTTCACTGCTTTCTCTGCAGAGAATGCCTTTTCTTTCTCCTACTTTTCCATGACCTGTTTTTTGTTTTTTAAAAAAAAAAAAAAAAAAACTTCATTTTGTATCGGAGTATAGCTGATTAACAATATTGTGAGTTTTAGGTGGACAGTTAAGGGACTCAGTCATACATATGCACATATCCATTCTCCACGAAACTCTCTTCCCATCCAGACTGCCACATAGCATTGAGCAGAGTTCCCTGTGCTATACAGTAGGTCCTTGTTAGTTATCCATTTTAAATAGATCAATAGCAGTGCCCACAATACATTCTTTAAGACTGCTCTCAGGCACTCTAGGCAGCCTTCCTGGACCCACAGTCACCATCCCTGAAGACTTCAGACTGGGTCAGTGACTTACCCTGGTTCTGCCATAGTCTGTGGCCCTCATCACTCCTAATCTGTTCCCAGCGCCCCTTTGCACAGCTCCTGTGGTACCATTTGCATGGAATCCAGTATAGATTTGCCTCAACCCAAGCAGGTCTCCTCGTTCCTCTATGAGGCTGTGGGGTTAGAATTACTGAAATTCCCTCTCTTCTTCAAAGCCTTCTTTGAGCTCATTAGCCTGCTCTGAACTCCCACAGGGAGCTGATAGGAAGTCTCCACCCTATACCTGGGCTGTGCACTTACTGTGCACACTTTATTCACCTTAGCATCCAACCTCCCACAGAGGGGACTGGTACCCCAACTCACAGAGAGAGCACTGAGGCTTAGCTTAGCAAGCAGAAGTTGCAGCCAAGTATTAAGGTAATCATGTAATTCATCATCTCAATCTGGACATTTCTGAGATGGGATGGGAGACTGCTAATCACTACGGTGGGACAGCACACTGCCAAACCCACTTGTCACATGGTCTATTTCAGGGACTGCTAGAGCTGACTTTCCGTGTTCATGCACCTGAGGGCTCTGGTTGAACTGAAGCTCTCTGAGGACTGAGGCCCTTAGTGTTCCCCTCTCCTTGTGACTCCCACCATGCCAGCATGGGGTGATATCCCCACATTTATTTCTGGATGATGGAAGTCCCAGACTGCCCTTTACTCTCAAGTGGTTGGTTTTGTGGGAGGCACTGGCCCAGCCACAGGGGCTCAACATCATCTGCAATGAGGTGACCTGGCCTGCAGAGGGACCCTCTCCTCCCAGCAGCAACCAAAGGGTTCTTGCCTGTGTGCGTGCTAAGTAGCTTCAGTCATGTCTGACTCTGTGCAGCCGTATAGACCGCAGCCTGCCAGGCTCCTCTGTCCATGGGATTCTCCAGGCATGACTAGTGGAGTCAATTGCCATGCCCTTCTCCAGGGGATCTCCTGATCCAGGGATCAAACCCGTGTCTCTTACATCTCCTGCATTGGCAGGCAGATTTTTTACCACTAGTGCTATCTGGGAGTCCCAGAATTGAGAAGCAGCTCTCAGGATTGGCCCCCCACCTTATGGATGTAGGCTTCAGCAGGCACTGAGTAATCGATGCCGTTGATGGTGAAGATGACAGGAGGCAGGGTACTGATGACAGGACATGAAACCACATACTGTTGGGGAAAAAGGGAGAGAGGTTGGCCCAGGAGACCCTTGTTGTGTGGGGAGACCAGGAGAGACCTGTGTCATGACCCTTCACCTCGGAACCATAGGGCGTGGCGTGGATGAGCCTCTGGATGTTGGTGACCAGCTTTGCTGGGCCATTGATCAGTGACGTCCCAGTGTCCACAAGAGCCTCGCAGCCGTGTTCACAACCAATCACTGTCCCATTCATGGAGACGCTGAGAAACAGTGGGACAAGGCGGGCATCAAGATTACTCAGAAGTCTCCCTCACCGCTGCCCCTTCCCCAACTGACTCCCAAGCAGTCCTTCAGCTCTTGCCCTGACTCTGTTTTTCTTTGCTCTCATCATGTCTCCTTCTTTGACATCCTTAAATGCAGTACTTGAATAGGCTCTTTCCTGCCTCAGGACCATGACACAAGCTGGTCTTCCTTCCTAGAAGACCCCACTCCCTTTTGACTAGCTAATTTCTCCTCGTCTTTCAAATTCCAGCTTAACTGTCGTGGTTTCAGTGAAGTCTTTCCCCCAGTGTATATCAAACTCCTGTCTTAGTCACTCTCTGTAGACCCTTCCTCATGTCTAGCATGTATCAAAATGACATTACACTATGCGTGTGAATCATATCATGTACATCTGCCTTCTTAGATGTGAGGGCAAGTTTTATTGTCATTGCCTCACTAAAGTGCCTGGCACACAGTGGATGCACAATGAGTGAATGAGTGAATGTGAAAACAATAAACGAGAAACATCCAGAGAGCTATATCCAGTGTCTCAGTGATAACAGGTCAAACACACAGTGAAGATGGAGGTTCCCTGGGGCAGCAGATTCTCATAGATGGAGACAAGCTACCCTGGGAGAGAGTGCTTCCCATCATTGCTCATTCACCCAGCTCAGTCACTGAGGCCCTGGCCAGATGATACCTGATGGCCCACGGAATCTCCAAAGGACAGGGCAACTTTTGTCTGAGGGTATCACAGAGATTCCCATCAATTACCGTGCTAGTTATCAGGCCACTCCTGGATCCCACCTTCCTGATTCTGTCAATCACAGTGCCTACTCCACTGTGTGCTCAGGATGGGGGTGTGGGGTGTAGCTATTGGTTACGTGGAGTGTCTCTTTTTATGAGCTACTTTCAGGTCTCAAGACCACAGCCAACCTCTCTACATAACTGGGTAGCTTCTCCCTAAGGAGACCAGATTTTCCCATTTGTTCAGGACTTTCTCTGTTTTTAAACTGACACTTATATGTACTGAGAACTTCCTCAGTCCTGGGTTCAGTTCAGTTCAGTTGCTCAGTTGTATCTGACTCTTTGTAGCCCCATGAACTGCAACACGCCAGGCCTCCCTGTCCATCACCAACTCCTGGAGCCTACCCAAACTCATGTCCATTGAGTCGGTGATGCCATCCAACCATCTCATCCTCTATCGTCCCCCTCTCCTCCTGTCCTCAATCTTTCCCAGCATCAGGGTCTTTGCAAATGAGTCGGCTCTTCGCATCAGGTGGCCAAAGCATTGGAGTTTCAGCTTCAACATCAGTCCTTCCAATGAACACCCAGGACTGATCTCCTTTAGGATGGACTGGTTGGATCTCCTTGCAGTCCAAGGGACTCTCAAGAGTCTTCTCCAACACCACAGTTCAAAAGCATCAATTCTTTGACCTTCAGCTTTCTTTATAGTCCAATTCTCACATCCATACGTGACTACTGGAAAAACCATAACCTTGACTAGATGGACCTTTGTTGGCAAAGTAATGTCTTTGCTTTCTAATATGCTGTCTAGGTTGGTCATAGCTCTCCTTAACCTGGACAATTGGTCATCTTATCACAACTCTGTTCAGGCTGAGGAAATTCTCCCTGATCCTCTGTTCACCACACTGTAGGGTCCTCTAACCATGCTCCCTGCCTCACAGGGCAGTGGGTGCAGCTCTCCCCCAGCTGCACAGACCTCTCTGGACCCTGTGAAGGACCCTGGTCAGAGCCCTGGTCAGAAAGCCTGGGGGTGATTAGGAACCCATGGGTGGTTTGTGTATCTATGTGTTTGTGTGTGTTTGTATGTGGCTCTGTGTATGTGTCTGTCTGTGTGCTTATGTGTATCTGTCTGCCTAAGTATGTTTATATGTGTGCCTACATGTGTGTTTATATGTGTCTGCGTGTGTTTATGTGTGTAGTTTTGTAGGTGGAGCAGATCTCTGTGTGTGACCATGTGTCTGTGCATGCATTTGCCTGCCTGCATGTGTCTATGTATAGATGTGGGGGCGTCACTTGGGGTGGCATTCAGAGGAAGAGGCTTACCGGTCCACAGTTATTAGCCAGCTTTTGGTTTGGGACACTGGTATCCAGTTGAGCTTTCCCTTGTAGTAAGAGTGGTCCACCCCACCAAACATCAACACACTGCCATTCTCCTTGTGGCTGTCAAGAGAATAAAAGAGGGGGACTCTTTGGGGGACTGTTATGCTGGGAAGTCTGAGGGTTGTGCTTGTCCACCCAACAAGGCCCTAATAGGGTCCCTATTTTACAGATGCAGAAATTGAGGGATTGAGAACCGGACCAAAATTGGTCACCGACTAGAGTGGCACAGAGGAGGTTAGAAGCTGAGTCATTTGGCCAGGCTCCTACCCACCCAGGCTTCTGAAGAGGCCCTGGACCTCCTGCAACCTGAGTGCTCAGAGATACCCTCAGAGGACAGTGTGCTGAAGGGTTTGGGCTTCCCCTTTGTCCAGCCTGTAATTTTTTCAGAAAAATCAAGGCCTGAGAGTGCTAGGGGTATGGCTTCAGGTCACCCAGGGTTGGTTTCACCTGCCTGTGACCTGTGCTATCCATGGGGCCCCACATTCAGCAGCGCCCCCCACCTCTGTTATCTCTGTCTGGAAATTCATAAGACTTGTTAGATAAGGTGTCTCACACTTCCATTTTGCACTGTCTCCTGCAAATTGTGTAGTTGGCCCCAGTAAAATGTTAGTGAGGAAGGAAAGATTTCCACCATCCCTCCCTTTCCTTCTATTTCAAATTTGTCAGCAAACTGTGTTACTTTTTCCTCCAACCTTTATCCTGACACCTTCCATTGCTCTCCCACTCCCCTCAACCCCAAGACCAAGCCACTGCTCTTGAGCCCACAAGCTAGGTTGTGTTCCAATAAAACTTCTTTTACAAAAACCAGTGGTGAAGACAGGTGAAGCCCTGGGGCCATAGTTATCTTGGGCTACACAGTCTTTCAGGATACTTCTGTAGCAAGTGTTCTATAATACTCATTCAACTGAAAGCATCTCACAGCTAATTTGGAGAGAGGGTTTGTCCAGCTCAGACTTACGTGCTCAAGTAGAAGGCAAAAACAGGCTCAGAAATGGAACCTTCTTGCTTCAGCTTGTCAAAGATGGGGATGGTTCCTGGGATGGCGAGGCTGGGGTAAGACAAGCCCAGGATGCCATCAAAGGGTGCATTATCAAACCCGAATTCCTGCAGGCTTAGGCCAAACGGCTGGTCAGTGCTTACAAGGTTCCCGATCTGTGGGAGAGAAGAGTGTTCCCACGTAAAGGACTGGAAGTGGGACTGGGCTATGTGGGTGCAGATGTCATTAGAACCTCAGAGAAGAACTGAGTCCTGGCTGTGCCCTAGGTGGACTTCAGATGGTTAAAACAAGCTGGGACAGGAATTCTGGTTCCATTGGTGTGGGGACGTGAATTTTAACCAACACCAGCTATTTCTGCAAACACCATCTGAGTCAAATTGACCTCAATGCCTTCTGTACAGGTGGGGAAACCAAGAGTCAGGACTGGACCCAATGGTGCCCCCTTGAGGACAAAATGCGTAGAGAGCAGGGTAGTCCTCTCAGCATCACTGTGATCTGATGACAGAAATGGACTGAATTTATTGCAATGTATTATGGATCCTGAACCTGCCAAGGAAGGCAGGAGCCCATTTTACAATGTCACTGGCAGGGTTCTTATGAATATGCTACCTGAGAAACACACATTTAAGGGTGTGTGTGTGTGTGTGTGTGTGTGTGTGAGATAGAGAGAGAGAGAGAGAGAGAGGGAAAATCCTCAGGCACTTTGGGGAGGGAGGCCATAGATTTTATTAGACTTTCAGTGGCCCCCTAGAGTGAGAACCCATTTAACAAGTCCCTCCCATATGTGTGGGCCTCTGCTTTCACTGCCTGGATATCTGAAGCCCTGGGCTGCCCCCAGGGTCTCCCGATCAGTTTCATTCTCTCTCAAACAACCCCACATCAGCTTGAGTCCTGACAAGCCAACCCAGCTACCACTTCCCAGATGTGTGACTTTGTCAAGGCCCTTGCTCTCTATACCTTAGTTCCCTCATGTGTCTCATACAACTAATTATAGTAACTTCTATGTGGGGTTGTTGCAGGATTAAACAAGTTAAGACCATGAAAGGACCCAGCACAGTCTGAGAATATAAAAGTGGGTGCTTTGTCCCCTGTCCCTGCTCCCAGCAAAATGAACCTTGAGCTGCTCGTGGGCAGAGGAGCTGCAGGTTCACACCCCAAGCCGCTCTCTGGGTTATCTACTCTGGGAGTTTGTGTGTCAGAAGGGGCCTTATCTCCCCAGGGACAGGATCCTGCAGGTAAGGCAACTAGTCACAAGGGGAGTTAGGGAAGGCGGGGCCCTGTCAGCTGGTCCTGCATCTGTTGTGTAAGCAGTGGTCACTCCATAGCCAGTCCTGACCCAACATAGGCCATCTATGGGGACCAAGAGGGGGTTGGTTAGTGCAGATCTGATTCAGCTTCTGTTTCCATGTTACCCGAACAGTGTCATAGACAAGAACTCCGGTCATCAACCCAGATCCGTAGAGGATGCGGAAGGGCCTGTTCGTAAGCCGCGAGGTGGAAGATTTATGATGGTCGAAGGTAATATGTGTATCTGCAGACACGAGAGATGAGTGTCAGTCAGGTCATAGGGTGGAGGGGATGGATCAAGATGGGGGAGGCGGTACTCACGACAGGCAGGACTGATGCACTTGATGGAGGGCACCCACAAGTCAGATGAGCCTGTGTCAAAGACTACCCGGAACTCCTTAGGGGGTGTTCCAATGGTGATGTTACCCACGTAGGCCATCTAGAGGGACCAGGAAGAAGTGGATGAGTGTAGATCTGGTTCCCCTCAATTCCCAGACTGCTGCCTCTCTCTGGGTGTCACATGTCTCTTGAAATCACTTTCCAACCACCATTCAGCTCACAACCGTTGCTCACAGAGTGCCTGCATTTGAGATTTTTTCCTGTGCTATGTGGTATGCAGGATTTTAACTCTATGACCGGCATTGAAGCAGTACCTCCTACATTCGAAGCCCAGAGTCATAATCACTGAACCCCCAGGGATGTCCGGTGACCTCACCTGAGAAGCTCTCTAGTCTCCTCTTCAAACCCAGCCTGAGCACCTCCTTTTCCAGGAAGTCCTCCTTAATCAACCCCAGCCACTCCCTCTAAACTCAGACCATGTTTGATCAACACCACACAAATGGGCCTTTTACTAAACATGTATTTACTCTTTGCATATCTCTCAGGCTAGCTTGGCCATTCTTGAATAAGAGATGAGAACTTTTTCAAATAAATAATAATAACTATAGCGTTAGATTCTTGTGGCATCAAGTGCCATAGGGTTTCAGTAAATTTTTGCTGATGTGATTCTTGGATCTCTGGAGGCTGAATTCCTCTACCTGGCGATTCACACTTGATTTCCAGTTGGCTTTATTTTTGGTTAGAGATGGCTTACCTCTTCACCTGTAACTGAGTGACTCACTTAGTTCAGAAAGAACAATCTCCCTCAAACTAATGCCAAATCTTTGGCACAGAAATAGATGTTTACCTGCCACCTGGTCATTGCTGGGCCCAGTCACCACAGACCAAGAGTTGAGGATGAAAATGTCTTCTCCTCTGGGAATGGGGCCCCTGTTCCCCACTGTTTCTGCCTCCTGCAGGAGCCCCGGCTCCAATATCCCACCTGGCACCTCCAGATGAACCTCAGTGCTAGGCCGGAGCACCAGGGGGCGCTGTGGAGCACCAGCCTCCCAACACACTCACGTCCAGGGCGTTCCTCAGAGGGTGAGTGGATAATTTGGGGTCACTAGCAGAATCATCGGACAGTCTATAGGCTTGTTCCTCCAGGAAATTGTTCAGCAAGTTTCTTTCCCTCAGGATTTCTCGCATGGTCTTTGTTTTAGTTAGCGGCATTCTTTCACCAAGCATGAGGAAAAGGAAACAAAGGAGGAGCAGTCAACTGTCTGTGTTATAGCATTGTAATAGCACTGTGCATTTTCCAAGCATTTTTTTTTAGTACCATCTGTTATCAGAATACTGTGCAAACACAGGGCAAAGACATAGATTTGAATACAGATTCTGTTGTGTTATCTTGGGTCAGCCATATGAACATTTGGAGTCTCAGTTTCCCTATCGGTAAAAAGGTGGAAGGGATAAACCCCACCCACCCACCCCCATATAGAATGCTTTGGTTATTAAGCAACATTATGGGTATAACATACCTGATATATAGGGAGTCTCAACAAAGACAGGCATTACCGTTGCTGTTGCCACCCCACTGTATTTTTCTCATAGAAGCTTGGGGTGGGGGAGGAAGAAGGGGAATTCTCATCCTCTCTTTACAGGGGAGAAATTTGAAATGCAGGGAGTTTGTGACATGACTGTGATCACACTGCTTGTTCAAGGTAAAAACAGTCTAGATGTAGCCCTCCTAATCGTTCTCCAGAGTTAAAGCAAAAGAGAGGGGTGAGAGAAGAATCCAGGAGAAGGGGAACAAATTAGAGAAATTAAGAGGCTAGAGAAAGAAGAAAGAGTCAAAATTGAAAAGAGAAAAGAAAAAAAACACAGAGAGATCTACATGAACAGAGACATCAAAGAGATGGAGAAATAAATAGATGAAGAGTTAAATGAGAGAGATACAGAGATGCAAGCATAGACACATACACGCAGAAGTAGAGAGAGAACAGAGAGGACACCTAGAATAAAATGTAGAAAATGCTCCTCAACAGCACCACACGTGCTGTTTGCATAGGATGTGCACTGAAGAGTTGCAAGGTGTTCCATTTTCACATAGGTCATGACCGCACCCCCAGAATTGTACAACCCTGCAGGTCTACCTCAAGACCCTTGGAACTCACATTTCCCATGGCAAAGTACTTGCCAATAAGTGAGAGTTGAATTTTAAGGCCGTCATGGAATGATTATAATCCCTTCTAACCCTGACAGGTAGAAGAATATGAGGAAGATAAGGAAAAAAAAAAAAGAAAGGAAGTTGATGCTGCTTAAGTCCCCATACTTACATGACTATGCACTCTGAGAGGGCCACCAGCCCAAGGAGCACAAGCCACTTCATGCTTCTTTCCTGGCCCCAAGTGCTTGCAGAAGATCGGGTTCTAGTCTGCAGTCGTAAGCAGGCCCTTCTAGTTATATATGTTCTGAACTACCTTAATTGTTGCCTTTAGGCCAAAATAGATTGGATAAAAACAGAAACCTCTCCATTAAATCTTTATCTCAATCAGTGTCCTTGGGGAGTGGACTTTGAAAATTCTCAGAATACAAAGAGTCTACTATAATCTCTTCCTTGAGACTTGGCTAGAAAACCAAACTGAACTGCATGGATCATCTGAGAGTGTGGAGAAATTTTCCAACCCAGAGACAAAACACTGCTATTAACGTGATAAAAGTGAGCACTAGGGGCCATGCTAGACATTCGGAGTCTCATGTGGTCTTCTTAGCCACTTCATGAGATGTGCACTGATGTCCTCAGTTGGAGAGGAGATTGCAAGAAGGAAATGCTGTCAAAAAGACTTTAGGGGCAGCCCAGGGGCATACAAGTCACTAGGTAGTGGGAGAGATGGCACAGACCAGGGGCACCTGTGATACCAGTCTGTATCAAAGAGCTAGACTAGAGCAGTATTTCAATTGCGTGGTTTCAATTTTTGAATAAACGTCATGCATCCATAAGATACTTTACATAATCGAACAAGCTTATACAGAAAACCCTGTGTGCTGGTGTCTGGGTTAGATGCTGGAAAGAATCACAGAGAATGAAGACACAAGTGGTCCTTATCTTCAGCAAGCTAGCAGTCTAGGGCAGTTCTCACAAATTCATGGCCCAGGAGGCAAGAAAAATGAATACAAGGACTAGGTGCCCATGCTAAACACTGGGCAGCACAAGCCTTACCACTGGGGGCAGCCTCTCCTCCGCTCCAACCATGCTGGAAAGCAGGCCAGCAGGCCAAGTTTTCAAGAGAAGTCAGAAGTCTGGATACTTGTGTACAATCTCCTGATTTTAATGTTAGCAACTTTTTTTTTCTTTTTTCAGAAAAAAAAATAGTGAGAGCAAAATCTCCACGATGGAGTGCTGGATTCAGACTTCAGTCTATATAGGTTTTTATTTCTGGCCTAGAGGTGAGAGTGCAGTGAGGGCAGAGAGGGATTTAATTCAAGTTGGTTGATGTAAAGTGACTGAATACGTATTAAACATATTAGTTTTCTTTCTATTTATAAAGAAAGTCACCAGGGACATATAAACCAATGAATTTAATACTATCCATTTGCTGAAGATAAATGGATATATCTCTGATATAATTTCCCAGTAGGGTCCATGCTATGAAAAATTTTGTCTGCCAAACCAAACATATAAAGAAATAATTTTGGAATGTCTTATCAGTCAAAGAAGACAAAGTAAACCACTCAGAGCTCCTGCCCAGCCTGAGATGAACAGTGAAAGTTGTTCAGTCGTGTCCGATTCTTTGCGACCCCATGGACTATACAGTCCATGGAATTCTCCAGGCCAGAATACTGGAGTGGGTAGCCTTCCCCTTCTCCAGAGAATCTTCCCAACCCAGGAATTGAACAGGGGTCTCCTGCATTGCAGGCAGATTCTTTACCAACTGAGCTATCAGGGAAGCCTGAGGTGAACAGGGTTACCTGTTAAATTCTTACTTCAACCAAAGTAAAGACAGTAGTGTTTTATGGTTGCTTGCAGGACTCCTATGGAGAAGGCAATGGCAGCCCACTCCAATACTCTTGCCTGGAAAATCCCATGGACAGAGGAGCCTGGTAGGTTGCAGTCCGTGGGGTCGTGAAGAGTTGGACATGACTGAGCGACTTCACTTTCACTTTCCACTTTCATACATTAGAGAAGGAAATGGCAA
This sequence comes from Muntiacus reevesi, assembly GCF_963930625.1. Taxonomy (NCBI): domain Eukaryota; kingdom Metazoa; phylum Chordata; class Mammalia; order Artiodactyla; family Cervidae; genus Muntiacus; species Muntiacus reevesi. Next base: position 37,396,290 of record NC_089253.1, read on the forward strand.
CCCACTCCAGTGTTCTTGCCTGGAGAATCCCAGGGAGAGGGGAGCCTGGTGGGCTGCCATCTATGGGGTCGCACAGAGTGGGACACGACTGAAGCGACTTAGCAGCAGCAGCAGCAGGACTCCTAGGGCCTATTTCCGCATGAGATCTATCCAGGTCTGTCCCTTGGATACAACAATGGGAGCCTGGCGTGCTCACCAGGTGTGGCTAGATGGGACATTGTGTCTTAACCCGCATTTTTACACATTGTTTAAATTCAATTTAGGTGGTTCAATACCAATAAAGGGAATATCTAACAAATGACACACACATGCACCATTTAACTCAGCAATTCTACTTCTAGGGATCAATCCCAACTATACACACTGCCGAGAATATAAAAAACCATCTGCACAAGCTGTCTACTGAACATTGTTTTTAAAAGCAAAATATCAGCAAAATACCAGAAGTGACCATCCACAGGGATGTGTGGAATAAGGCACAGAGCATCCCAACAACTGGGTAAAATGTGGATGGAGTAAGGAGTGGAGTGGGTGAGATATTCAGGGTGTAATGTGTATTTATGTTTTAAAAGAAGGTCCAAAAAAGTTCTTATAGTTTGTCGCTTCTGTATACACATATATGTCTATTTTCATTTAGAAACAGTAGAATTAGCCAAAAACAACTAAAATATAATGTATGGGTGAGGGGCAGGAAAGTGAGATTTTTCTTGTTTTATACTTTGATATAGGAAATGGCAACCCACTCCAGTACTCTTGCCTGGAAAATTCCATGGACTGAAGAGCCTGGTAGGCTACTGTCCATGGGGTCACAAAGAGTCGGACACGACTGAGTGACTTCACTCATGCAATGCAAATGTGTTACAGAATCAAAAAATAGATAATCACATCTGTCAAACTGAGAAGAGTAATATGTCTATTTGTATCAAGTTGATGACTAGCTGCACATAACAAAGCATTACTTAAGTGGCTTTAAATTTCAGCTTTATGACTCCACTAGGGTGTCTTCTAAAGACAAAGACAAACAAATATATCCCCCTCATTCAAAACAAAAGCAAAAAATCTGAAACTATATTCAACAGCTTATTGTTGCTGATACAGCTTCTGTTATTGTGACAGTATCATATGTGTGTTACAGGTTAAAGCAAGTCAGTAATAAATGTTAACATTGTTCTAAAGTAACGCTTACAGTGGTTAGAGAAAAGAAGTTCATACATAAAATAAAAAAGCTTAAGTAAAACCCTGCTGTCTTAAAACTTCTATTGAAAGAGTAAGTTTGTACCAATCAAATTTTTCATTTTTTTATTTTTTACAGAGTATCTGAATTCCCAGCTCTGACCACTGAAAAGCCTAGAAGCAAAGATAACTTGATAACAGTAGCTATCCTGAGGTCTAATTTGTGATTTCTAAATGCACTTTCCACCAGAGGATCCATGGATTCTTAAAGAGATGACTGATTTCAGAACTGGGTAAAGAAATGCACAAAATAATCTTGGGAATCTTGAAGAACCAGAAAGTTGAGGGATGTCAAAGACCAGAGGGGACTGGATAGAAAGTTTAGAAATCCACATAAAGAGGCCAAAAGAGGGGCTATTTTAGCATAACATTCATTCAATTGGAACAAATTTAAAGCATAGAAATCAGATATTCTAAATGCTAATAGACAACATCTAATTTGTCACTGTGACAATTGCTAGGGCACCAACTCACCATTCTGAGCCCTGAGAAAGGAAAATATCATCAATATATATGTTTTTTCTTTCTATGAGGCATATTTCATGTAATTACAAACAGTTAAAGGAATTTTCTTTTTAATTGAAGATTTTCAGGATTTAAATCCAGAAAGAGTGATGGAAACAGGAAATCACTGTTTTACAATATTTTTTGAAACTATGGATCTAGGCAAAGGTCATCAGTGGATGCTGAAACCATAAGTGAAAGGTAGAAGGTGAGTATAAAATGGCTGCATGAGGTTGGCAACTGTAAATACAGATGAAGCCTCACTCACTGGCCTGCTGCTGACCTCCTGCTGTGCGGCCTGGTTCCTGATAGACCAAGAACTGGTCCTGGTACCAGTGTTGTGGACCCCTGCTCTGACCCCAGTATTTGGGACATTCCATAAGACAAACCACTCTACTTCCTCTCACTTTTTGAACAAATAAATGGCACAAAAATTGGAGGAGAGACAGTTATTTAGTCTTAAAAGAGAATGATCAAGTGCAACATATGAGCACATTCTCTAAACCAACTGTGAAAAGACATCTGTTTTTTGAGAATCAGGGAGATTTGAATATGGACTGGATATTAGATGTTAACTGTTTTGAAACAAAATACATTGTGGTTATGTACATTTTGTGAAATGGTAATCTCTTCCTTAATATATTTCAGGAAATTTAATAAATAGTAAAAAATAACTAAGTGAGGATCTGTCTTGATTTAAAAACAGATCTGCATAGCTGCTATGGATTGAATTGTGTCCATCCCCCAAATCTGATGTTGAATCCTTAAATCCTGATATGATGGTATTAAGGGGCAGGGCTTTGGGAGGTAATTAAGTTGACATGGGGTTTTGATGGTAGGGTCTTCATGATAGCATTAGCCTCTCCCTCTTTTTCTCTCTTATTCTCCCTCTTCCTCTGTCCCCTCTCCTACCACATATGAGAAGGCAGCCAGAAGAGAAATGATGCAAGTCAAGAAGAGTGTCTTCACCAGGAACCCAATTGTCCACTGCCTTGATCTTGCACTTCTAGTCTCCAGGCTACGATACCTGTGGGACTAAGAAGGTGGTTTTGCAGTTATTGATCTGAATGAAAAAATACAGGGTTCATGACACTATTCTTCATTATTTTTGTTATGTTTGAAATCATTCTGTAGTAAGAAGTTTACAAAATGTCCATTTTGAAGTGTCTTTTTTAATTATACCCTGAAAGGCCCAAGAAAAGCAGATTCAGGCAGGCCCCCCAATGAATGAGTGGTTGGAGACCCACCTGCTCTTTATCTAACTCTTCGGTCATCTGGTCCCCATCCCCCACACCCGACAACCCCACCCTCACCCCCCTTTGCACCCCCCCTGCTAACCTGCTTGTTCATCCAGCTGGAGACTCTAATGAGCCATGTCAGGGCCTTGAAGTGGAAGGATTGGGGACATTTTTTTAAAGAATGAACTGGGCAGCCCCCTTCTTGATTTTCTCTTCTTTAGTGTCATCTGCAAGTGAGGGAGAGGGCCTGGGCAGGGAGGGAACCACTAGTGGGGCTCTGGGGACATTTGGAAGGAAAGGGAGGAGGAGTTCATAACCCAGGAACCAAGACGTGGGCAGATTGCTCAGCATCCAGGAAGGAAGAAGCACTGGGAAAAGAATGGTTCCTACCAGAGGACCAGGCCTACTGTCTTCTGGTTAACCTTACTAGAGGTCACATCCTTCCTGCTGAAATTCCTGCTCTGGACATGAAGGGACAGAGCCGTACTCACTGCTAATGACCCATGGGGAGAGGGACAGCCTCCCCCAGGGGCCCTGTGATTCCACTCTAACTGTGTGCATCATCCCAAGCTGGACAGCAAAATGGCATGTCATCTAAAGCTTTTAAAACATTTCCTAATTTATCTAAGAGTCCTGGCATGTCCTGTTCCCAGAGTTCCTTTAGGAGAGCTAATTCATCAGCCCAACTCAGGTTTCTGCAGAGGAAACTACAGCCTTCCCATTGGTAACTTCTGATTTATAACTACCTGATTTCATTGCACAGAACACAAGTGGTGGAAAGTGTCAGTGGGCAAGGCCTCACACAACTGTGCCAAGTGGTCTGCCACTCCCAGTCCAGAGCCCAGGATCCATGGACATCACCAGGCAGTCTCGGCCCCCTGCCAACCAGAATGCAGCCTCAGCATCCTTGGCAACACACACCTCTGAGCCATTTGTCCACTGATTGGTACTGAGCTTCAGTCTGGAACAAGTGTTCTGGAGCAAGTCCAGTCTCTCTCATTCAAGAGATGGGAAACTGAACCTTCGGGTGTATGACTCACTCTAATGCTGCAGGTAAGTTAGTGAAGACTTGGGATCCAGGATCTCTGGTTCTTGGACTGGGAAACCTCTGGTAAAAGAAAGATCTGAGGAAACTCAATTACATCCACTGCTGGACAGCTCTCAGAGGTCTGCAAGTGCCAGGGTGAAAGTCCTTTCCCCTTGTCCCTCAAGTCTGGCTGCAATTCTATCAGTTGACTTGCCTTCCAGTAGCAGCAGAAAGGTAATACTGGGAGCTGATTCTGCTGGGTTCCAGACACAGTGGGGGCAGCCCCAGCTGGAGTGGCCCCAGGAAGCAGTCATGCAGCTGGTGCCTGACTCACTTCCAGCTCACCAGGCCCAGAGCTCCCACTCCTCATTCACACAACACAGACCCTCAGGAGACTGGGTCACATGGACCTGTGTTCACAGCGAGGAACATTTTCTGCTCAACCCTCTGGCAAATTCAATGCAGTACTTACTGTTTCCTCAGGGAACCCCTGGATGAGTAAGGTTGGAGGCTGAGACTAGCCTAAATTCAAGGAATATGTTCCCTTTTTAATGCTAAAAATAAATGTTGGAACTGTGAAGGCCTTGAGAGGGGGTGAACCAGTCATGTTCTTTGAGGATTTGGTTTAAGCATCTGGTTGGAGAAAAAGGACAGATGCACAGGACAAGGCTAGGCATCCCTGAGTCCCAGCTGACTGTGAGTTAAGTTCCAGACACCAGTCTTCAGGGTCAGGTGCTGATGTTATTCACAAGCCACTTTTGGAGAAGGAATGGAGGAAGCAGATTTTGTCCAGAGAACAGTATGATCAGAGGGCCATGGGATCACAAAGACGAAGATGAGTCAAGAGCTATTACTTATCTCTTAGCTCAATCAGTTCCCTGGGGATTTAGGGGAAAGAATAAGCACATGGAGAAGCTAAGAGTCACTTGTGGTGCCCCTGGTGATAACCACCTTGTGTACTGGACCCCAGGCTCAGAGCTGACTCAGCCCTGTGACAGCCCCAGGGTTTCCCTCCTGGAAGGTTGAGATGGATCCCTGCTGGTATCTCATGAGTGAAGTATTTGAGGAAGTCTTGGTGAGTAACCTGTAGCCAAGTTCCAAGATTGGAAGGAAGACTGGAGGTAGAAAAGTAGAGATTTATTAAGCTTGGTTACCTTGGGCCTTTGCAATGGCTATTTCCCACATGTAGAATGTTCTTCTCCCAGGTTTTTGCATGGCTGGTTCCTTCTCCACATTCAGCATCATCTCAAATGTGTCTTCCTCAGGCAGGCCTTCTCTGCACACTCCAGTCTCACAAGCACAGAGCCTGATCCTTTTGAAAAGCCCATAGACACTGACTGCATTTACCTGTGTGCTTTTCATGGGCACCTTGAAAGCTTGAAATTATCATTAATTTACAGATGAGGAAACTGAGGTTGAGAGGCGTTAATCAACTTCCTGGAGGATATAGAGCCAAGTCGTAGAGCCAAGATTTGAATTCAGATCTGTCTGATGGTTAATCCAGCTGCTCCTTAGTCCTGGGCTTAGGGGACCTGGAAGTAATGCAGAGAAGACAAGAGGGTGGGGCTTGGAGGGAGACACTGAGAAAGGATCTCACTGTTGTCTGGGGCTCTGACCTGGGACATTATCTTCCTGGGATGCAAACTGATGAATGCTTCACCATCTGCAGTGTCACCAAATGCCATGGCAGGGGGAAGAGCATGCACTAATTCATGGACTGACTGGTGTGAATGAAAACTGTTGCCTGCCATTTGTTGTTGTTGTTCTTTAGTCGCTCAGTCATGTCTGAATCTTTTGTGACCCCCATGGACTATAGCCCTCCAGGCTCCTCTGTTCATGGAATTTCCCAGGCAAGAATACTGGAGTTGGATGCCACTTCTTCCTCCAGGGGCTCTACACATAACAAAACATTACTTAAGTGGCTTTAAAATTCAGAATTTTGACTCTACTCTCAGACTGGCATGCTACTTTGCTGTTGGGGGGGCTGGATATAAGTTCTCTCCATCTGGAGTGGAGATAGTATTGAGGACAGGATCCCAGTGGTATTAATATTTCCCGAAGCTGACTATTTGCCATATGATTTAAAGAATGTGTTTTGCTTTGGAAAATAGTAGAACAATGTTCATTTGATGCTGAAGCTGAAGATCCAATACAGAGTGCCTGAAGAACTATGGATGGAGGTTGGTAACATTGTACAGGGACAGTGACCAAAACCATCCCAGAGGGGAAAAAAAATGCAAGAAGGCAAAGTGGTTGTCTGAGGAGGTTTACCAATAGCTGGAAAAAAAGAGAAGTGAAAGACAAATGAGAAAGAGCAAGATATACTCAACTGAATGCAGAGTTCCAGAGAATAGCAAGGAGAAATAAGAAAGCCTCCTTAAGTGAACAATGCAAGAAATAGAGGGGAAAATAGCATGAGAAAGACTAGAGATATCTTCAAGAAAACCGAAGGTACCAAAGTAATATTTCATTCAAAGTTGGGCACAATAAAGGACAGAAATGTCAAGGACCTAACAGAAGCAGAAGAGATTAAGAGGAGATGGCAAGAATACACAGAACTAGACAAAAAGGTCTTAATGACCTGGATAAGCTTGATACTGGGGACACTCACATAGAGCCAGACATCCTGGAGTATAAAGTCAAATGGCCCTTAGGAAGCATTACTAGGAACAAAGCTGTTGGAGGTGAGTTATTAAAAATCCTAAAAGATGATGCTGTTAAAGTGCTGCCAACATCCAGTAGGTCATAAAGAAAGCAAGTGGATGTTTTTCTGGAATTCCCTCTCATCAGTAAGTACAACACTACTCTCTTAGTCCCACAAGTTGTCATAGACCAGAAACTAGAAGTGCAAGATCAATGTGGTGGACAACTTGGTTCCTGGTGAGGACCCTTCTTGACTTGCATCAATTCTCTCCTTGCTATGTTCTCACATGTCAAACGGAGGGGGAGGGAGGAAGAGGGAGAATAAGAGATAGAAAGAGGGAGAGGCTAATCCCATCATGAAGGACCACCATCAAGATCGATACCAACTTAATTACCTCCCAATGGCCCTACCCCCTAACCATCACATCAGAATTTAAGGATTCAGCATCTAAATTGGGGGGTGGACACAATTCAATCCATAGCGGCCATGCAGGCCTGTTTTCAAATTAAGACAGCCTCATTTATTTCTTTTTTTTACTATTTATTAATCTTTCCTGAAATATTTTAAGGAAGAGATTATCATTTCACAAAATATACATAACCACAATGTATTTTGTTTCCAAAATATTAACATCCAATATCCAGTTCATATTCAAATTTCCCTGATTCTCAAAAAACAGATGTCTTTTCACAGTTTGTTTAGAGAATGTGTTCATATGTTGCACTTGGTTGTTCTCTTTTAAAACTAGATTAACTGTCTCTCTCCCAATTTTTATGCCATTTATTTGCTCAAAAAGTGGGAAGAGGTGGGCTGGTTTGTCTTATAGAATATCCCAAGTATTGGATTTAGAGCAGGGGTCCACAACACTGGTACCAGGACCAGTACCAGTCCTTGGTCTATCAGGAGCCAGGCAGAACAGCAGGAGGTGAGCAGCAGGCCAGTGAGTGAGGCTTCATCTGTATTTACAGCTGCTCCCTACTGCTCTGTCATCACCCTTAGATGGAACAGTCTAGTTCCAGGAAAACAAGCTCAGGGTTTCCACTGATTCCGCATTATGGACAGTTGTATAATTATTTCATTGTATATCACAATGTAGTAATAATAGAAATAAAGTGCACAATAAATGCAATGCCCTTGAATCATCCCAAAATCATCCCCCAACCCTGGTCTATGGAAAATTGTCTTCAAGGAAAGCAGCCCCTGGTGCTAAAAAGGCTAGAGACCGCTGGTTTAGAGGATTGCTTCTCTGTTCCTTTCTGTGTGTTATTTCCCTGAAAACTGGTAGTTAGATCTATACTTGAGTTCAAAATTTTTTATTGGAAAATTTCATATGCAGATACGTGTTTCTAATGGCACCACTTCAAGAGGCTCATAATTTCTAGTTTCTTCACTCTGATAGATGTTCATATGCACTGGGTCCAGATGTTGCCAACCTCATGCATGCATTATGTACTCCCTCTCTACCTTTCATTCATTGTTTTAGCATCCATTGATACCGTTCGCCTAGATCAATTTTTTCATGAAGATGTTGCAAAACAGTGATTTCCTGTTTCTCCCACTCTTTCTGAATTTAATTACTGAAATTCTTCAATTAAAAAGAAGATTCCTTGGAGATATTGGCCAATACACTCCAGTATTCTTGCCTGGACATGGGGAGAGGGGAGGAGAGGGTAAGATGTATGGAAAGAGTAACATGGGAGCTTACATTATCAAATGTAAAATAGATAGCCAATGGGAATTTGATGTATGACTCAAGAAACTCAAACAGGGTCTCTGTATCAACCTAGAGGGATGGGATGGAGAGGGATATTGGAGGGAGCTTCAAAAGGGAGGGGATATATATATACCTATGTCTGATTCATGTTGAGGTTTGACAGAAAACAACAAAATTCTGTAAAGCAATTATCCTTCAATAAAAAATAAATTAATTTTTTTAAAAAGAAGATTCCTTTCATTGCAGTTACATGAAATATGCTTCATAGAAACAAAAGCAGCATAAATATTGATGATTATTTTCCTTTCTCAGCGCTCAGAATGGTGAGTTGTTGCCCTAGCAATCTGTCACAGTAACAGATTAGGTGTTGTCTCTTAGCTTTTAAAATATCTAACTTTTTAATCCATTCAATTTGTTCCAAAATATTGGATACTATGGCAAATTTTTCTCACTTTTGGTTTCTTAATATGAACTTCTAAACTTTCTGTCCAGTCCCCTCTGGTCTTTGATGTCCCTCAACTTTCTGGTCCTTCCAGATTCCCAAGATTGTTTGGTGCATTTCTATACCCAAGTCTGAAATCAGTCATCCCTTTAAGAATCCATGGATACTCTGGTGCAAAATACAGTTAGAATTCACAAGTTAGACCTCAGGATAGCTACAGTTATCAAGTTGTCATTGCTTCTAGGCTTTTCAGTGGTGAGAGCCAGATTTTCCTTAAATAAATAAAAAGGAATGTGATTGGTTGGTACAAACTTATGCTTTCAACAGAAGTTTTAAGATAACAGGGTTTTACTTAAGCTCCTTTATGTTATGTGTGAACCTCTTTTCTCTAATCACTGAAAGTCTTACTTCAGAACAACATTAGCTTTAGTTACTGACTTACTTTAACCTGTAAAATACATACAATACTGTCACAATAACAGAAGCGATATCAGTAACAATAAGTTGTTGAATATAGTTTCAGATTTCTTTCCTTTTCTGCTTTCAGGTTTCTTTTGCTTTTGCTTTGGATGGGCAGTATTTTTGTTTGTCTTTGTCCTTAGAAGATATTCCACTCTGAATGTTGAGTCATAATTCTGAATTTTAAAGCCAATTAAGTAATGTTTTGTTATGTGTAGCTAGTCACCAACTTGATGCAATTAGGCTTTTGTTTTCAATTTTGACAGATGTGATTTATCTATTTTTTGGTTCTGTAATGTATTTATATGGTTGCAAATTGAAGTATAAAACAAGAAAAATCTCACTTCCCTGCCCCTCACCCATAAATTACATTTTAATAGCTTTTGGCTTATTCTTCTACTCTTTCTTAATGAAAATAGACATGTATACATACATAGAAACAACAAAATATAACAACTATTTTGGACCCTCCTTTCTAAAAAAAACTAAATACACAGGGCGCCCTGAAGATGCCACCCATTCTACTTCTCCCTCATCCAAATAATGCCCAGGTGTCAGGATGCCCTGTGCCTTATTCCACACTCTCCCATGGATGGTCACTTCAGGGAAGTTTCTGATCTTTTACTTTAAAAACAATGTGCAGTAAATAGCTTGTACAGATGGCGTCTTATATTCTCACCAGAGTATCAGTTGGGTAGATCCCTGGAAGCAGAATTACTGAGTTAAAGGGCATAAGTATGTGTCATTTATTAGATGCTGTCATATGCCCACTGTTGGGATTGAACCACCAAAACTGAAACTAAACAATGTGCAAAAATGAGGCTTACGGCATGGTGCACCATCCTGTACACACCTGGTGACCAGGCCAGGCTCCTCTTGCACCCAAGGGACGGGCCTGGATCGACCTAAAGCAGGAACAGGCCCCGGGAATCCTGGAAGGAGCCATAAAATACTGTCATCTTTACTTTGACTGAAGTAAGAGTTTAACAGGTAGCCCTGTTCATCTCAGGCTGGGCTGGAGCTTTGAGTGGTTTCTTTGTCTTCTTTGATTGACAAGATACTTCAGAATAATTCCTTTGTAGTTTTGTTTGGCAGACAAAATGTTTCAAGACCATGACACTACTGGGAAATTGTATCAGAAATATATCCATTTATCTTCAGCAAATGGACCTCATTAAATGCCCTCCAAGAGGGCAGTACCAACATTGACTGGACTCCAGGGACTGTCAGTCACTTGACAAACTTAGCTGTAAGGATATATCAGGCAGTCTGGGCAGTATGGGCAATACAAGCCATAATGAATATCAAAATATAAGCCTTCAGATTTCCCTGGTGGTCCAGTGGTTAAGATTTTGTACTTTCACTGCAGGGGGCAGAGTTTCAAACCCTGGAGGGGGTACTAAGATCCCGCATGCCATGTGGTGGGAACAAAAAACAGTGTCTCTGTCCATCACAAGTTCTCAGAGGCTCTGATTAAAGAAATCATTTCTTGGGGAGGCAGACTGATGGAGGCTTCACTGTCTGCCGTGCCACTAGTTGTTGTGGAAGGGGGAAGGGCATGTACTAATTCATGTACTGACTATTGTGAATGAAAAATGCTGCCTGACATATCAGTAAACAAAGGATGTTACAGCCATCCAGCTATCACATTATATCTACCCTCAATGGTCCACCAAGGAGGAATTCAGAATGGCAAAGGATGCCTTCCATCAAGCCCTCAGCTACTGAAGTTATTTATTCCTCAAAATTGCATACCTAGAAGGGACTCAGGATGAGAAGAAAGTGGATACTTGCCCTAGATAGCTATGGTTCATATCAAAATAATGATTTCAATAAGCCCAGACACTTGCATCTTCCCAAACATTGAAAAAATGTCTAAAATTTACTTTAGATATTTAATCTGTCTTTAATGAAGTTATCTTTTGATGCTCTGATATCTGGTTTTTGTTGCAAAAACTCCTATGTATCCTGCCTCCTCCTTTACCTCTTCAAGGCAGTCCCTTAGAGTTATGAGAGGCTGCCCCTGGGCTTGAAGTTCTCAGAAAGTTTGCCAGATAAAACAGAATTGTCAACTCAGGTTGTGCTTTTTTTTTCAGTCAACACTATCAAAGCATTTGCAGGGAGTGAGCCATGTCACTGCTCCCTGCATTATGTTGGTGTAAACAAGCTGTAGGACCACAGTGAAATATGAGGGAGTATGGAAGTATAATCCAGGGTGAGTTTAGGATGAAGACTTGAACACTTGGACAACAGCACCAATGATACACAGGACAGTGCAGAAAAGGGGAACCAAGACCAGGTCCCAGGGTTGTGGGTGGAACACTAGCTGTTCAAGCCAACATTCAAGAACATGGGATTTATCCTGTGAGCAGTGGTAATCTTTGAGTAGGTGTGTAAGATGTTAAGATTATGGAGAATGCAGGAGAAAAATGGAAAGAGGGTAAAACATAAGAAGGAGATTAAAAATGATAAAAAGAAGGAAGTATATTAAGACAACCCAGAAGCTGTAGAAACAGGGTGGGGAAGACTTTGGACACTTAGAGGAGGTCATTGCCACTAGCTTCCATTTCATGGGAAGTGGAAGTGTGGATATTTTGTTTACATTGCAGAAACAAGACTTTGGTGGGGGCATAATGACCAACGTCAAGTCTCTAAGAGTTTTTCACACATATGAAATAAGCTTCATTTATACTCTGTGTGAAACTTCAGAGTAGAACAATGAAAAGGTTAAATGGGATGTAGGCAGATTGAACTTAATTCGATAAAAGCTTCTGTTATTAACTTACCCTTGTTCTTTGCTGTTTGCCAGCACCTTGCACAGACTGAGGTAGGTTGTGGTATTTGGGAATGTTAATTTCTTTCCAGTTCTCAGAGCCTAGGGAAGAAAGAACAAAAAGGTAATACTCAAGGCTAGGAAGGGGTCATAGTCAAAAGCTTTGTGGCATTCTAGAACTACACTGAAGAAAGCTCCCATCTCCCTGATTATGTTTTGAAGGCAAAGTTAAATGAAGTTAAAAGCAGAGGTGGGCAAAGGAGTAAAAGCCTGGATGGAAAGGAGGAGAAAGCTCTGAGTTAAGATGGGTGGTCCACACTGAGGCTGGTTCTCCTCCTGTCATGTCTGCAGGAAGGGGCAGAACTTCTGACCGAAGACTGGTGGGTGCTATAATCTGACTGCTGAGCACGTGGCCTTTGTAGGAACTGGTGTGGCCCCCTAGAACTGCACCTCATTCCACCTGAACCTTGGGAGGGGAACCTCTGTGACTTGCCCAGACACAGAGAGCAATGACATGTCACCAGGTGACTGGGGAAGATGGAATATGATGGTGACACCACAGTGTCTGCACAAACATTGCCTCCCTTCATTTTCCTTTTGACACCACAACAGTCTGGAAATCTCAAGGGATTCTACAGAGGAGGAAAAAGAGCGAGGTATATGTACTGTCTGGCCTGGAGGGGAGAGACTGAACTTGAGTTAAAGATAAATGTATATGGCACGACTTAGAAAATGTGAGTGGGCAGAGAGCACAGCATGTAAAAACACAGTGCTAGAGCCAGATAGCCTAGGTTCAAATCCCAGCCTGGCCATCCACTAGCTGTGTGACCTTAGACAAGTTACTTTCTCTGTCTGTGCCTCACATTCCCCACCTTTAAATAGGGGATAATAACAGAACCCAACGAGTTAATATGTGTAGGGTGTTTTGATTCATTGTAAGTGCTATATGAGTTTTATATATAAAGTTGTCAAATAAAAAGAAAAACACAAAGTGAGTGTTCTGAGTTAAGTTTTGTTTGGGACAAAATGTGGTATATAGGAGACAGCCTCTCACATAGATCTGAGGAACATTGCCTCAGAGGTGTGTGGGGGGAGGTCGGTAAGCATGTGATTTGGGGGAAGGGGGTATGTGAGCCAAGCATACACTTAGCAGAGACTTGCTGCTAGTCATGAGGAGTGAATATCTCTGTTCATGATGTCAGTGCTTGTCTAGATATGCAAAGGTACAAGATATCAGGCTCATAAAGTTTTCTTTCGAAAATATTTCTTTGAAGGAATGTTCTGTCAGTTTTTCCAGAGCACAGCATGACTAATTCCTGACCTCTTCATTGACCTCCTTGCATCAGATGTTGAAAGTCAGTGACATCAGTGGGTAGTGACTCCATCCTGGTAGTGTCAGGTGGTGAGGGGCAGTGGGTAGTTGGCAAAGATGACAGATATTTTGGGTTCAAGTTCATTCCTGTTCCACCTGGTATACGTGAGGAGCTTGTTCAGCACTTGGGAGCTGCCTCAGGTTTATGTCATGATTTGATGGACCATCTGGTTCCATCTCTGTAATCAAGGCCAGAGGGACTAGGGACTAGGCTGAGGTTGCTGTAGACAAAGGGATGTTAGTGACAAAACAGAAACTGGAATTCAGGCAAGTCTGATCCCCGAGTCAGCCTCTTGAAAGCTATGGGATTGCTGTATGGGGCTGTCCAGCTTTGGAATGAAGGTGCTGCTTTGTGGGACACCAGGCCTAAGTGGGATGAGTGGAGACTGTCTGACCTCCAATTTCTCTGGGGGCTGCCTCAGGACTGCTGTCTGGACTTCTCCCTCTGAAATCTAGCTCACCTTAGGGCTTGGGGAGCTGTGTTTGACCACCTGGAGCCTTATCACAGCAGATGCCAAGGTCAATGGAGATTAAGGTGTGGGGGCTGCAGTGTAACATCAAAGTGGTCCAATCTAGAGACTGAGCCTCGCCTGTTATAATGAGCCCTTTATCAATTACTGGCTTCCCTTGTGACTCAACTGGTAAAGAAGCTGCCTGCAATGCACAAGACCTAGGTTTAACCCCTGGGTTGGGAAAATCCCCTGGAGAAAGGAAAGGCTACCCACTCCTATGTTCTGGCCTGGAGAATTCCAAGGACTGTATGTGGCACAAAGAGTCAGACACAACGGAGTGACTTTCACTTATCAATTACACCACTCCCTGCTCTTGCTCTTAAAAAGTGTGTGTGTGTGTGTGTGTCTGTGTGTGTGTTTTAGGGGAATGAGGACTTAGACGCAATCTTAAAATGTTCTCCACTGGGGTGAGAGTACTCCTTCCTCTGGCTCATGGCTCATTCCACTTCATCAAAAATGATTTCTGAAAAACAAACAGGGTGGGTGAGAGTCCAGCCTGGGCTTTGGTGCCAGGCCTAAGCTAGGCAGGGAGTTCAGAAGACCGTCTCCTGGCATAGGGTGCTGCCCGGGTACTGCCGCACGGAAGCTGTAGCACCTCCAGATTTTCCACAGCTCTGTGAGGAGTTGTACTTTGGTAGCTGGGAGCTAGAATGGGACCTGATTTGAGATCAGTCCTTGGAGAACACAAAGAAATGTGGTGGATTGAACCAGCTGCCCTTTGACCCTGTCAGCAACAACAAGCCCCTGCAGTTTGGTGGTGCCAGTGGCCCTCTGGTCACAGAAGGCCTCACTGAGAGTGGAGGGGAGTCAAGCAAGAAAAGAAAGAGAGCAAATGCTCCTTCAGAGATCAAGCCCTGAGCCTTTGGAGTGGGAGCCCTGACTCCAAGACCAGAGACTGCCACAGAAATAACCCTAGGGAGTATCAAGTAGTGAGAACTCACATGAAAGAAACCACTTGAATACAAGACCCAACATCCCCCAACCACCAGTAGCACCCTGTGCAGGATGCCTCATCTAAACAGCAAACAAAACAAAAATACAAACCCAACCATCAGCGGACAGGATTACCACCTCACTCAGCCATGCCCATCAGAGGAAGAACAAACAAACAGAAGACTCAGCACAAGTCACCCTATATGAGGCTTACACAAACCACTGGGCCAACCTTAGGAAGGCAGAAACAAAAAGGAAGAAAGAATTCAACCTTGAAGCCTGGGAAAAGCAGACCTTAAACACAATGAGGTAAAAATAAATAATGAAACAACAGAGAAATACTACGCAAATGAAGGAACAAACTAAAAATACAGAAGTCCAAATAAAAGAAGAGGAAATAGGCAAACTACCTGAAAAAGAATTCAGAATAATGATAGTAAAGATGATCGAAACCCTTGAAAACAAAATGGAGAAAATGCAAAAGTCAATTAACAAAGACCTAGAAGAATTAAAGAACAAATATACAAACAACACAATTACTGAAATTAAAAATACTCTAGAAGCAATCAATAGCAGAATATCTGAAGCAGAAGAATGAATCAGTGAGCTGGAAGATAAAATGGTGGAAATAACTTCTGAAGAGCAGAATAAAGTAAAAAGAATGAAAAGAACTAAGGATAGTCTCAGAAACCTCTGGGACAATATCTAACACACCAACATTTGAATTATAGGGGTCCCAGAAGAAGAAGAGAAAAAAAAAGAGTATGAGAAAATTTTTGAAGAGATTATATTTGAAAATTTCCCCAACATGGAAAAGGAAATAATCAATCAAGACCAAGAGGCACAGAGAGTCCCATACAAGATAAACCCAAGGAGAAACACATGAAGACACATACTAATCAAACTAACAAAGACTAAACACAAAGAAAGAATATTAAAAGCAGCAAGGGAGAAGCAACATGTAACATACAAGGGAAACCCCATATGCTTAACAGCTGATCTTTCAGCAGAAACTCTGCAGTTCAGAAGGGAATGACAGGATATATTTAAAGTACTGAAAGGGAAAGATCTACAACCAAGATTACTGTACCTGGCAAGGATCTCATTCAAAATTGATGGAGAAAAAAAAACTTTTCAGACAAGCAAAAGTTAAGAGAATTCAATACCACCAAACCAGCTTTACAAAAAGTATTAAAGGGGCTTATATAGTCAAGAAATACAAGATAGGAAAAATGATCTACAAAATCAACCCCAAACAATTAAGAAAATGACAATAGGAGCATATATATCAATAATTATTTTAAATGTAAATGGATTAAATGCACCAACAAAAAGACACAGACTGGCTGAATAGATACAAAAACAATATCTATATATATGCTATCTACAAGAAACCCACTTCAGACCTCAAGACACTTATAGACTGAAAGTGAGAGGATGGAAAAATATATTCCATGCAAATGGGAAGCAAAAGAAAGCTGGAGTAACAATCCTTATATCAGACAAAATAGACCTTAAAATAAACAAGATTATAAGAGATAAGGAAGGACACTACATAATGATCAAGGGATCAATCCAAGAGGAAGGCATGACAATTGTAAATATCTATGCACCCAACATAGGAGCACCTTAATACATAAAACAAACACTAACAGGCATAAAAAGAGAAATGGACAGTAACACAATAATAGTGGGAGACTTTAACACCCCAATCACACCAAAGGACAGATCATCAAAACAGAAAATTAATAAGGAAACACAAGTCATAAATGATACATTAGATGAGATGGAGCTCATTGATATCTTCAACACATTACCTTTTTATTGAGTGCACATGGAAAATTCTTCAGGATAGACCACATCTTAGGTCACAAATCAAACCTCAGTAAATTTTGAAATCATACTAGCATCTTCTCTGACCACAATTTTACGAGACTAGATATCAATTACAAGAAAAAAAAAGCTGTAAGAAACAAAAATACATGGAGAGTAAACAACATATTTCTAAATAACCAACAGGTTACTGAACAAATCAAAAAGGAAATTGAAAAATTTCTAGAAACAAATGACAATGAAAACACAACAACTCAAAACCTATGGGATGCAGCAAACGCAGTTCTAAGAGGGAAGTTTATAGCAATACAATCCTACCTCAAGAAACAAGAAAAACATCGAATAGACAATCTAATTTTACACCTAAAGCAACTGGAAAAAGCACAACAAAAACAGAAACCCAAGATTAGTAGAAGGAAAGAAATGATAAAGATCTGAGCAGAAATAAATGAAAAAGAAATGAAAGAAACAATGATAAAGATCAATAAAACTAAAAGCTGGTTCTTTGAGACGATAAACAAAATTGACAAACTTTTAGCCAGACTCATCAAGAAAAAAGGAGAGAAGAATCAAATTAACAAAATTAGAAATGAAAAAGGAGAGGTTAAAACAGACAATGCAGAATTACAAAGGACTATAAGAGACTATTATGAACAACTACATTGCAATAAAGTGGATAACTTGAAGAAATGGATAGAGTCTTAGAAAAGTTCAATCTTTCAAGACTGAACCAGGAAGAAACAGAAATCATGAAAAAGCCAATTACAAGCACTGAAATTGAAGCTGTGATCAAAAATTTCCCAAAAAAACAAAAGCCCAGGACCAGATGGCTTCACAGGAGAATTCTATCAAACATTTAGAGAAGAGCTAATGCTTATCCTTCTAAAGCTCTTCAAAAAACTTCAGAGGAGGGAACACTTCAAAACTCCTTCTACAAGGCCACCATCACCCTGATACCAAAACCAAAGACAACACAAAAAAAGAACACTACAGGCCAATGCCACTGATGAACATAGATGAAAAAATCCTCAACAAAATTTTAGCAAACAAGGATTCAGCAACACTTCAAAAAGCTCACACACCATGATCAGTTTGGGTTTATTCCAGGGATGCAAGGATTCTTCATTACACTCAAATCAATCAATGTGATACACCATATTAACAAATTGAAAGATAAAAATCATATGATAATTTCAATAGAAGCAGAAAAAGCCTTTGACAAAATTCAGCACCCATTTATGATTAAAATTCTTCAAAACATGGACATAGAAGGACTACTTCAACATAGTAAAGGCCATATATGATAAGCCTATGGCAAACATTATTCTCAGTGGTGAAAAACTGAAAGCATTCCCCCTAAGATCAGGAACAAGACAAACCTGTCTACTTTCACCACTGCTATTAAACATTGCTTTGCAAGTTCTAGATAAAGCAATCAGAGAAGGAAAAGAACTTAAAGGAATCCAGATCAGAAAAGAAGTAAAGCTCTCACTGTTTGCAAATGACATAATACTGTACATAGAAAACCCTAAAGTTAGTATCAGAAAATTACTAGAGCTAACCAGTGAATTTAGCAAAGTTACAGGATACAAAATCAGTACACAGAAATCACTTGCATTTCTATATACTAACAATGAAAAATCAGAAAGAGAAATTAAGGAGTCAATCCCATTCGCCATTGCAACAAAATGAATTAAGTATCCAGGAACAAACTTACCTAAGGAGACAAAGAGATTCAAGCTGGTTTTAGAAAAGGCAGAGGAACCAGAGATCAAATTGCCAACATCTGCTGGATCGTCGAAAAAGCAAGATAGTTCCAAAAAAAAAACATCTATTTCTGCTTTACTGGCTATGCCAAAGCCTTTGACTGTGTGGATCACAATAAACTGTGGAAAATTCTGAAAGAGATGGGAATACCAGACCACCTGACCTGACTCTTGAGAAACCTGTATACAGGTCAGGAAGCAACAGCTGGATATGGAACAACAGACTGGTTCCAAATAAGAAAAGGAGGACGTCAAGGCTGTATATTTTCAACCTGCTTATTTAACTCATATGCAGAGTACATCATGAGAAACGCTGGGCTGGAAGAAGCACAAGCTGGAATCAAGATTGGTGGGAGAAACGCCAGTAACCTCAGATATGCAAATGACACCACCCTTAAGGCAGAAAGTGAAGATGAACTAAAAAACCTCTTGACGAAAGTGAAAGAGGAGAGTGAAAAAGTTGGCTTAAAGCTCAACCTTCAGAAAACTAAGATCATGGCATCTGGTCCCATCACTTCATGGGAAATAGATGGGGAAACAGTGGAAGCAGTGTCAAACTTTATTTTGGGGGCTCCAAAATCACTGCATATGGTGATTGCAGCCACTAAATTAAAAGACGCTTACTCCTTGGAAGGAAAGTTATGACCAACCTAGGTAGCATATTAAAAAGCAGAGACATTACTTTGCCAACTAAGGTCCGTCTAGTCAAGCCTATGGCTTTTCCAGTGGCCATGTATGGATATGACAGTTGGACTGTGAAGAAAGCTGAGCACCAAAGAATTGATGCTTTTGAACTGTGGTGTTGGAGAAGACTCCTGAGAGTCCCTTAGACTGCAAGGAGATCCAACCAGTCCATCCTATAGGAGATTCAGTCCAGGGGGTTCGTTGGAAGGGCTGATGGTGAAGCTGAAACTCCAATACTTTGGCTATCTTATGCAAAGAGTTGACTCATTGGAAAAGATCCTGATGCTGGGAGGGATTGGGGGCAGGAGGAGAAGGGAACGACAGAGGATGAGATGGCTGGATAGCATCACTGACTCAATGGACATGAGTTTGAGTAAGCTCCAGGAGTTGGTGACAGACAGGGAGGCCTGGTGTGCTGTGATTCATGGGGTCACAAAGAGTCGGACATGGCTGAGTGACTAAACTGAACTGAACTGAACTGAACTGAGGCAAAAGAACTGCACACAGAAAATTATAAGACACTGATGAAAGAAATCAAAGATGACATAAACAGATGGAGAGATATTCCATGTTCCTGAGTAGGAAGAATCAATATTGTGAAAATAACTATATTACCAAATGCAATCTACAGATTCAATGCAATCCCTATCAAATTACCAATGGCATTTTTCACAGAACTAGAACAAAAAAAAAGTTCATATTCATATGGAAATTCAAAAGACCCTGAATAGCCAAAGCAGTCTTGGGAAAGAAGAATGGAGCTAGAGGAATCAACCTTCCTGACTTCAGATTATGCTGCAAAGCTACAGTCATCAAGACAGTATGGTACTGGCACAAAACAGAAATATAGACCAGTGGAACAAGACAGAAAGCCCAGAAATAAACCCATGCACCTGTGGGTACCTTATATTGACAAAGGAGGCAAGAATATACAATGGGGCAAAGACTGCCTCTTCAATAAATGGTTCTGGGAAAACTGGACAGCTACATGTAAAGAATGCAATTAAAACACTTCCTAAAACCATACACAAAGATAAACTCAAAATGGATTAAAGACCTAAATGTAAGACCAGAAACATAAAAGTCTTAGAGGAAAGCATAGTCAGAATACTCTATGACATAAATTAAAGCAAGAGCCTCTATGACCCACCTCCTAGAGTAATGGGGAAAAAATAAAATAAAATAAACAAGTGGGACCTGATTAAACTTAAAGCCTTTGCACAGCAAAGGAAACTATAAGCAAGGTGAAAAGACAACCCTCAGAATAGGATAAAATAATAGCAAAGGAAACAACTGACAAAGGATTAATTTACAAAATACACAAGTAGCTCATACAACTCAATGCCAGAAAAACAAACAACCCAATCAAAAGTGAGAAAAAGACCTAAACAGATGTTTCCCCAAAGAATACATACAGATGGCTAACAAACACATGAAAAGATGCTCAACATCAGTCATTATTAGAGAAATGCAAATCAAAACTACAAAGAGATATCACCTCACACCAGTCAGAATGGCCATCATAAAAAGTTTACAAACAGTAAATGCTGGAGAGGGTGCAGAGAAAGGGGAATGCTCTTGCACTGTTGGAGGGAATGTAAATTGATACAGCCACGATGGAAGATGATATGGAGATGCCTTAAAAAACTAAGAATAAAATCACCATATGACCCAGAAATCCCACTCCTAGGCATATACCCTGAGGAGACCAAAATTGAAAAGGACTCATGTATCCTTTACATGAGTATCCATGTTCATTACAGCACTATTTACAATCGCTAAAACATGGAAGCAACCTAGATGTCCATCAACAGATGAATAGATAAAGAAGCTGTGACACATATACACAATGGGATATTTCTCAGCCATAAAAAGGAATGCATCTGAGTCAGTTCTGATGAGGTGGATGAACCTAGAATCTGTTATACAGAGTGAAGTGAGTCAGAAAGAGAAAGACAAATATTGTATTCTAACACATATATATGGAACCTAGAAAAATGATAATGAAGAACTTATTTACAGGGCAGCAATGGAGAAACAGACATAGAGAATAGACTTATGGACCTGGGAAAAGAGGAGGAGAGGGTGAGATGTATGAAAGAGTAACATGGAAGCTTACATTACCATATGTAAAATAGACAGACAACAGGAATTTACCTTCTCAGGAAACTCAAACAGGGTCTCTGTATCAATCTAGAGGGGTGAGATGGGGTGGGAGATGGGAGGGAGGTTCAAAAGGGAAGGGATATATTTATACCTATGACTAATTCATGTTGAGGTGTGACAGAAAACAACAAAATTCTGTAAAGTAATTATCCTTCAATAAAAAAAGAAGTTTAAAAAAAAGCATAATCCCAGTATTCCATATTGTTACCAATGTAAAGTTAGGAGGAGAGTGATAAACCGAGAGTTTGGGATGTTAATATACACCCTGCTGCTGCTGCTGCTAAGTCACTTCAGTCGTGCCTGACTCTGTGTGACCCCATATATGGCAGGGCACCAGGCTCCCCCGTCCCTGGGATTCTCCAGGCAAGAATACTGGAGTGGGTTGCCATTTCCTTCTCCAATGCATGAAAGTGAAAAGTGAAAGTGAAGTTGCTTAGTCATGTCCAACTCCTAGCGACCCTGTGGACTGCAGCCTACAAGGCTCCTCCATCCATGGGACTTTCCAGGCAAGAGTACTGGAGTGGGTTGCCATTACCTTCTCTGAATATACACACTACTAAATACAAAATAAATAATCAAGAGGGACCTACTATATAGCACAGGGAACTCTAGTCAATGTTCTTTAATAACCTGTATGGGGAAAGAATCTAAGAAAGAATGGATACCTACATATGTATAATGGAATCACATCCTTATACAGCTGAAACTAATACAATATTGTAAATAAACTGTGCATGCATGCTCAGTCACTAAGTCCTTTCTAACTCTTTGTGATCCCATGGACTGTAGGCTGCCAGACTTCTACATCCATGAAGTTTTCCAGGAGTGGGTTGCCAGTTCCTCCTCCAGGGGATCTTCTGAACCGAGGGATCAAACCCACATCTTTTACATCTCCTGCACTGGCAAGCAGAAATCAACTATACTCCAATACAAATTAAAAATTTTTTAAAAGGAAAGATTACACCCAGCTACCAAAAAGGGCTCTTTCCCCTCCTGGGATTCCTGATGTGATGCTGGAGAGGGCAGAGCAGGTGCAGGACGCCTCGACATTATCTGAGATTGTGTTTCCCTGGCTTTGGTGTGCTTTGGCTTCTAATGGGCCCCTTTGACTTATTTTTGGAGGACCTAATGCAGGGGTTCATAGACACCAGGTAGTCATTAGTTAAAGGCTGAGATGTAGGTGCTGATGGGAGTGTGAAAGCCCAACTCTCTAGCCTTGGTTTGGGATACTTTTGAGGCAAACTTATGTTCCAGAGTTTCCTGTGGGAACAGGATTCAGCTTCCCGCCCCAAGACTTGCATGAAATCACACTCAAGCTAGTTTCATCCCTTTTCCTGTCCTGATTCCCCTGTGCCCTCACTGGTTTCTCTGGAAGTCCTTTTAAAAAAAAAAAAAAACAACTAACTGTTCTGACTCTTCCTTGCTGCACGGGCATTCTGCAGTTTCAGAGGGTGGGGACTACTCTCTAGATATGGTAAGTGGGCTTCTCATTGCAATGGCTTCTCTTGTTGCAGATCATGGGATCTATGGCCTGAGGTCTCAGTTCTTGTGGCCCATAGGCTTAGTAGCTCTCAAAATATGAAATCTTCCCAAACCAGGGGTCCAACATGTCTCCTGAACCAGAAGGCAGATCGGTAATCGCTGGACCATCAGGGAAGTCCTTCTGGGAGGAACTTTAAATAAATCACTTGTATATGAAACCTTGAGTTACGGGCTACTTCTGGGGAGGCTGACCTATGATGGTTCCCTAATCAGGCAATTCCTTGACACCAGGACTGATATAGGTTCCCCTCAAAAATATTCCTACAGCATCTGTCCCTGCGACTTTGTTCTTGCTTGAGTTTCTGAAACCCACACTAGACCATAGCTTCCAGAGGGCAGAGCTCTAACTTGACTCTCTTGCAAATCCTCATGAGTAGGTCTTGTCTCTATGCACCAGACTCTAATGTCAAAACAAGGCTAACACACAGACTTGTTATTGGGTTATGAGAGTTAGGTTACAAGCTCAACTGGTTACTTTGCTACTGTGAAGGAGTTTATCAAAATGTTAATGTGAGAACGACAACCCAGATTTTAAAGAAGAAAAAAAAAATTCTGGTAAAAGACCAGGCCTGCAATATTAGAACAGAGCATCAAAGAATCTTTAAGCGAGGTTGAAAACAAAGAAGAGATTGACTGCCTCTGCCTTTTGTAAGCTCGAGAACAGAACTGTGTATGAAGGCACCTAATGGCATGTGTTTTCACAGCCCTGTCTCACCAAGACAACAAGAACCAGCATGTCCACTAACTCCCAATGCCACAGGCTGGTTACTGGGTATCAGTGTCCCACTCTGGCTCCTTTAAAGAGCAATACCAGAAAAAGCTACAAAGTGGAAGTCACTTTGCTGTTAAAGCCTGGCCATCCAGAAGAGCAGCAGTTCTGGGTAAGAGGTTATCCAGAAATCTGAAAGTCTGTGCTTGCTAACTTGATCACTCTTTGGTGTAAAAAAAAAAGTCATTCTGGATGTTGTGTTAATTCTGCTGTTTGCTTATAGTTGAATAAAAATAAAAACATTGTGTAGGTGAAAGAAAAAAGAAAGAAGGAAAGAAGAAAATTAAGAATAAAAGTTCAAAATCTATCAAAAAGCGTGTTTGCAATCACAATTTTGCACTTGTACAGTTTAGGTGATTTAAATAAATTTAACTTATTTAGGAATAAATTTATAAAATAAAAAATAAGAGAAATTTAAAATACAAATGTATTCACTAAACCCAACAAAATAATAATAATGAGACTGTACCATACTAACCAGGTAGGGCATGGTGACTGAGCGACTAACACTTTAACTTTCTTTTTCATCAGATTCTCAAGCACTAAGCTCTTTCCCCTACCTTTCATGCTGTGTAAACTATTTAGCACTGGGAGATGTGGAGAGATCTCTGTGAACCCAACCCAAGAAATTTGTAAAGATAAAGAAAACTGGAAAAGTATCCTTTCTGGAGTATACTTAGCAACTTTGCAACTTGTGGGGCACGTCACTTTGAAGGTGTTTTGAGGCAAAAGAGATGCATGCTTGGTGATTTGCTCCTCAAGTCCTGAGGGAAGTTAGGCGACTGAATGTCTGGTTACTTGATTTCACAACTGATATCATCCTGGGGAAAGAATGCTCATCAGATCAACACATATTTTCTCACTAAACAGCAGGTTTAGAAAGGTTTCTAAGGCCAGCATCAGGTGTTTTTGGCATGAAAGGCGGAATGGGGTTAGTCCCCTCTAATACAGAGAGTTTGAACTGCGCAGGTTGTCATGGTAACAGTTTGTTGTGCTACCCTAGGAGATAAGGTAAACTGACAAGAAACCGAAGGCCTTTGCAACTCTCTTTGCAGTGTGATTTTAGGCTTGAAGTAGTTGGCAAGGACAGGGTGGCTGGTAAGAGTGAGGAGGGGAGTAATCAGAGCCAGTGCTTTAGCTCCTCCTAGAGTCAGTTAGGGTTTCAGTTATCTTCCACTACATCCTAGGTGAGGAAACAGTGATACGTTGTCTCTGTGCGGGGAACATAGATCAACACCTGTTCCTTTCCCGTCTCAGGCCCAGTCTGATCCCCTTAGAGTAGGAAGTATCACCCCCAGCAGAGAGCTATTGTCTCTGTACCTGTGGCTGCCTCCCCACTTCCCAGTCCTCCCCACCCTGTCTCAGCCCCACGGGTCTGCAGTGGCTCCCATGACGGCCTTGCTGTCACCTGAGCCTGACCCTCTGACTTCTGTCCTGGGATCTGAGTAAGGCAGAAAATCCAGGATGCACATGCCTGGCGAGGATGCTGCACTGTTTTCCATGTGCTCTGCAAGCCTGGGATCATGCTGTTTTTTATTCTGTTCTTTTCTCTCAATGTCCTATTGGAAGGATTTCTCCTTACATTGAATACTATATTCAGACAGTTAGCTGCTTGATGGCCTGTCTGTGCTGTGTTGACACTTTATGTTGAATGGACTTTGGGATATCTCAGATTTTCACTTTTGTTAGAGACTCTGAGGACTTCATCCTTGCCTCTTTATGTTTGTGGGTGCTTCTGATCATAGCTTTACATAAATCTTACAAGCAAAATTCCTGGGACAAAAACAGTACTTATATTTAGGACAAATCATCACCCAAGACTGTACTAATTTGCACTCTTACAAGAAGTGTTCAAGATCTTCCTCTTTCCTGTTTTTTCTACCTTTTCTATCACTGAAGGCTATAAATTTTTGGTCTACACTTTGGAATGGATAAAAGTGGAAGGAAGGTGGAGTAAGACTGTTGCTTTAAAGATCAGATTTATCCTAATGTTGGTGGCACACGCTACAAATATAGAGCCTCAAGAGTAAGGAGCACATTAACAGGCACCAGCTTCAGCCCAAGGCTTAGGCTGATCTAGGGTGATTTTTCCAGGTGATATCATGGTGGTAACCATGCTGAGACCATGCATATCTCCTGACATGGATGCAGCAATGTGTTCAAGTGCATCTACTAACTCATCCATTCTTTTAATCAACGTATATTTCTTGAGCGTGGCTACATATCTGTCACAAGTGTTGGAGCCAGAAGATAGGAGACATCTTACCTCTGTACAATGGGGGTCATGCCTTCCCAGGGGTCATGCCTTCCCAAGGCTCATGCGAAGACAGTGAGCTAGCATCTGTAATTAACCAGAGCTGTTATTCTTGCTCCTATTGGTGGTTTCTCACCAACAGCACCATTGCTTATGGTTCCATGGAGAAAACTTGGAGAATGAGTTTGACAAACTGTTCACTTGCCTCTCCATTAGGCCTGGTTCATGATATTTACTGTTAAAGAAAAATAACTGATTCTGCTCTCACCTTTTCCTTGTTTATCAGCTCTGCAACTAGACCTCTTTCACTCCCCGCAAGTCGAGCATAATCCAGGGCCATCCCAAAGTGGCCGGGCACATGTACCCGTGGACATACGGCCAAGCTGCACACAAATAGTAACTTCAGGGTTTAGGGGTGTGTTTCAAGGTCGGGATGACAAGCCTAAAGTCAACACCTCGCCCTATGCCAGCTTTCCTTGTCTCCCTCAAGAGGAAGCCCTTTACTCCTCTGGCCTCCCATCCACACTATTTTCATTTTCTCCATCTGGCCCTCCCAGTTGGGAGTTGTCTCTTTATCTG
Organism: Muntiacus reevesi; assembly: GCF_963930625.1. Lineage (NCBI taxonomy): Eukaryota > Metazoa > Chordata > Mammalia > Artiodactyla > Cervidae > Muntiacus > Muntiacus reevesi. Next base: position 37,422,734 of record NC_089253.1, read on the forward strand.
TCTCCATGACTTGTAGGTGAGCTCCTAGCCCAGCTCTCTAACCCTGGGGTCCACCACAGCACCTAGCACGTAGTAGGTGCTTAGTCAATTTGTACTGAATGAAAAGATGACCGTGTTTTCCACCTTATTTAGTCTTTCCTGCTCTTTCTCTATTCTGGATCTGACTCTATCCCTGCTGTCCCCAGCCTGGGCCTCTGCCTAGGGTCTCCAAATGGGAAGAAGTGATAACTCTACTCCAAAACTGGCAAACCATGGCAGCTTAAACCAAATGGTTTGTGGCTCTCCCCATGAAGGAAGCTCAGAGAGGTTGAGGGTTCTGTGCACCCTGGATTCCCCCGTTTACATGAATGGCATCCTCCCCAGCATCACTGGAGGTCGAAGGAAGGAGTTTGCTGGACCCTGGAGGAGGGGGATGGCTCAAGGATCCACATGGGGCTATCACTTGCAAAGTGTCACTGGAAAGGAAAAGCAGGTGTGGGCAGAAGAGAGCTGGTGACTCGGGTGGAGAGACAGAAGGGAACCATCTCAGTGTAAAGGGCCATACCCAGATCTCCCTGCAGAAGGCCACTGCCAATGTTCCTCCAGAATGGCAAGAATACAGTCTAATTTCATTAGCCCTTATCATCTCTCTGAATGAGGAGGTGGTGGAGTTGGTGGGGCAGCCATAAATTCTTCCACGGTCTAGAACCTCCCCCTGGCGCTTCCTCTGTGGCTGCCTCTCTATCTCTAGTCGCGTGATTCTGGAGTAAACCGTCAATCACAGTTGGTGCAGTGTCAGGGCCACATGACCAGGTAGGGCCAGTTATAGAACCCCATGCCCCTACCAACACAATTGGTCCAGAACTGGACTCAAGATCTGGGTTGGGTCAATCAGATCCCTCCCTGGAGCCTTGATGCCTTCTGAGTTTCTTTCCTCACTGACTAGATGCTTTAGAGATATAAAGCCCTGGGGCAGGCAGCTGCAGTCCTTCAATAGGTGTAGAAGCCTGAGGGAAGAAAGTTGTCAGGCTAAGAGAATCAAAGAGAGAAGAGAAAGAGTGAGGGTGTCAAACTGTGAGCTGATGGCTTCTGATTTCTTGGGTCCAGTCCCTGAGATCTTTGGATCTGTTCTGGTTCCCGTGTCCCAGATCCCGGATCCCCAGTATCCTTCCAATAAGCCTCCCCTTTCCTTGAAGTCAGTTGGAGTTGGGCTTCTCTCACTAGTAGTTCAGACTTGATTCTAGGTCCTGCCCAGGTATGATCCACCTCTGCTACCCAAGGAGAGGCACCCATTCATATCAGCATCATTGAGATGAACCCTTTATTCTTTACTGAGAATAGGGCTTGCAGAGCTTCAAACACAGTTCACCAGCATCCCTGGCATGTGTGCACTGAGTTGAGAGAATGTGTGTTTAGAGTAGGCCTGATTAATTCCTGAAGCAGCCACAGCATTTACACTGCAAGAGCCAGACCAACCCTGTTGTTTCCCCGATCAAAATCTGAGAAATACAGCCTCAGGAAGATGTCACCTGGGATCCAGGTCTCCGTGGAGTGCAAGTCCTCTGTGCCCCCTCGAATGCTGCTAATACAGATGTTCTGAGAACTCTGGGGAGACTGAAACACACATCAGTCACCCTGGGCCACTACCTGCCACCCCTATCAATATCCAGACCTGGCATATTTTTTGGTTTCTTTTCCCTCCTTCGGTAAAAATCAAGTGGTTCTCTCAGCACCTGAGGAAGTGGGGTACAGCCAAGAACAAGAAGGGCCAAGACATGTGGTTGCCATGAGGAAAGGAGGATTGGGAGTTTGGGATTTTTAAATGAAAATTAATATAGAGGATGGATAAAGAACAAAGTATTACTGTATAACAATGGGAACTATATGCAATACCCTGTGATAAACTGCAATGGAAAACAATATGAAAAATACATATATGTAAATATTTGTATATGTATAACTGAGCCACTTTGCTTTGCAGCAGAACTTAATGCTGCACTAAAAAATCAACAATACGTCAATCATTTTTTTTTAAAGACCATGAGTGTCCTGTAGATGCCCTCATGCTCTGCTGTTTCTTCCCTTCTCACCTCCACTCAGTTTTCTCTGCAGAGAATGCCTGTTTTCTCTCTCTTCACCACAAACTATTCTCTTCTTAAACATTTTTTATTTTAATACTTTGTTGTTCATCCATCCTCTATATTAGGTTTCATTTAATAAGCCCAAACTCCCAATCCTCCTTTCCCATATCCCCCTGCCTCATGGCAACCACATGTCTTGGCCCCTCTTGTTCTTGGGTGTACCCCACGTCCTCAGGTGATGAGAAAATAAAATTTGATTTTATATTGTTATTTTATAGCCAAATAACAATATCGTGAGTTTCAGGTGGACAGTACAAGGAATCAGCCATACACACACATGTAGCCATTCTCTCCAAGGTTCCCTATCCAGGCTGCCACATAACATCGAGCAGAGTTCTAGGGCTACACAATAGGTTGTTGTTGTTTATCCATCTTAAATATAGCAGTGCCCACAACTTGTTCTTTATACTGCACTCAGGCCCTTAGGAAGCCTTCCTGGACATACCCTTACCCTCTATGGCCACTCCAGTTTGGGTTGATTGACTTACCCTGATGCTCCCCTCGTTTGTAGACTTCATCACCCCTAATGTGGCCTCAGTACCCCTTTGCACAACCCAAGGGGGTGCCATGTGCGTGGAATCCAGTATAGCATTGCCTCAACCCAAGCAGGCCTCCTTATGCCTCCATGAGGTTGGGAGTTTAGAATTACTGAAATTCCCTCTCTTCCTCAAAGCCTTCTTTGAGTCTGCCAAACTGCCCTGAACTCCCATAGGGAGCTGACATTAAATCTTAACCCTGTGCCAGGGCTGTGCAGTCACTATGTTCCTTTATCCACCTTAGCATCCAACCTTCCCCACAGAGAGGTCAGGTAACCCCAACTCACAGAGTGGGGACCAGGGCTTAGCAAGGGGAAGTTGTAGCCGAGAGCTGGGGTAACCATGTAGGTTAACGTCCAAACCAGGACAACTGTGAGAAGGAAAGGAGACTGTCAACCCCCATGGTGGGACAGCACACTGGGGCTGTCCCCAGCCATCCTCCTTGTCACATGGCCTATTTCACAGATTGCTAGAGTTGACTTTCCAGGTTTATCCATTTGAAGGCTCTGGTTGAACTGAAGCCTTTTGAGGACAAAGGACCTTAGCATTCCCTTCTCTTTATGCCAGGCATCATGCCAGCATGGGGTGGTGTCTCCACATTTCTTTCCAAAGGATAGATGTGCCAGACTTTACTCTCTTTCCTCTGTGCCAGAGTCCTTTACTTTCAAATGGTTGGTTTTGTGGGAGGCACTGGCCCAGCCACGGGGGCTCAGCAGCATCTGCAATGGTGTGACTTGGCCTGTGACTTGACTGGGAGGAGGGCAAAGGACGCCCTCCTACCAGCAGCAGCCCAAGGAGGGTTCCTGCAAGTCCCAGATTTGAGGGCCAGCCCACAGGATTGGCCCCTCACCTGCCACATATAGACTTGAGGGGGCACAGGGTACTCAGTGTTGTTGATCATGAAGATGACAGGAGGCAGGGCCCCATTGCTCTTACATGAAACCACAGGCTGTAAGAGAAAGAGGGGGGGAGGTTGGCCCTGCTGATCCTTGCTATACAAGGAGACCAGGAGTGACCCTGTGGCTTGACCCTTCACCGCGTGATCCTTAGAGGCGATAGCATCGATGAGTTTCTGGATGTCAGGGACCACTTTACTTGGACCAATCAGCAACGAGGTCCTGGTGTCCACAAGGGTTTGACATCCGCCGGAACAACCAATCACCATCCCATTGACTGGGAGATAGTGGGACAAAGCGTGCACCAGGGTCTGAGTCTCCCCCACGACTGTGCCCTCCCTGAAAGTCTCCCGAACAGGGCTTCAGCTGTTGTCCTGACTCTGTTTTCCTTTGCTCTGGTCATGTCACCTTCTTTGACATCCTTGAATGCAGTACTTGAATCTGCCAGGCCCTTTCACTTCTCAGGGCCTTGACAGGTTCTCGTTGCCCTTCCTAGAAGACCACCATCCCCTTTGTCTAGTTAGTTTCTCCTCGTTTTCCAGGTTCCAGCTTAATTGCCACATTTTCAATGAAGTCTTTCCCCTGAACTGGATTAGTCTCCTGTCTTGGTCACTGTCTCTAGACCCTTCCTCATGTCTAGCATGTACCAAAGTGGTAATTCACTAAGTGTGTGAGTCGTTTCATGTACATATGCCTTACAAGATGTTAGGGCAAGTTTTATCCTCATTGCCTCACTAGAGTGCCTGGCACACAGTGGATGCACAATGTTTATTGAAGGAATAAATGAATAATTGAAAAAATGAATGAGGAACACCCAGAGACCTGTATCTGGTTTCTGACCAATGATGGGTCAACCAACATAGTGAAAATGGAGGTTCCTGGGGCATCAGATTCTCAGAGTGGTAGGTGGGGAGACACGGGCTCCCTAGGAGAGATTGTCTCCCAGCACTGGCCCCTCACCAGGCTCAGACACTGAGGCCCTGGCCAGGGGATGCCCAAGCTAGCCCAGAGGACGTCCAAAGGACAGCTCAGTTTTTCTCTGAGGCTATCACATAGAATCTCATCAATTATTGCCCCTTGTTCTCCCCTGCTTCTGGAACCCAGCTTCCTGACTCTCTGTCACAGCCCTTGCCCCACTGTGTGCCCAGTATGGGGGTGGGGAGCTGCGGTTACGTGGGATATCTCTCTTTATGAGTTGCTCTCAGGCCTCAAAACTTTAGTCAACCTGTCTCCACTAGTGGGTAACTTCTCCCAAATGAGACCAGTTTTCCCCATTTTTTCAGGACTCTCTCTGTTTTTTAACTGTCTGTTCTATGTGCTGAGAACTTGCTTGGTCCCAGAAACCCTGGACAGTTGGTCATCTTATCACAACCCTATGACGAAACTCTTGTGATCCTCTGTTCACTGCACTTTAGGGTCCTCAAGCCATGCTCCCTGCCTCACAGCACAGTGGGTGCAGCCCTCCTCGGGTTGCCCAGTTCTCTCTGGATCATCTCAGAACCTGGACAGAAGTCTCTGCAGGAGGCTGCGGTGATTATAAACCCATGGGTGTGTATCTGTATTTGTGTATCTGTGTTTGTGTGTGTGTTTGTATATGTCTCTGTGTGTGTATCTGTCTGCTTGTGTGTGCTTATATTTGTGCCTAGGTGTGTGTTTATGTTTCTCTCTGTGTATTTATGTAGATCTGTGGGAGTGGAGTGTATATTTGTGTATTTGACAGAGTATCTGAGAGTACATTTGTGTCTTCATGTATCCATGTGCATGTGTGGGAGCATCACTTGGGGTGATCCTCAGAGAGAGAGGTTTACCTGTCCATGACGATCTGCCAGTACCAAGCTTTGGTCACCAGTACCCAGTTGAGCTCTCCATTGTAGTAGGCATTGTCCACTCCACCAAACATCACCACACTGCCACTATCCTTCTGGCTGTCACGAGAAGGAAGAGAGGGGGCTCTTTGGAGGAGAGAAATGCCAGGCACTGTGTGAGGGCTGGACTTGTCCACCCATCAGAGGCACTACTAGAGTCCCCATTTTATAGATGCAGAAATTGAGGTTCGGAAGGATTGAGAACCCAACCAAAGTTGGTCACCAGTCAATGAGTGATACAGAAGAGGTTCGAAGCTGGGAAAACTGACCGGGCTTCTGAAGAGAGCCTGGTCCCCTCCAGTGACCTGACTGCTCACAGATCCCTACAGGGTACACCATGTTGGAGGGGTCTGGCATTTCCCTTATCTAAACTGTCATTTTTCAGAAAAGTCAAGGCCTGAAGGTACAAAGAGCATGGGTTCAGGGGCACCCAGTGTTGGCTTCTCTGACGTGTGACCTGTACCATACATGATGTACCGTCCATGAGGCCCCACATTCAGCAGGCCCCTCACCTCTGTCACCCTGTCTTGAAATTCCTAATACTTGTTGAACAAGGGGTCCAAGAGTTTCATTTTGCACTGGCTCCTGCAAACTGTGTAGCTCATCCTGGGCTCCCAGTGAAATGTTAGCGAGGAAGGAAATGTTCCCACCATGCTTCTTTTTTCTTCCGTATCAAGTCCCTCAGAAAATCCTATTCTCTTTTCCTCCAACCTGTTTTCTGACATCTTTCATTGCTCTCTCTTCCCTCCATCCCCATGGACCAAGCTGCTGCCCTTAAGCCCACAAGCACAATTGTGTTTCAATAAAGTTTTACTTACAAAAACCAGTGGTGGGGCCAGATGTGACCCTGGGGGTCACAGTTTCCGTGGGCTAGACTATCTGTCAGGAAAAAGGTGACCTATAATTTTTCATGCAACTGCAAGCATCTTACAGCTAATTTGGAGAGAGAGGCTTGTCCAGCTCAGACTTACATGCTCAAGTAGAAGGCAAAGACAGGCTCAGAAATGACACCTTATTCCTCCAGGTTGTCAAAGATGGGGGTTATCTCTGGGGTGGAGAAACTGGGGTAGCTCAAGTCCAGGGTGCCATCAAAGGGTACATGACTGGACCCGAACTCCTCCAAGCTCAGGCCAAATGGCTGGGCAGTGCTAACAAGGTTGCTGATCTGTGGAAGAGACAAGTGTTCCAACGTCATGGTTTGGGAAGTGAGGCTGAGACAGGTTGGTATGCAGATGGCATTAGAACCACAAAGAATAACTGAGACCTGGCCTTGGACTCGCTTATCCTCAGATGGTGAGACCAAGTTGGGACAAGAATTCAAGTTCCATTTGTGTGGGGCTGTGCATTTAACAACAGCTGCTCCTCTGGCAAACATCATCTGAATGAGTCAAGTTGACCTCATGCCTTCTGTCCATGTGGATCAATCTGGACTCAGGACCAAGTGGTTCCCCCTTGTGGGCAAAATGAATAGAGTGCAGGGTAGCCTTCTCTTTGGCATCACTATGATCTGATGACAGAAATGGACAGAATTCATTGAGGTGCGCTGTGGATTCTGCATCTGCCCAGAAGACAGAAGTCCATTATACAATGTCACTGGACGGGTTCTTATGAAAACTCTGCCTGGGAAACATGCATTTGGGGATGGATATTTGTGCATGCGGTGGGGGGAATACTCAGGTACTTTGGAGGAGGCAGACCATAGCTTTTATTAGATTCTCAAAAGCCCAATAGAGTGGGAAACCATTTTTCAGGCCCCTCCCACATCTGTGACCCCTGCTTTCCCAGGCTGGATACCTGAAGCCCCAGATTTCCCCCAGGAGCCCCAGATCACTTTTATCCTGTCCCAAACACCCCACATCAGCTTGAGTCATGACTGGCCAGGCCAGCTCTACTACTTATAGAGGTGTGACCTTGGCCAGGCCCTTGCTCTCTGCACTTCAGTTCCCTTATCTGTATCATGGAGCTAATCATAGTACCTGCTGAGTGAGGTTGTTGCAGGATTAAACCAGTTATTTGCAAGAAAGTGCCCGGCACAGTCTGAAAATATAAAACTGGGTGCTTTTTCTTCATCTCTCCCTGCTCCAAACAAAATGAACCTTGAGCTGCTCATGGGCAAAGAAGCTACAAGCCCACACTCCAAGCCTCTCTATGGGTTAGCCACTCTGGGAGTTTGTGTGTCAGCAAGGGTGCTGTCTCCCCAGAAACAGAGTCCTGAGGGGTAAGCAGCGGTCGTTCCCAAGGCCAGTCATGACTCCGTTTCTGTTGCCACGTTACCCGAATGTTGTCATAGCCGAGATCTGCGCTCATCCTCCCAGATCCGTAGATGATGTTGAAGGTCTTGTTTGTATACCAGAAGGTGAAGGACTCTTGAGGGTTGAAGGTAATGTGTGTATCTGCAGACACAAGAGATGAGTGTTTGTCAGTTGCCAAGGGTAGAGAAGGGGGTGGGAAAGTGAGTACAAGATGGGGCGAAGGGCGGGTACTCACAAAAGGCAGGACTGAAACAGCTGATGGAAGGCATCCACAGTTTAGATGAGCCGGTGTCAAAGAAGACCCGAAATTCCTTAAGGGGTGTTCCAATGGTGATGTTACCAAAATAAGCTAGCTATGGGAGCCAAAGAGGGTGGGCCAGTGCAGATCTGGCTCCCCTCGATTCCTGCACTGCTGTCTCCCTCTGGGTGTCACATTGCAGCTCACAGGCTTTGCTCACTAGGGTGTCTGCATTTGAGCTTTTTTTTTTTTTTTTTTCTGTGCCCTGCAGCATTAGCTTCTCAACCAGGCATTGAAGCAGCACCTCCTGCATTGGAAGCCCAGAGTCATAACTCCTGAACCCCCAGGGAAGTCCAGTGACTTCGTCTGAGAAACTCTGCAGCCTCCTCTTCAAGCCCCAGCCCAAGTGCCTCCTTCTCCATGTGGTCCTCCCAGGTCACCCCCAGGCCACTCCCTCTAAACTCAGACCACATCCCGTATACACCACAGAGGTGACCCTTCCATTTGACATATGTTTACTCTTTGCCTCTACCTAAGGGTGGCCTGTGCATTCATGAAGAAGAGGTAAGACTTTTTCTAAAGTGAATAGCTATGAATACAGTGTCAGATTATTGTGACTTCAAGTGCCTTATGGGCTCAGTACATTTTTAATCTAATCATTCTTGGATCTGCAGAGGATAAACTTTCTCTGCCTGGGGTTTCACACTTGATGTGCAGTTGGCTCCATCTTTTGATCGGTTATGGTTCATCCTTTATCTGTAACTCAGTGGCTCACTTCTTTCAGAAAGAACAATCTCCCTCAAAGTAATATCTTTGGCACAGAAATGGGTGTCCACCAGCCAGCTGATAAAGCTGGGCCCAGTCAACACAGTCCAAGAGTTAGGATGAGAGTGCCTTCTCCTCTGGGAATGGGGTCCCTGTTCCCCACTGTTTCTGCCTCCTACAGGAGCCCCAGCCCCAGCATCCCACCTGGCACCTCCAGGTGAACCCCAGTGCTAGGCCAGAGCACCAGGGGGCGCTGTGGAGCACCATCCTCCCAACATACATCCATGAAATTCTTCAGGGGGTGAGATGAGAATTTCTGGTCATGAGAGGAATTCTGGGACAGGTGGTAAGCTTGTTCCTCTAGGAAATTGTTCAGCAAGTTTTTTTCCATGAGCGTTTCTCGCATGGTCTTCATCTTCATTAGAGGGATTCTTCCACCAAGCTTGCAGAAAAGGAAATGAAGAAGCAGCAGTCAGCTGTCTATGTTATAGTATGACTGCCATACCTGGTATTATAATGGCACTGTATATTTTCTAGGCATTTTTATGAGCATCATCTTTTTATCAGAATGCCATGCAAAGATCATGTCAGAGACCTCCATCTGAATACAGGTTCTGTTGTGTAATCAGCAATTCAGTCACTCAGTTGTGTCCAACTCTTTGTGACCCCATGGACTGTAGCACGCCAAGCTTCCCTGTCCATCACCAACTCCCAGAGCTGGCTCAAACTCATGTCCATTGAGTCAGTGATGCCATCCAACCATCTCATCCTCTGTCATCCCCTTCTCCTCCTGCCTTCAATCTTTCCCAGCATCAGGGTCTTTTCCAATGAGTCAGTTCTTCCCATCAGGTGGCCAAAGAATTGGAGCTTCAGCTTCAGCAGCAGTCCTTCCAGTGAATATTCAGGACTGATTTCCCTTAGGATTTATGGGTCAAATCTGCTTGCAGTCCAAGGGACTCTCAAGAGTCTTCTCCAACACCACAGTTCAAAAGTATCATGTGTAATCATGAGTAAGCCATATGACCATTTGGAGTCTCGGTTTCCCTTTGACAAAAAGGTGGAATATAATAATCCCCACTCCCAATGTAGAATGTTTTGCATGTTAAGTAATATGATGGATGTAATGTACCTGTTATATAGGAAGTCTCAACAATGAAAGCCTTTGCTGTGGCCATCGCACTGTATCTTTCTTAAGCTTTGAGAGGGAGTTAAAAGGGGCATCAATATCCTCTTTTTTACAGGAGAGGAATTTGAAATTCAGGGAGTCTGTAACTTGACTATGGTCACACTGCTTGTCAGAGGGAAAGCAGACAAGAATTATCCCACCACTCTTTCTCCAGAGTTGAATACAAGAGAGGGGTGAGAGAGGAAGCTAGAAGATGGGGAACAAATTAGGGAAATTAAGAGGCTAAAGAAGCAAGGAAGCATCAGAATTGAAAAACTGAAAGAAAACAACACAGAGAATTCTGAACACACAGAGACATCAAAAGAGATGGATAGATAAATGAGAGACATCGAGATAAAGACAGACACATACACACAAAATTAGAGAGGAAGGAGAGAGGAGACCTAGAAGCAAATGAAAGAGAAATGCTATTCCACAGAACCACACTTACAGTTGCATAGGTTGTGCACTGAAGAATTCCAGAGTGCCATCTAAACATAGATCATTTTGTGACTGGCACCCCCAGAATTGTGCAACTCTGCAGGCCTACCCCAAGACCTCAGAGCCCCATGATGCCCATGGCAAGGGCTTATCAATAAATGAGGGTTGAACTTTAAAACTGTCAAAGAGTGATTGCATATTACCTCCTAACCCAGAAAGAGAGGTAATGCCACTTACAGTCCCTGTACTTACATGACCACACACTCTGAGAGGGCCACCAGCCCAAGGAACCCAAGCCACTTCATGCTTCTTTCCTGGGTCCAAGTACTCAGGAAAGAGCAGGTTCTTAGCATGTAGTGGTGACAGGGAGCTCCTAGTTAATATATGCTCGGACCTGTCCTAATTGTTCCCTTTAGGCCACAAATGGATTTGATAAAAAAATAGAAACCTCTCAATAATATCTTTACCTCCATCAGTGTCCTTGGGGAGTGGACTTAGAGAATTCTCAAAATACAGAGAATTCTACTGTAATCTCTTCCTTAAGGCTTGGCTGGAAAATCAACCTGAACTGCATGGACTATCTCACAGTGGGGAGATTCTTGCCACCTTGGAGAAAAGACTGCTGTTAACATGATGAAAGTAAATGCTGAGGGCCCTGCTAGACATTTCTGATCCAATATGGTCTTCCTAGCAACTTCATGAGATGTGCATTGCTGTCCTCAGTTGGAGAGGAGATTGCTAAGAGGAAAAGAGGTCAAATGGCAAAGTGAAGACATTAGGGGCAGCCCAGGGACATATAAGTGGCTTTAGGTAGTGGGCCAGATGGTTCAGATCGTAGCTGATGCCAGTCTACGTCAAAGAGCTAGGCTAGAGCAGTATTAAAATTGCACATTTTCGATATTGGAAGAAATGTGATGCATGCGTCCACAAGATACAAACAGAAGGCCAAACCCACCTGGGTCTTCCAGTTAAGCTTGTTGGAGATCACATTCTTCCTTCTGGAATTCCTGCTTGGGAAACAGTGGGAATAGAGCCGTACTCACTGCTAATGGTTCTCAAGGAGAGAGACAGCCTTCCCTGGGGCCCTTTGATTCCACTCTAACTGTTGGCATCACCCCAAGCTGGACAACAAAATGGTAGGTCATCCAAAGCACTTAAAATACTTCCTAATGTATTTAAGTGTCCTGGAATGTCTTATAACCAGAGTTCCTTTATGAGAGGCGATTCATCAGCCCAATTCGTGTTTCCTCTGAGGAATCTACAACCTTCCGTTGGTAACTTCTGCCTTATAACACCTGATCTCGTCCCTAAGGACCAAAATGGTGAAAAGGTTCAATGGCCAAGGCTCCTAAGGTCCTCTGTCTCACACAAGCTGAGTGCCAACTGGTCTACCACTCCCTGCTCTGCATCCATCATCAATGGATGCAGTGTCTTACTCTTTCTTCAGGGAACCCCTGGCTGAGTGACATTGGGTGGGCTGAGACTAGCCTGTTTTCAAGAAACTTGTTCCCTCTTTGATGCTCAAAGAAGATCTTGGATCTTTTAAGGCCTTGGTTGGGTGGGGTGGGGGGGGATGCAACCAATCATATTCTTTGAGGACTTTGTTTAAAGGATCTGGTTAGAGAAAAAAGACAGACTCACAGGGCAAGGCTGGGCATTCCCGGGTCCAATTGATCATGAGTTGAGTTCCACTAGACTTAAGGGTCATGTGCTGATGCTAGTCACAGGCCACCTTTGGAGAAGGAATGGAAGAAAGAGATTTTGCCCAGAGAGCAGAGTGGTCAGGGTTCCCCATGATCACATGGGGAAAATGAGACAAGAGCCTTTACTTGTCTCTTGGCTCTATCAGTTCCCTGAGGGCTTAGGGGAGAGGATAAGAACATGGAGAAGGGAAGAGTCACTCGTGGTGCCCCTGGCACCTGATACCCCTGGTGATAACCATCTTGTCTACACAGCTCTGGGCTCAGAGATGACTCAGCTCTGTAACAGCCCCAGAGTTTCTCTTCTACGGAGGACAGAGATGGCCCATTGCTGGTATTTCACAAGTGAAGTATGTGATGAGTTTACAGTGAGTGATCTCTGACCAGTGTCCAAGTGTGGAAGGAAGAATGGAGGTGGAAAGTAGCCATTTATTAAGCTTGATTACCTTGGGGATTTGTAATGGCTATTTCTGGGTCTGGAAAGATCTCCCAGTTCTTTGCATGACTGGCTCCTTCTAAACATTCAGCATCATCTCAAATGTTTCCCCCTCAGGGAGGTCTTTCCTGGCCACCCCAGTCTCCCAGCACAGATTCTGATCCACCGACAAGACCATAGTCACTGAATGCATTTGCCCACATGCTTTTCATGGGCATCTTGAGACTGTCCCCAACTTACAGATGAGGAAACTGAGGGTTAAGTGTCTCCCTGCAAGCCACAGGGCTTGTGAGTAGTTGAGCCAAGATTTGAATCCAGGTCTGTCTGACTGCTAATTCCAGCTACTCCTTAGTCTTAGGCTTGGGAGACCAGTAAGTGATACAGAGAAGAGGGTGGGGGATGGAGGGAGAAATTGAAAAACGATCTCATCTATAAGGAAATATTCCTTCTTCTAGTGAGTACTTCTTGAAGGTGCTGTAAGCCTAGTGTGGAAAATGTTTGCTGTGTAGACAGAGCCTGGAATAAAGAAACACAGTGTGGACTATGCCGGGATCACAGATGCTGGGCCCGGGCGAAGGCGGCCCAAAGCCTAATTCATGATCCTTTGCAGGATCCAGACCCCTTGGGAGCTTGTCCACCCAGAAGGCCAGTTTTTTGTTTGTTTGCATAGGCTAGTAGGGGACTTGTAGTCCAGGAATCAAAACATCAGAAACGAAATGTGACCAGGCTGTAAGAGACATGCTCCCGGAGCCCTGGGAAGCTGATGCCTAATGTTGCCTTGGATAGAAAGTTAGGAAGGCTTCCTGGTGGAGGTGCAACTGAGTTGCATCTCAGTAGATCAAAGGACTTTTCTGTGTGGGTGGTGGGGAAGAGGGAATGCCCATCAAAGAAGGCAGCACTGGTGTGGTACTGGACTCCAGGAATTGTCAGTCACCTGGCAAGCTTAGCCCTAAGGGACATATATCAGTCAGTCTAAGCAGTATGGGCAGTACTAGCAGTGCACAATTTACAAATAAGAACCTTGGATTTCTCTGATCATCCAGTGCTTAAGTCTCTGCACTGCCACTGCAATGGATGGGACTGTTATCCCTGGTCAGGGACCTGGGATTCTGCATGCTTCATGCTAGGGACAAAGAAAGAAATATCTCTCCATCACAAGTTGTTGAGGGCTCTAATTAGAGATTTCTTCTCCTAGAGATGTAGAATAATAGAGGCTTCACCATCAGCAGTGTCACACTGGTTGCTGAGGCATGGGGCAGGGCACATGCTAATTCATACAGTGACTATTGTAAATGAAGTGTTGTCTGTCATATCAGTAAACAAAGGATGTTACAGTTATCCATCTGTTACATTACAACCACTCCCAATGGTCATTCAAGAGGCATTCAGGATGGCAAAAGGTTGCCCTCCATCAAGTCCTCAACTACTGAAACGACTCCACTTCCCCACCAACTGTGTATCTAGAGGGGACTCAGGATGAGAAGAAAGTGGATACTTGTCCTAGATAGCTAAATGAATTGAAGTGAAAGTTGCTCTGTTGTGTCCAACTCTTTGTGACCCCATGGACTATAAAGTTCATGGAATTCTCCAGGTCAGAATACTGGAGTGGGTAACATTTCCCTTCTCCAGGAGATCTTCCTGACCCAGGAATCAAACCGAGGTCTCCTGCATTGCAGGCAGATCCTTCTGGTGTTTCAAATTCAGTTCAGTCGCTCAGTTGTGTCTGACTCTTTGCGACCCCAGCATGCCAGCACTGCAGCACGCCAGGCTTCCCTGTCCATCACCAACTGCCGGAGCTCACTCAAATTCATGTCCATTGAGTTGCTGATGCTATCCAACCATTTCATCCTTCTCCTCCTGCCTTCTATCTTTCCCAAATCATGTTCTTTTCCAATGAGTTGGTTCTTCGCATCAGGTGGCCAAAGTATTGGAGCTCCAGATTCAGCATCAGTCCCTCCAATGAATATTCAGGACTGATTTCCCTTAGGATTGACTGGTTTTATCTCCTTTCAGTCCAAGGGACTCTCAAGAGTCTTCTCCAACTACACAGTTCGGAAGCATCAATTTTTTGGTGCGCAGCCTTCTTTATGGTCCAACTCTCACATCCATACATGACTACTGGAAAAACCATAGATTTGACAAGATGAATTTTTGTCCGTAAAGCAATGTCTCTGCTTTTTAATATGCTGTCTAGGTTGGTCATAGCTTTTCTTCCAAGGAGCAAGCATCTTTTAATTTCAAGGCTACAGTCACCATCTGCAGTGATTTTGGAGCCCAATAAAAGAAAGTCTGTCACTGTTTCCATTGTTTCCCCATTTATTTGCTCTGAAGTGATGTGACCAGATGCCGTCACTAAAACTAAGATGATCTTAGTTTTCTGAATGTTGAGTTTTAAGCCAGTTTTTTTTCACTCTCCTCTCATCAAGATTTTTCACTATCCTTTCATCAAGAGGCTCTTCAGTTCCTCTTCACTTTCTGCCGTAAGGGGAGTGTCATCTGCATATCTGAGGTTATTGATATTCTCAGCTTGTTCTTCATCCAACCTGGCATTTCACATGATGTACTCTGCATATAAGTTAAATAAGCAGGGTGACAATACACAGCCTTGATGTACTCCTTTCCCAGTTTGGAACCAGTTCCATATCTGGTTCTAACTGTTGCTTCTTGACCTGCATGCAGATTCCTCAGGAGGCTGGTAAAATGGTCTGGTATTCCCATCTGTGTTTCCAAGGCAAAGTTAAATCAAGTTAAAAGGGGAGATGAGCAAAGGAGTAAGTGCCTGGATGGGAAGGAGGAGGAACCTCTCTCTGGGAAAAGAGGGGTGGTCCAGGCTGAGGCTGGTTCTCCTTTTATCACATCTGCAGAAAGGAGCAGAATTTCTGACTGCAGGTCAGTTGTACTGTAATGTGATCATTGAGCATGTGGCCTTCAGAGGATCTAGGGTGGTTCCTAGGGTTGATCTTACTCCACTTGGGTCTTGGGAGGGGAACCTCCCAAGAGGGCACTGGCATGTCACAAGTGGGCAGGGGAAGCTAGGATATGAGGGTGACTTCACAGTGTCTGCACAAGCAACACCCCCTTTCATTTTCCTTTTGACACCACAATAGTCAAAATCTCAAAGGATACTATCGAGGAGGAAAAAGAGTGGGATGTAAGGTTTTCCTGACTTCGAAGGGAGACAATATTGAAATTAAAGACAAAGATAGATGATACTGATAGAGGAGATAGATGGCCTCCAGGTTAGACATTTACAATCAGCCTCCTGTTTGCCCTCTGAAATGGGAGTAATAACAGAAACAGGGTAAAGAACCAGTGTTTGTCTCTTGTAAACACTGTAAGATAATAGTCATGGCAAAGCCAAAAAGGGGCAAAAC
This sequence comes from Muntiacus reevesi, assembly GCF_963930625.1. Taxonomy (NCBI): domain Eukaryota; kingdom Metazoa; phylum Chordata; class Mammalia; order Artiodactyla; family Cervidae; genus Muntiacus; species Muntiacus reevesi. The sequence goes on from NC_089253.1 coordinate 37,438,522, forward strand.
CCTGTTTGAGTAAAGGATTAAGGGATCTCCCTCCCCACTCTTTTGGGACAAGTGAGACACTACACATAGGCATAAAATCTCCTTGTGGGTCAAAAGTCAAGGGATAATGCTGTTACTGAGTCCAAGCTTGCTCTGCTCACCACACATCAGGCCAATGAATCCGAAAGACAAGGTGTTGAGACAAGGAAAGCAACTTTATTCAGAAAGCCAGCTGACCAAGAAGATGGCAGGCTAACCTCTTAAAATAACCATGGTATTGGGGTGTGGATGCCAGGTTTTTATAGATCAGAAAGAAAGAAGCAAGGGGGAACTAAAGTCAAAAGGCAGAATAGAGAAGGAGAGGCAGTGGGGAAATAAAGTGAAAGGGTCTTCAGTCTTGCAAAGCATCTCCAAGGGAATGGCCAGCCTTTGGAAGACCCCTTCCAAAGGCGTCTTAATCTTAATCTTAATCCAAAGGGGTGTGTTAATCTTTTCTATTCATAAGTATGCATGCATGCATGCTAAGTCACTTCAGTCGTGTCCAACTCTATGGACTGTAGCCTGCCAGGCTCCCCCATCCATGGATTCTCCAGGCAAGAATACTGGAGTGGGTTGCCATTTCCTTCTCCAGGGCATCTTTCCAACCCAGGTATTGAACCTGCGTCCCTTATGTCTCCTGCATTGGTAGGCGGGTTCTTTACCACTAGCGCCACCTGGGAAGTCATTCACAGGTGGGTGGGAAAAAATTATCTCTCTATGAGCTGAACAAAGGCACTTTAGTTTACAGTCAAGCAGAGGGGCGGGGTGCTCTGGCTCAAGCTATTAAGTATGATTATAATAACAAAAGCAACGAAAAGCAAGTCAAGGAAACAGTTTCCAACATGGAGTCAGACTTGGCTTCCTTCCTGCAATAATGCCTCACATGCTAGCAAAGTAATGCTCAAAATTCTCCAAGCCAGGCTTCAACAGTATGTGAACCAAGAACTTGCAGATGTTTAAGCTGGATTTAGAAAAGGCAGAGGAACAAGAGATCAAACTGCCAACATCTGCTGGATCATAAAAAAAACAAGATAGTTCCAGAAAAACATCTACTCCTGCTTTATTGACTATGCCAAAGGCTTTGACGGCATGTACCAAAACAATCTGTGGAAAATCCTTCAAGAGATGGGAATACCAGACCACCTTACCTACCTCCTGAGAAATCTGTATGCAGGTTAAGAAGCAACAGTTAGAACCGGACATGGAAAAATGAACTGGGTCCAAATTGGGAAAGGAGTATGTAAAGGCTGTGTATTGTCACACTGCCTATTTAACTTATATGCAGAGTACATCATGTGAAATGCCAGGCTGGATGAAGCACAAGCTGGAATCAAGATTGCCAGGAGAATATCAATAACCTCAGATATGCAGATGACACTCCCCTTACGACAGAAAGTGAAGAGGAACTGAAGAGCCTCTTGATGAAAGGATAGGGAAAAATCTTGATGAGAGGAGAGTGAAAAAAAACTGGCTTAAAACTCAACATTCAGAAAACTAAGATCACGGCATCTGGTCACATCACTTCAGAGCAAATAAATGGGGAAATAACGGACATGTCGGGGGAACATGTGATTTCCTTGGTTCTGTCTTGCCACAGCAAAGATTTGAAATGGCAGAACAGTGTTATAGCTCATTTACAGTTCAGTTTTATTTGGCAAATTAAGGACAGTACACCCTTAAGCTGTGAGGGCAGGCTGACCCCAAAGAGAGACCTCAATCCATCTTGGCTTCCTCCTTTTATACATTTGTCTCCTCCCGACCTCGAGCCTGCCCAATGCAAGTTGGGCTAGCCAAGAAAGGGGAGTATTTGTTTCACCTGAATTTCTCACTCCAGTCCACAGATTTTCTTTTGTTCCATTTTTGTGGGCTTTTCCCTTTATTTGTCTTTTAGCCATGATTATTTTGGACTCCTTTTTCCTATTCTAACTACCTAACCCTCCCCCCTCAAGAGATGGGAGGCCCAATTCTTTGGGAATAGGGGCATGGAGTTCTCTCTAGCTACTTCCTGCTGAGCTGGGAGGGCGAGGGGCATTGGTCCTCCCTCTCTTGCTAGTCTCAAGCCTCAGAGTCCTTATAGTGGTGTCCATCTAAGGGTGAGTGATATTTTCCAAGATTAGGTGTAGTTTTATATATCCTTGTTGAACTGGCACTGCGTGTTGTAGCTTGTTGACCTGGACAGAGACAAAATAGATTAGATAATCAATAATACATGGAACAATCATAAGCAGCATCAATATGGTAATAACAGGGGTTAGTAGGGGCAACAAACAACTCCAAATCCCCCCTTGCCAGGAGAAGGATTGCAGCCACCCCAAGAACTCTCCAGCTCATTTTCTGAGATCCTATAAGATATAAATGTTTTCTTGAGGACTGTGAGACTTTCTTTAACTTGACTGGAGGTATTTACCCAGAAACAACACATCTCATTCAAGAGGAGGGGCTCAAGTCCCTGTTTTCTCAAGGATCAGGAGATCTATATCCTGTCTATTTTGAAGTACAATTCCTGCCAAGCTGTGTTGACTCTTCAGAGTTATCCTGAGAAATCTTATCCCTGGAAACTCACTTTTGGGGGGTGTTCATTAAAATGGCACTCATTTGTAGTCCTGAATAGGTATCTGAGGTCTCCCCGGGCTCACGGGTGTATTGAGTGTACTCTTCTGTGTTCTTTCAGGCTTGACACATGAGTAGTGAATCCAGGAGTCATGCCCTTGTATCTTGACTGCTGTGGGGGTAGAAAGTATTATAGGCTCTTCCCTGTGGGCTGGACTTGAGCCTATGGGGACCCATATTTCCAGACTTTAGTTAGGACTTGAGTCCCTGGAGCATACAGTGGTGGCTCTTTAGAATCTTTTGGGTCCTGGTTGACACCCCACAAGCATATATCTTGTTGGAATTGCCCAATGGCCATGGTACAAGATTAGAGGGTCTGAGGGGCGGTGCTAAGATGGCAGAGGAATAGGATGGGGAGACCACTACAAATGCTTCAAAAGAACATTTGAATGCTGGGCAAATTCCACAAAACAACTTCTGAATGTTGGCAGAGAACATCAGGCACCCAGAAAGGCAGCCTATTGTCTTCAAAAGGAGGTAGGACAAAATATAAAAGATAAAAAGAGAGACAAAAGGGAGGAGGAGCCAAGATGGCGGAGGAGTAGGACGGGGAGACCGCTTTCTCTCCTAGAAATTCATCAAAAGAATAACTGAACACAGAGCAAACTTCACAAAACAACTTCTGATCGCGAGCTGAGGTCATCAGGCGCCCAGAAAAGCAGCCCATTGTCTTCGAAAGGAGCGCCAGCTCCACCCCAGAGCGCGACGGAACTAGCTACCTGAATAAGAATCCACCTCCGCCCACCTGTGTCAGGGCGGAAATTAGGCGCGGAAGAGACCGGCAACAGAAGCTAAATAAACAAAGGGAACCTCTTCAGAAGGGACCGGTGCAACAGATTAAAATCCCTGAAGAAAACACCGACTTCACCGGAAGGACCTATAGATATCGAGAAGTATAAGCTGGAACGAGGAGATATCTGAAACTGAGCCGAACCCACACTGACCGAAACAGCTCCAGAGAAATTCCTAGATATATTTTTTTCTTTTTTCTTTTTCTTTTTTTTTAAGTAAGAAAAAAAAATTTTTTTTTTCTTTTTTCTCTTTTATTTTCCTTTAAAATTCCCTATTACTCCCCCATTACTCCTTAACTTTCATTTTCATAAGATTTTTACGATTTTTTTAATTAGGTAAAACAATTTTTTTTCTCTCTTTTTTTTTTCTTCTTTTTCTTCTTCTTTTTTTTTTCTTTCCTTTTCTTTTTTCTTCTTCTCTTCTATTTTCTATTTTTCTTTTTCTCATTTCTTTTAAAGTCACCTAGTACTCCTCTTACTACTCCTTAATTTTCATTTTCAATACACTATAACCTTACAGGGGGAAAAAAAAAAAAAAGAAGAAGAAGAGAAGCCCTATTTTTAAACCAAACTTCATATATATTCCTAAAATTTTTTTTTTTATGTTTTGGTTTTTGTTTTTAATATAGTATTTTTAAGAGTCTAACCTCTACTCTAGATTTTTAATTTTTGTTTTTCAGTATATGATATAAATTGTGAACATTTAAGAATCCAATATTCAGCTCCCATTTTTATTCAGGAGTGTGTTGATTATTCTCTCCCAATCTTGACTCTCTGTTTTCTACCTCAGAACACCTCTATTTCCTCCTTTCCCCTTCTCTTCCCAATCCAATTCTGTGAATCTTTGTGGGTGTCTGGGCTACGGAGAACACTCTGCGATCAGACAACTTCGTAGATCTGTCTCTCTCCTCTTGAGTCCCCCTTTTTCTCCTCCTGCTCATCTCTATCTCCCTCCTCCCTCTCCCCTTCCTCATGTAACTCTGTGAACCTCTCTGGGTGTCCCTAACGGAGGAGAAACTTTTCACCATTAACCTAGAAGTTTTATTATCAGTGCTGTATGGTTGGAGAAGTCCTGAGACTACAGGAAGAATAAAACTGAAATCCAGAGGCAGGAGACTTAAGCCCAAAACCTGAGAACACCAGAAAACTCCTGACTACATGGATCTTTAAGTAATAAGTGACCGTTCAAAAGCCTCCAAACCTACACTGAAACCAACCACCACCCAAGAGCCAATAAATTTTAGAGCAAGACATACCACGCAAATTCTCCAGCAACGCAGGAACATAGCCCTGAACGTCAACATATAGACTGCCCAAGGTCACACCTAACACATAGACCCATCTCAAAACTCATTACTGGGCACTCCATTGCTCTCCAAAGAGAAGAAATCAAGATTCACGCACCAGAACACTGACGCAAGCTTCGCTAATCAGGAAACCTTGACAAGCCAATCATCTAACCCCACCCACTGGGTAAAACCTCCACAATAAAAAGGAACCACAGACCTCCAGAATACAGAAAGCCCACTCCAGACACAGCAATCTAAACAAGATGAAAAGGCAAAGAAATACCCAACAGGTAAAGGAACATGAAAAAAGTCCACCAAGTCAAACAAAAGAGGAGGAGATAGGGAATCTACCTGAAAAAGAATTTAGAATAATGATAATAAAAATGATCCAAAATCTTGAAAGCAAAATGGAGTTACAGATAAATAGCCTGGAGACAAAGATTGAAAAGATGCAAGAAATGTTTAATAAAGACCTAGAAGAAATAAAAAAGAGTCAATTAAAAATGAATAATGCAATGAACGAGATCAAAAGCACTCTGGAGGGAACCAAGAGTAGAATAACGGAGACAGAAGATAGGATAAGTGAGGTAGAAGATAGAATGGTGGAAATAAATGAAGCAGAGAGGAAAAAAGAAAAAAGAATCAAAAGAAATGAGGACAACCTCAGGGACCTCTGGGACAATGTGAAACGCCCCAATATTCGAATCATAGGAGTCCCAGAAGAAGAAGACAAAAAGAAAGGCCATGAGAAAATACTCGAGGAGATAATAGCTGAAAACTTCCCTAAAATGGGGAAGGAAATAGCCACCCAAGTCCAAGAAACCCAGAGAGTCCCAAACAGGATAAACCCAAGGCGAAACACCCCAAGACACATATTAATCAAATTAACAAAGATCAAACACAAAGAACAAATACTAAAAGCAGCGAGGGAGAAGCAACAAATAACACACAAAAGGATTCCCATAAGGATAACAGCTGATCTATCAATAGAAACCCTCCAGGCCAGAAGGGAATGGCAGGACATACTGAAAGTAATGAAAGAGAATAACCTACAACCTAGATTACTGTACCCAGCAAGGATCTCATTCAGATATGAAGGAGAATTCAAAAGCTTTACAGACAAGCAAAAGCTGAGAGAATTCAGCACCACCAAACCAGCTCTTCAACAAATGCTAAAGGAACTTCTCTAGACAGGAAACACAGAAATGTTGTATAAACGTGAACCCCAAACAACAAAGTAAATGGCAATGGGACCATACTTATCAATAATTACCTTAAATGTAAATGGGTTGAATGCCCCAACCAAAAGACAAAGATTGGCTGAATGGATACAAAAACAAGACCCCTATATATGCTGTCTACAAGAGACCCACCTCAAAACCAGAGACACATACAGACTAAAAGTGAAGGGCTGGAAAAAAATATTTCATGCAAACGGAGACCAAAAGAAAGCAGGAGTCGCAATACTCATATCAGATAAAATAGACTTTCAAATAAAGGAGGTGAAAAGAGACAAAGAAGGACACTACATAATGATCAAAGGATCAATCCAAGAAGAAGATATAACAATTATAAATATATATGCACCCAACATAGGAGCACCGCAATATGTACGGCAAACACTAACGAGTATGAAAGAGGAAATTAATAGTAACACAATAATAGTGGGAGACTTTAATACCCCACTCACAACTATGGATAGATCAACTAACCAGAAAATCAATAAGGAAACACAAACCTTAAATGATACAATGGACCAGCTAGACCTAGTTGATATCTATAGGACATTTCACCCCAAAACAATCAACTTCACCTTTTTCTCAAGTGCACACGGAACCTTCTCCAGAATAGATCACATCCTGGGCCATAAATCTGGTCTTGGAAAATTCAAAAAAATTGAAATCATTCCAGTCATCTTTTCTGACCACAGTGCAGTAAGATTAGATCTCAATTACAGGAAAAAAATTGTTAAAAATTCCAACATATGGAGGCTAAATAACACGCTTCTGAATAACCAACAAATCATAGAAGAAATCAAAAAAGAAATCAAAATATGTATAGAAACAAATGAAAATGAAAGCACAACAACCCAAAACCTATGGGACACTGTAAAAGCAGTGCTAAGGGGAAGGTTCATAGCATTACAGGCTTACATCAAGAAACAAGAAAAAAGCCAAATAAATAACCTAACTCTACACCTAAAGCAATTAGAGAAGGAAGAAATGAAGAACCCCAGGGTTAGCAGAAGGAAAGAAATCTTAAAAATTAGGGCAGAAATAAATGCAAAAGAAACTAAAGAGACCATAGCAAAAATCAACAAAGCTAAAAGTTGGTTTTTTGAAAAAATAAACAAAATTGACAAACCATTAGCAAGACTCATTAAGAAACAAAGAGAGAAGAACCAAATTAACAAAATAAGAAATGAAAAGGGTGAGATCACAACAGACAACACTGAAATACAAAGGATCATAAGAGACTACTACCAGCAGCTCTATGCCAATAAAATGGACAACTTGGATGAAATGGACAAATTCTTAGAAAAGTATAACTTTCCAAAACTGAACCAGGAAGAAATAGAAGATTTTAACAGAACCATCACAAGCAAGGAAATCGAAACTGTAATCAAAAATCTTCCAGGAAACAAAAGCCCAGGACCAGATGGCTTCACAGCTGAATTCTACCAAAAATTTAGAGAAGAGCTAACACCTATCTTACTCAAACTCTTCCAGAAAATTGCAGATGAAGGTAAACTTCCAAACTCATTCTATGAGGCCACCATCACGCTAATTCCAAAACCAGACAAAGATGCCACAAAAAAAGAAAACTACAGGCCAATATCACTGATGAACATAGATGCAAAAATCCTTAACAAAATTCTAGCAAACAGAATCCAACAACATATTAAAAAAATCATACACCATGACCAAGTGGGCTTTATCCCAGGAATGCAAGGATTCTTTAATATCCGCAAATCGATCAACGTAATACACCACATTAACAAATTGGAAGATAAAAACCATATGATTATCTCAATAGATGCAGAGAAAGCCTTTGACAAAATTCAACACTCATTTATGATTAAAACTCTCCAGAAAGCAGGAATAGAAGGAACATACCTCAACATAATAAAAGCTATATATGACAAACCCACAGCAAGCATCACCCTCAATGGTGAAAAATTGAAAGCATTTCCTCTGAAATCAGGAACAAGACAAGGATGCCCACTCTCACCACTACTATTCAACATAGTGTTGGAAGTTTTGGCCACAGCAATCAGAGCAGAAAAAGACGTAAAAGGAATCCAGATAGGAAAAGAAGAAGTGAAACTCTCGCTGTTTGCAGATGACATGATCCTCTACATAGAAAACCCTAAAGACTCTTCCAGAAAATTACTAGAGCTAATCAATGAATATAGTAAAGTTGCAGGATATAAAATTAACACACAGAAATCCCTTGCATTCCTATATACTAACAATGAAAAAACAGAAAGGGAAATTAAGGAAACAATACCATTCACCATTGCAACAAAAAGAATAAAATACTTAGGAGTATATCTACCTAAAGAAACAAAAGACCTATACACAGAAAACTATAAAACATTGATGAAAGAAATCAAAGAGGACACAAACAGATGGAGAAACATACCGTGTTCATGGATTGGAAGAATCAATATTGTCAAAATGGCTATTCTACCCAAAGCAATCTATAGATTCAATGCAATCCCTATCAAGCTACCAACGGTATTTTTCACAGAACTAGAACAAATAATTTCACAATTTGTATGGAAATACAAAAAACCTCGAATAGCCAAAGTAATCTTGAGAAAGAAGAATGGAACTGGAGGAATCAGCCTGCCTGACCTCAGACTCTACTACAAAGCCACAGTCATCAAGACAGTATGGTACTGGCACAAAGACAGAAATATAGATCAATGGAACAGAATAGAAAGCCCAGAGATAAATCCACGAACCTATGGACACCTTATCTTTGACAAAGGAGGCAAGGATATACAATGGAAAAAAGACAATCTCTTTAACAAGTGGTGCTGGGAAAACTGGTCAGCCACTTGTAAAAGAATGAAACTAGAACACTTTCTAACACCATACACAAAAATAAACTCAAAATGGATTAAAGATCTAAACGTAAGACCAGAAACTATAAAACTCCTAGAGGAGAACATAGGCAAAACACTCTCTGACATAAATCACAGCAAGATCTTCTATGACCCACCTCCCAGAATATTGGAAATAAAAGCAAAAATAAACAAATGGGACCTAATGAAAATTAAAAGCTTTTGCACAACAAAGGAAACTATAAGTAAGGTGAAAAGACAGCCCTCAGATTGGGAGAAAATAATAGCAAATGAGGAAACAGACAAAGGATTAATCTCAAAAATATACAAGCAACTCCTGAAGCTCAATTCCAGAAAAATAAATGACCCAATCAAAAAATGGGCCAAAGAACTAAACAGACATTTCTCCAAAGAAGACATACAGATGGCTAACAAACACATGAAAAGATGCTCCACATCACTCATCATCAGAGAAATGCAAATCAAAACCACAATGAGGTACCATTACACGCCAGTCAGGATGGCTGCTATCCAAAAGTCTACAAGCAATAAATGCTGGAGAGGGTGTGGAGAAAAGGGAACCCTCTTACACTGTTGGTGGGAATGCAAACTAGTACAGCCACTATGGAAAACAGTGTGGAGATTTCTTAAAAAACTGGAAATAGAACTGCCATATGACCCAGCAATACCACTTCTGGGCATACACACTGAGGAATCTAGATCTGAAAGAGACACGTGCACCCCAATGTTCATCGCAGCACTGTTTATAATAGCCAGGACATGGAATCAACCTAGATGCCCATCAGCAGATGAATGGATAAGGAAGCTATGGTACATATACACCATGGAATATTACTCAGCTGTTAAAAAGAATTCATTTGAATCAGTTCTAATGAGATGGATGAAACTGGAGCCCATTATACAGAGTGAGGTGAGCCAGAAAGATAAAGAACATTACAGTATACTAACACATATATACGGAATTTAGAAAGATGGTAACAATGGCCCTATATGCAGGGCAGAAGAAGAGACGCAGAAGTACAGAACAGACTTTTGAACTCTGTGGGAGAAGGGGAGGGTGGGATGTTTCGAAAGAACAGCATGTATATTTTCTGTGGTGAAACAGACCACCAGCCCAGGTGGGAGGCATGAGTCAAGTGCTCGGGCCTGTTGGGCTGAGAAGATCCAGAGGAATCGGGTGGAGAGGGAGGTGGGATGGGAGACCGGGATGGGGAATTCGTGTAACTCTGTGGCTGATTCACATCAATGTATAACAAAACCCACTGAAAACTAAAAAAATTAAAAAAAAAAAAAAAAAAAAAAGAGAGACAAAAGAGGTAGGGATGGAGACCCATCCAGGGAAGGGAGTCTTTAAAAAGAGAGAAGTTTCCAGGCACCAGGAAACACTCTCACCAGTGGGTCTGTGGCAAGCCTTGGAGCCTCAGAGGGCAACATAACCGGGAGGAAAAATAAGTAAGTAAATAAATAATTGAAAACAATAGATTACGTGCCTAAGGGCAACTCCCAGTGGAGAAGCAGCGCAGACGCTCGCATCTCCCACTAGCAAGTGGGGACTGGACAGGGAGGCGCCAGCTGCATTGCTTAGGGTAAGGATCGGGCCTGAATGCCCCACGGGCAATCTGAGGGAACTAACTTGAGATAGCAACCAGACTGTGGGATAGCTATCCTGTGAAAAGCCCTAACCTAAGACACTGCCAGGCCCGCGCACAGAACAAAGGACTGAGCTAGCCGGCTGCGGCTTGGCCCATCCCCCACCGAAGACCGGCAGGCAGGCGAGGGCAGTCAGAGCCGGAAGGGGGCAATCGTAGCCCCAGAGAGGCATCCTTTACCAAAGTGCAAGCAGGCTTCGTTGCTCACCAAGACTTCTTGGGATTCTGGACTGTCGACATCTGCCGGGAGGGTCGCAGCCGGAGATCAGCTCCCCAGAAGAGACACAGGGCACACCTGAGAAGGTGCACCCATTGTACACCCAGAAAACCGAGCAGCTGGGACGGGGGAAGGGATAAGACGCAGCCTCCAACTGTGGGCTACTGCACTCACCAAGCACCTGGTCACCTGAGCTCCTTGGACCTGGGACGGGCACAAAACGCGGGCCCAACCAAGTCTGCGCCTTTGTGGAGTACCCGAGAACCTGAAGCTGAACGGCTTAGACCTGGGAAGTGCATGCAACCCAGGGCCCACTTCAGACAGCTCCCGGCAGAGCAACCTGGGGCCTGAGCAGTGTAGACTGGGAAGGCACACACGCCGTGAGCAGGGGCAAACCCAGTGCGGCTGAATCACTGGGAGTACACACCAGTGATATTTGTTCGCAGTGTTCCTCCCTCTCCAGAGCAAGACGGAACAAGTGAACCTAAAAAAAGTGACCACCACTGCCCCCTTGTGTCAGGGAAGAAATTAGACACTGAAGAGACCAGCAAACAGAAGAAGCTAAAATAAACAGAGGGAGCCGCTTTGGAAGTGACAGGTGCGATAGATTAAAGCCCTGTAGTTAGCATTGACTACATAGGAAGGGACCTATAGACCTTGAGAAGTACAAGCTTGACCAAGCAACTATCTGAAAATGAACTGACCCCATACTGTCTGCAACAGCTCCAGAGAAATTCCTAGATATATTTTTACTATTATCATTCTTTAAATTTTTTTAAAAAAGATTTCCTTTTATTTTTAAGTCCTCTATTACTCCTTTAATTTTCATTTTTATAACCTACTATTACCTTGAAAAAAAAAAAGACGTTATTTTTAAAACAAATTTCATATATATATATATATATCTTTTATAATTTTTATGACTTTGTTTTTTTAATACTGTATTTTTGAGAATCTAATCTCTACACTAGATTTTTAATCTTTGCTTTTTGGTATTTTTTATCAATCTTGTACCTTTAAGAACCCAATCTTCAGTACCCATTTTACTTAGGAGTGTAATTACTGGTTTGATTGCTCTCTCCCCCTTTTGATTCTCCTTTTTCTCCACCAGGGCACCTCGGTCTCCTCCCTCCCCCTTCTCTTCTCTGCCCAACTCTGTGAATCTCTTTGTGTGTTCCGGGCTGTGGAGAACACTTAGGGAACTGATTACTGGCTGAATCTGTCTCTGTCCTTTTGATTCCCCCTTTAATGCTCCTGGCCACCTCTGTCTCCTTCCTCCCTCTTCTCTTCTCTGTGTAACTCCATGAACATCTCTGAGGGACCCAGACTGTAGAGAGAACATAAGGAAGTGATTACTGGCTAGCTTGCTCTCGCCTCTTTTGATTCCCCCTCTTCTCCTGGCAGAAAGTGAAGAGGAATTAAAAAGCCTCTTGACGAAAGTGAAGGAGGACAGTGAAAAACTTGGCTTAAAGCTTAACATTCAGAAAATTAAGATCATGGCATCTGGTCCCATCACTTCATAGGAAATAGATGGGGAAACAGTGGAAACAGTGTCAGACTTCAATTTTGGGGGTTCTAAAATCACTGCAGATGGTGACTGCAGCCATGAAATTAAAAGACGCTTACTCCTTGGAAGGAAAGTTATGACCAACCTAGATAGCATATTAAAAAGCAGAGACATTACTTTGCCAACAAAGGTCCGTCTAGTCAAGCCTGTGGTTTTTCCAGTGGTCATGTATGGATGTGAGAGTTGGACTGTGAAGAAAGCTGGGCACCAAAAAATCGATGCTTTTGCACTGTGGTTTGGAGGAGACTCTTGAGAGTCCCTTGGACTGCAAGGAGATCTAACCAGTCCATCCTAAATAAGATCAGTCCTGGGTGTTCACTGGAAGGGCTGATGCTGAAGCTGAAACTCCAATACTTTGGCCACCTCGTGCGAAGAGTTGACTCATTGGAAAAGACCCTGATGCTGGGAAGAACTGGAGGCAGGAGGAGAAGGGGACGACAGAGGATGAGATGGCTGGATGGCATCACCGACTCAATGGACATGAGTTTGAGTAAGCTCTGGGAGTTTGTGATGGACAGGAAGGCCTGGCATGCTGTGATTCATGGGGTCGCAAAGAGTCAGACATGACTGAACGACTGAACTGAACTGAACTGAACTTCTCCTCCTGGTCACCTCTATCTCCCTCTTCCCTCTTCTCTTCTCCATGTAACTCTGTGTACCTCTCCGGGTATCCATCACTGTGGGGAAACTTTTCATCATTAACCTAAATGTTCTATCATCAGTGCTGTATAGATGGAGAAGTCTTGAGGCTACTGTAAGAATAAGACTTAAAACCAGAGGCAGGAGGCTTAAGTCCAAATCCTGAGAACACCAGAGAACTCCTGACTCCAGGGAACATTAATCAATAGGGGCTCACCAAACGCCTCCATACCTACACTGAAGCCAAGAATCACCCAAGGGCCAACAAGCTCCAGAGCAAGACATACCATGCAAATTCTCCAGCAACACAGGAACATAGCCCTGAGCTTCAATATACAGGCTTCCCAAAGTCACACCAAACCCAATAACATCTCAAAACTCACTACTGGACACTTCATTGCACTCCAGAGAGAAGAAATCCAGCACCACCCACCAGAACACCGACAAAAACTTCCCTAACCAGGAAACCTTGATAAGCCACCCGTCCAACCCCATCCACAGCGAGGAACCTCCACAATAAAGAGGAACCACCAACTGCCAGAATACAGAAAAGCCACCCCAAACACAGCAATATAAACAAGATGAAAAGGCAGAGAAATACCCAGCAGGTAAAAGAACAGGATAAAGCCCACCAAACCAAACCAAAGAGGAAGAGACAGGGAATCAACCTGATAAAGAATTCCAGACAATGATACTGAAAATGATCCAGAATCTTGAAAACAAAATGGAGTTACAGATAAATAGCCTGGAGACAAGGATTAAGAAGATGTAAGAAATGTTTACCAAGGACTTAGAAGAAATAAAAAAGAGTCAATATATAATAAATAATGCAATAAATGAGATCAAAAACACTCTGGAGGGAACCAACAGTAGAATAACTGAGGCAGAAGATAGGATAAGTGAGGTAGAAGATAGAATGGTAGAACTAAATGAAGCAGAGAGGAAAAAAGAAAAAAGAATTAAAAGAAATGAGGACAACCTCAGAGACGTCTGGGACAATGTTAAACACCCCAACATTTCAATCATAGGAGTTCCAGAAGAAGAAGACAAAAAGAAAGGCCATGAGAAAATACTTGAGGAGATAATAGTTGAAAACTTCCCTAAAATGGAGAAGGAAATAGACACACAAGTCCAAGAAACCCAGAGAGTCCCAAACAGGATAAACCCCAAAACACATATTAATCAAATTAACAAAGATCAAACACAAAGAACAAATATTAAAAACAGCAAGGGAAAAACAACAAATAACACACAAGGGGATTCCCATAAGGATAACAGCTGATTTTTCAACAGAAACTCTTCAGGCCAGAAAGGAATGGCTGCTGCTGCTGCTAAATCGCTTCAGTCGTGTCCGACTCTATGCAACCCCATAGACGGCAGCCCACCAGGCTCCCGCATCCCTGGGATTCTCCAGGCAAGAATACTGGAGTGGGTTGCCATTTCCTCCTCCAGTACATGAAAGTAAAAAGTGAAAGTGAAGTCGTTCAGTCGTGTCCGACTTTTAGTGACCACACGGACTGCAGCCTACCAGGCTCCTCCATCCATGGGATTTTCCAGGCAAGAGTACTGGAGTGGGGTGCCATTGCCTTCTCTGGAAGGGAATAGCAGGACATACTTAAAGTGATGAAAGAAAAAAAAACCTACAGCCCAGATTATTGTACCCAGCAAGGATCTCACTCAAATATGGAGGAGAAATCAAAAGCTTTACAGACAAGCAAAACCTGAGAGAATTCAGCACCACCAAACCAGCTCTCCAACAAATGCTAAAGGATCTTCTCTAGACAGGAAACACAGAAAGGTTGTATAAACGTGAACCCAAAACAACAAAGTAAATGGCAACGGGACAATACCTATCAATAATTACCTTAAATGTGAATGGGTTGAATGCCCCCAACCAAAATACAAAGACTGGCTGAATGGATACGAAAACAATACCCCTATATATGTTGTCTACAGGAGACCCACCTCAAAACAAGAGACACATACAGACTGAAAGTAAAGGGCTGGAAAAAGATATTCCATGCAAATAGAGACCAAAAGAAAGCAGGAGTAGCAATACTCATATCAGATAAAATAGACTTTAAAATAAAGGCTGTGAAAAGAGACAAAGAAGGACACTACATAATGATCAAAGGATTAATCCAAGAAGATATAACAATCATAAATATATATGCACCCAATATAGGAGCACCGCAGTATGTAAGACAAATGGTAACAAGTATGAAAGGGGAAATTACAATAACACAATAATAGTAGGAGACTTCAATGCCCCACTCCCACCTGTGGATAGATCAACTAAACAGAAAATTAACAAGGAAACACAAAGTTTAAATGATACAATAGACCAGTTAGACCTAATTGCTATCTATAGCACATTTTACCCCAAAATAATGAATTTCACCTCTTCTTCAAGTGCACACGGAACCTTCCCCAAGATAGACCACATCCTGGGCCATAAATCTAGCCTTGGTAAATTCAAAAATATTGAAATCATTCCGAGCATCTTTTCTAATTTTGTCAATTACAGGAGAAAAACTATTTAAAATTCCAACATATGGAAGCTTGAACAACACGCTGATGAATAACCAACAAATCACAGAGGAAATAAAAAAAGAAATCAAAATATGCATATAAATGAAGGAAAATGAAAACACAACAACGCCAAACCTATGGGACACTGTAAAAGCAGTGCTAAGGGGAATGTTCATAGCAATACAGGCTTAACTCAAGAAACAAGAAAAAAGTCAAATAAATAACCTAACTCTACACCTAAAGCAACTTGAAAAGGAAGAAATAAAGAACTCCAAGGTTAGTAGAAGTAAAGAAATCTTAAAAATTTGGGCATAAATACATAAGCAGATGAATGGATAAGAAAGCTGTGGTACATATACACAATGGAATATTACTCAGCCATTAAAAAGAATTCATTTGAATCAGTTCTAATGAGGTGGATGAAACTGGAGCCCATTATACAGAATGAAGTAAGCCAGAAAGATAAACACCAATACAGTATACTAACGCATATATATGGAATTTAGAAAAATGGTAACAATAACCCTATATGCAAGACAGAAAAAGAGACACAGATGTATAGAACAGACTTTTTGACTCTATGGGAGAAGGCGAGGGTGGGATGATCTGAGAGAACAGCATCAAAAGTATATTATCAAGTGTGAAACAGATCACCAGTCCAGGTTGGATGCATGAAACAAGTGCTCGGGGCTGGTGCACTGGGATGACCCAGAGGGATGGGATGGGGAGGGAGGTGGGAGGGGGGTTCAGGATGGGGAACACATATAAATCCATGGCTGATTCATGTCAATATATGGCAAAAACCACTACAATATTGTAAAGTAATTAGCCTCCAACTAATAAAAATAATTGGGAAAAAAATTGGGACATGAGTAAATGCAAAAGAAACAAAGGAGACCATAGCAAAAATCAACAAAGCCCAAAGCTGGTTCTTTGGGAAGATAAATAAAATTGACAAACCATTAGTCAGATTCATCAAGAAACAAAGGGAGAAGAATCAAATCAACAAAGTTAGAAATGAAAATGGAGAGATCACAACAGACAACACAGAAATACAAAGGAGCATAAGAGACTACTATCAGCAAATATATGCCAATAAAATGGACAACTTGGAAGAAATGGACAACTTGGAAGAAACGGACAAATTCTTAGAAAAATAAAATTTCCAAAACTGAACCAGGAAGAAATAGAAAATCTTAACAGACCCATCACAAGCACGGAAATTGAAACTGTAATCAGAAATCTTCCAACAAACAAAAGCCCAGGAACAGATGGCTTCAGAGCTGAATTCTAACAAAAATGTAGAAAAGAGCTAACACCTATCCTCCTCAAACTCTTCCAGAAAAATCGCAGAAGAAGGCAAACTGCCAAACTCATTCTATGAGGCCACCATAACCCTAATATCAAAACCAGACAAAGATGCCACAAAAAAAAAAGAAAACTACAGGCAAATATCACTGATGAACACAGATGCAAAAATCCTTAGCAAAATTCTAGCAAACAGGATCCAAAAACATATTAAAAAGATCATACATCATGACCAAGTGGACTTTATCCCAGGGAATGCAAGGATTCTTTAATATCCACAAATCAATCAATGTAATATACCACATTAACAAATTGAAAGATAAAAGCCATATGATTATCTCAATAGATGCAGAAAAAGCCTTTGACAAAATTCAACATCCATTTATGATAAAAATTCTCCAGAAAAAAAAAAATGTCCAGAAAGCAGGAATAGAAGGAACATACCTCAACATAATAAAAGCTACATATGACAAACCCACAGCAATGGTGAAAAATTGAAAGCATTTCCCCTAAAGTCAGGAACAAGATAAGGGTGCCCACTCTCACCACTACTATTCAACATAGTTTGGGAAGTTTTGGTCACAGCAATCAGAGTAGAAAAAGAAGTAAAAGGAATCCAGATAGGAAAAGAAGAAGTGAAACACTCACTGTTTGCAGATGACATGATCCTGTACATAGAAAACCCTAAAGATTCCACCAGAAAATTACTAGAGCTAATCAATGAATATAGTAAAGCTGCAGGATATAAAATTAACACAGAGAAATCCCTTGCATTCCTATATACTAACAATGAGAAAACAGAAAGAAAAATTAAGGAAGCAATTCCATTCACCATTGCAATGAAAAGATACGAAAGACTTATATATAGAAAACTATAAAACACTGATGAAACAAATCAAAGATGACACAAATAGATGGAGAAATACACCATGTTCATGGATCAGAAGAATCAGTATAGTGAAAATGAGCATACTACCCAAAGCAATCTATAGATTCAATGCAATCCCTATCACACTACCAACAGTATTTTTCACAGAACTAGAACAAATAATTTCATAATTTGTATGGAAATACAAAAAACCTCGAAGAGCCAAAGTAATCTTGAGAAAGAAGAATGGAACTGGAGGAATCAACCTGCCTGACTTCAGACTATACTACAAAGCTACAGTCATCAAGATAGTATGGTACTGGCACAAAGACAGAAATATAGATCAATGGAACAAAATAGAAAGCCCAGAGATAAATCCATGCACCTATGGACACCTTATCGATGATAAAGGAGGCAAGAATATACAATGGAGAAAAGACAATCTCTTTAACAAGTGGTGCTGGGAAAACTGGTCAACCACTTGTAAAAGAATGAAACTAGAACACTTTCTAACACCATACACAAAAATAAACTCAAAATGGATTAAAGCTCTAAATGGAAAGCCAGAAACTATAAAACTCCTAGAGGAAAGCATAGGCAAAACACTCTCCAACATAAATCACAGCAGGATCCTCTATGACCCACCTCCCAGAGTCATGGAAATAAAAGCAAAAATAAACAAATGGGACCTAATTAAAAGCTTTTGCACAACGAAGGAAACTATTAGCAAAGTGAAAAGATAGCCTTAAGAATGGGAGAAAATAGTATCAAATGAAGCAACTGACAAAAAAATTAATCTCAAAAATATACAAGTTGCTCCTTCAGCTCAATTCCAGAAAAATAAATGACCCAATCAAAAAATGGGCCAAAGAACTAAACAGGCATTTCTCCAAAGAAGACATACAGATGGCTAACAAACACATGAAAAGATGCTCAACATCACTCATCATCAGAGAAATGCAAATCAAAACCACAGTGAGGTACTATCTCATGCCAGTCAGAATGGAGGCTATCAAAAAGTACAAACAATAAATGCTGGAGAGGGTGCAGGGGAAAGGGAACCCTCTTACCCTGTTAGTGGGAATGCAAACTAGTACAGTCGCTATGGAGAACAGTGTGGAGATTTCTTTAAAAACTGGAATTAGAACTGCCATATGACCCAGCAATCCCACTTCTGGGCATATACACCAAGGAAACCAAAATTGAAAGAGACACATGTACCCCAATGTTCATCACAGCACTGTTTTTAATAGCCAGGACATGAAAGCAACCTAGATGTCCATCAGCAGACGAATGGATAGGAAAGCTGTGGTACATATACACAATGGAATATTACTCAGCTATTAAAAAGAATGCACTTGAATATGTTCTAATGCGGTGGATGAAACTGGAGCCTATTATACAGAGTGGAGTAAGTCCGAAAGCAAAACACCAATATAGTATATTAACTCATATATATATCAAATTTAGAAAGATGGCAACAATGACCCTATATTTGAGACAGCAAAAGAGACACAAATGTAAAGAACAGACTTTTGGACTCTGTGGGAGAAGGCGAGTGTGGGATGATTTGACAGAATAACACTGAAACATATATATTACCATATGTGAAACAGATCAGCAGTTCAGGTTTGGTGCATGAGACAGGGTGCTCAGGGCTGGTGCACTGGGTTGACCCTGAGGGATGGTGTGGGAAGGGAGGTGAGAGGGGTTTTCAGGATGGGGAACATATATGCACCCATGGCTGATTCATGTCAATGTATGGCAAAAACCACTACAATATTGTAAACTAATTAGCCTCCAATTAAAATAAATAAATTTAATATTTTTTAAATCTGCTGTGGTTCTTATTTTAGTTCTTCTGTTCTTGTCTTTTTTCCCCCTTCTCACTACATTTCTTTTATTATTTGTTTCAAATGACTGAATTATGATGTGCCTTGGTGTAGTTTCATATTTCTTGTGCTTTAGTTAGTTGAGTTTTTCTATATGTGGGTTTAAAGCTTTCATCAAATTCAGAAACTTTTCAGCCAGTAATTCTTCAGCTATTTTCTCTCTTCTCTTGTCTCTCACTTCTTTGGGGACTCCAGTTACATACATTTTAGTATTCTTAAAGTTGCTTCAAAACTCTCTGATGCTCAGTTTATTTTTTTCCCACAGTTTATTTTCTTTTTTTTAAATGTATGGGTGTTTTGCATAGTTTCAGTTACTATTTCTTCAAGTTCACTGATGTTTTCCTTTTGTTGTATCTAACTTGCTATTACTTCCATCCAGTATACATTTTATCCATTTCTAGGAGATTGATGTGAATCCTTTCATATTTTCCATGACTTTACTTAACATGCTCAATATTCTTTAGCTTCTTGAGTATATCAGCCATGGTTGTAGTAACCATTTCAATGTCTTTGACTGCTAATTCTGTTATCTGTATTTTTATGTGTGTTTCTACTGATTGATTCCCCTCCCCCCACACTATGGAACATATTTTCCTGCTTCTGTGTACATCTGGAAATTTTTAATCAGATGTAGATTCTTAACTGTTTGAGTCACCAGGGAAGCCAAATTGGATGTCTGATGTTGTAAATTTAACCCTGTTGAATGCTGAATATTTTCATATTTTTATAAATATTCTTGCATTGTTTTGGGACATTGTTAAGTTACTTGAAAACAGAGTGATCCTTTGAAGGCTTGCTGTTCAGCTTTGTTAGCTGAGATCATACCAGCCTTTAAGCCATAGTCAATTTTCCCCACTACCACAGCAATACCCTCTTCAACGCCATATTCATGTCATCTGCATTAGGAGGTAACTCTACTCTGGTGGGTGAGGACACAAGTTAGTCTTGGCTCAGTTTGAGGGTCAAGGATTGTTCTCTCTAAACTTTATCAGGATTGTCAACACTCAGCAGAAACTTGGAGGGGGATGTCATGAAGATTTCCGAACCGCCCAAGCTATACCCACCTCTCCCGGTGAGTACTGACAGGAAGGGGAGGGAGACGCTGGAATTAAGCAGAGACTGTGCTCTGCCAGCGAGCCGGACTGAACGAAAGAGAACAGACAAGAGACTTGCAGTGCAAGCTGCTGCTCTGGGAAAGTCTGTCTCGGGCCCTCCGGAAAATCTCCTCTGCCCCATGGACAGGACGGCTCTTCAACCGGTCACAACGGAGGCCCCGGGCCCCGTTACAGCCAAACCAGTGTGCCCGATCCCGAGGTTTTTGTCACTGGAAGAATGAATGCCCTAAGGCAAGGAGGGAAGAGGATGCTCCTGCAGTTGTGGGGCTTGCTGACTTGGAAATTAACTAGGGCTGCAGGGGCTCAGAGATACCAGGTCCCCAAGAGCCCATGGTAACCTTAAAAGTGGGGGACCAAAACGTTGACTTCATGGCGGATACAGGAGCAGAACTGTCGGTAGTAACAAAACCTGTGGCACCACTGTCCAAAAAGACTACCACTGTAACTGGGGTATTGGGAGAAGAAATGATTAAATCGTTTTGCCAGCCAAGAAAATGTCAGATAGGGGGGCACCATGTGATTCATGAATTCCTGTACGTTCCTGAGTGCCCAGTACCCCTGTTGGGAAGACACTTGCTCTCCAAACTAGGAGCACAAGTGACTTTCTCCCCTGAGGAGATCTGGATGGGCACTATGACTTATTTGCTCTCTCTCAATACCGCCCCCCCTCAAGATGAATGGAGGTTGCATGAGCCTCTGAAGGAAGAACCGGGTGGGCCAGAAGAGCATGAGAGAGAGCTAACTCAATTATTCCCTGAGACCTGGGCGGAAGACAACCCCCCTCTCTCCCCAGGCTGGCTGAACATCAAGCCCCAGTGATAATAGAACTCAAACCAAGCACCATCCCGGTTAGAAAGCGCCAGTACCCGCTACCAATAGAGGCCTGGGTCAGCATACTGCCCCCACATCAATAGATTAAAACAAGTGGACATTCTAGTAGAGGACCAGTAGGCTTGGAATACACTGATCCTGCCAGTCAAAAAGGAAGGAGGACTGGACTATAGGCCTGTACAAGATCTCAGGCTAGTCAACTAGGCTACTGTGACTTTACACCCCACTGTTCCAAACCCCTATAACTTATTTAGCCTCCTCCCACCGAGGACTAAAGTTTATATTCGCCTAGATCTCAAGGATGCCTTCTTCTGCGTATGCCTCGCCCCAGCGTCACAGCCCATCTTTGCCTTTGAAAGGGAAGATCCAGTCGGGGCATCAAACAACAGCTCATCTGAACTTGCCCACAAGGGTTTAAGAACTCCCCAACCATCTTTGGGGAAGCCTTGGCTTCCGACCTGGACTCACTCCACCCAGAAGAGTATGGATGTCGGCTCCTACAATACGTGGATGACCTGCTGCTGCCGAGACCAAGGTAAAATGCTGAAAAGGGACAAAAGCACTGCTCCAGCTGTTGATGGAAGCAGGTTACCAAGGGTCAAAGAAGAAGGCACAGATCTACAAAGAAGAGGTAAGGCATCTGGGGTTTGTTTTAAAGAAAGGCACAAGGTTCCAGACCCTAATTGTGTCCTATATACTGATGGCACTAGCCTGATAAAACAAGGACAATGGCTGCCAGGTTAGCCAAAGTGGAAGGGGTCATCAAGACTGAAAAGAGATGGTGGGAATTGCCAAGTGGCAAGTTATTGGTACTGGAGGAGCTGGCGCACACTCTGGTAAGCTAGACACACCAAGCGACCCACCTAGGCCGTGCTGCCTGCTCACAGGTTAATGCTGCCTCTTGGGGATTCAGCTCCCAGATTTGGATTTCCTACCAGCATTGGATCAGAAAATGGCCCAGCTTTTGTAGCTGGTTTAGTACAATAAGTAAGCAAAACTTTAAACATCAAATGGAAACTGCACACTGCACATAGGCCCAGAGTTCTGAGATGGTGGAATGAACCAACCGGACACTTAAAGAGACTCTCCAAGTGGATCATAGAGACTGACTGCTCCTGGGTAGACTTGCTTCCGATGGCTATGCTCAGACTCAGGATGACCCCACAGTTCCAAGGCTATTCTCCATATGAAATTGTGTATGGGAGGCCCCCTCCCATAATAAAACAGGTGTCAACAAATTTGCCTCAGGTAAGGGGGTATAGGATTTCGCAGCAGATGGAACTGGTTAAGGTAATAAAATCAAGTAACTAAGTTTGTACAAGAAAGGGTGCCGTTCCCCCTTGGGGAACAGATTCATGAGTTTACACTTGGTGACCAAGTATGGGTCAAAGATTGGAATCTTGATTTACTAGCCCCTTGGTGGAAGTGCCCTTATACTGTTATTCTAACTACCCCTACTGCAGTTAAAGTTGCAGGTCCCCTTGGATCCCCTTGGATCCATCATACAAGGGTGAAGAGAGCATACCATGCACACCCAGAAAATGCTGAGTGGCCTGCATAGAGGGACCCTGCTGACCCTCGAGAGACTAAGACCATCCTTAAGAAGAAGGAAAAGAAGATCCCAGACGAGCCCCTTGAGGATGAAGCCACATAATCAACTCCTGTTGCTTGGTCTCATCAATGGGCACATTCCTACACCAACTTCCACAATACCTCCTACTCTTGGCTATATGGGGCTATGCCTCTGTCTGTGATGGATGGACTTCCCTGTCACCACTCTGCCAAGGAGATTTTAAACCACTCTGCTCTTTTCTGGGACACAATCATAGTCTCTCCCTGCTCTCTGGATGTAAGCCAGACCTACAGTCAATAGACTCAGGTCATAGAGTTACATTTGGTATAAATGCCAGTGTAACAAAAGTCTAACCTACAACAAGCTCTGGTAAATCTATCTTATTTACATGCTAGGTGGACAAGATCTGTGTTTCAATGGTATGAGTATATTGTTGCCTTATTTATACCCTCTATAGGGACAACAGATATTACGATTAAAATAGAGGCCTCAACTAATTTCACAAAACAGGCCCTCCTAAATAGAACAAAAGCCATCCAAGCCTTAAATGAATCCATGGTTGATTCATGTCAATGTATGGCAAAAACCACTACAATATTGTAAAGTAATTAGCCTCCAAATAATAGAAATAAATGGGGGAAAAAAAAAATAAAAATGAAGAGCAAATCCAAAATAGAATGGCTTTGGACATACTCAGCTGCTCAAGGAGGGACCTGTGCTATAATTAAGGTTGAATGTTGTGTAAGCGTTCCTGACTTATCTGGCAATGTATCAACTGCTTTAGATGACATGAAAAATCAGGTAAAAGCAATGTCAAACAAAAACATTCCTTTCTGGACTTCGGTCCTATCTTGGGTGAAGGGTGATTGGTGGAAAACTATATTTACCATTGTTACAGTTGCCTTGATAGTTCTGCTTTGTGGACCCTGAATTTTACAATGTATTATGAACTTTGTAACCCGAAGGTTGATGGCATTCTCCCAAACTGGCGGTCGGAGAGCCAGGGTGCAATATATCCCTATGAGTGATGCTCATAATATGAGTTAAGAGCAACAAGAGGGGGCAATGAAGGAGGAAACAGACAGAGCTGGACTCCATCTTAGGCCAGGCTGCGAACATTAGGCTACATGCGTGGTCACCCTCCCAATGGACTCTGAACTTTGTGCCCGGTGTCTATAGAAATGGCAGACCAATAGAAAACCAGACCCCTCCGGATAAAAGAGCCCCAGGACTTATACTTGAACTCTCCGTTGCCTAAAAGAATATGCTAATTATCTCTGTAACAGAACAAAGTGGTAACTTCCATTATGTTTATCAAGATATGACCACAGGCCTATTGATAAATATCCACTGTTTATCTAGTCTTGTGACACATGAATCATGGGTTACCTTTGATCGTATCTCTCTTTTACCTTGTCCAGACTAGTTTCAAGGAATTAGGGGAGATGGGTTTGAGCAAGTACACTTAGGGTATATAAGGTTTTCACAAAAACTGGTCAGGGTCCTTGGCTAAGAGGAGATTCTGCCTTGGGCCCTCCAGTATAATAAACTGCACTCCACTATCTGCATTGTCCTTCTGAGTGAATTTGTTTCCCGGAACGCATGGCTACAACAGTTCCTGCTTTCCCAGATCCCCAGTGTCCATCCAGCAAGTCTCCCCTTTCCTTGAAGCCAGTTAGAGTTGGGCTCCTCTCATTTATGGTTCAGACTTGATTCTAGATCCTGCCTGGTTATGATGCACCTCCCTGACCCCAAAGAGAGGCACCCATTCATATTTGCACCACTGAGATAAAATCTTTTATTCTTTACTGAGAATAGGGTTTTACAGAGCAACAAACACAGTTCCTCAGCATTCCTGGGAGGGAGTGCCCTACGTGTGAGTGAGTGGGTTTGGAGTGGGCCTGATTGATTTCTGTAGCAGCCCAGCATTTACACTGCAGGAGCCAGGCCAATTCTGCGGTTTCCTCGATCGAAAACTGAGACATACAGCCTTAGGAAGACGTCACCCAGTATCCAGGTCTCTGATTTGTCCATTTTCTCTGTGCCTCCTACAAAAGTGCTGACGCAGAGGCCGCAAGAAGCCTGGGGGAGACAGAAATGCACACCAGTCAGCTTGAGCCCTTACCTGCTGCCCCCTTCAATATGCAGAGCTGGTAGTTTCTCCATTTTATTTCCCTCCTTTGTTAAGAATCAAGTGGCTCTCTCCACAACTGCAGAAGAGGGCATACATCCAAGGCTAAGAAGGGTCAATACCTGTGATTTTCCTGAGGGAAGGGAGTGGAAGAGGGGAGGATTGGGAGTTTGGGATTATCAGATGTAAACTGATAAAGTGAGGATGGATAAACAATAAAGTCCTACTGTATAGCACAGGGAACTGTATTCAGTATCTCATAATAAACTGTCATGGAAAAGAATAGGAAAAGTATATATATACATACACACACGTGTGTGTGTGTGTGTGTGTGTGTGTGTGTGTGTGTGTGTGTGTAACTGAGTCATTTTTCTGTATAGTAAAAATGAACATAGCATTGTAAATCAACTATACTTCATTAAATTTTTTTTAAAAAGAACAAGAATGGTCGGTAGTTCCCCTTACACTGCTGTTTTCCTTCTGTCTTCTTTCCTTCTGACACCGGCTAGATGTTTTCTCTGCACAGAATGCCTTTTCTTCTTCCGCTTCCTCACAACCCTGTTCTTCTAAGACTGTGCTCAGGCCCTCTTGGAAGCCTTCCTGAGCTCACAGTCACTATCCTTGGCCACTCCAGGCTGGGTTGGGTGACTTATCCCGGTGCTCCCCTGGTATGTAGGCTTCATCACCCCTAATCTGTCCCAGTCCCTCCTTTGCACAGCCCCCTGGGGTGCCATGTGCATGGAATCCAGTATAGAGTTGTCTCAACACAAGCAGGCTTCCTCATTCCTCCCTGAGGCTGATGGTTTAGAATTACTGCAATTCCCTCTCATCCTCAAAACCTTCTTTGAGCCCATCAGCCTGCTCTGAACTCCCGCAGGGAGCTGATATGAAGCCTCCACCCTGTGCCGGGGCTGTGCAGTCACTGTGCACCCTTTATTCACCTTAGCATCCAACCTCCCCACAGAGCAGTCAGTACCCCAACTCACAGAGGAGGCCCTGGGGCTTAGCAAGGGGAAGTTGCAGCCAAGGATTAAGGCAATCATGTAATTTATCATCCCAATCTGGACACTTTCGAGATAGGAAGGGAGACTGCTAAACACTATGGTGGGACAGCACACTGGGACTGTCCTCAGCCAATCCCCCTTGTCACACAGTCTATTTCAGGGATTGCTTAGAGACGACTTTCCATGTTTCTGCATCTGGGGTCTCTGGTTGAACTGAAGGTCTGTGAGGGCAAAGACCCTTAATGTTCCCCTTTTCTTTAACTCCCACCGTGCCAGCACGGGTGGTGTCTCTACACTTATTTCAGAAGGAGGGATGTCCCAGATTGCCCTTTACTCTCACGTGGTTGGTTTTGCGGGAGGCACTGGCCCAACCACAGGGTTCAGCAGCATCTGTAATGGTGCAACTGGGCCTGCAGAGGGCGCTGTCCTCTCGGCAGCAGCCCAAGGGTTCCTGCAAGTCCCAGATTTCAGAACCGGCCCCCAGGGCTGGCCCCTCACCCTCAACATGTAGTTTTCAGGGCGCATTGGGTAGTCAACGCCATTGATGGTGAAGACGACAGGAGGGATTGTAGTATTGACGCGACGTGAAATCAAATCCTGTGAGAGAAAAAGGGAGAGAGGTCAGCCCAGCAAATCCCTGTTGTGTGGGCAGCCCTGGAGTGAACCTGTAACATGATCCTTACCCGGCAACCCTTGGAAGGCCTGGCGCCGATGAGTCTCTGAATCTTGGTGATCAGTCTTGTCGGGCCACACACGGATGGGTTCCCAGTGTCCAGAATGGCCTGACATCTATTGGAACAACCGATCAGTTTCCCATTCATGGAGATCCTGGGAGACAGTGGGACAAAGCAGGCGCCAGGGTCACTCTGAGGTCTCCCCCAGGAATACCCCTTCTTTGACTGTCTCCAGAACAGTCCTTCAGCTCTTGCCCTGACTCTGTTTCCCTTTGCTCTGCGCACATCACCTTCTTTGACTTCCTTTCAGTTCCTGCATGCACCAGGCTCTTCCTACCTCAAGTCATGGACTTGTGCTGGTGCCCTTCCTAGAAAACCCCCATTACCTTTGTATAGCTCATATGTCCTCATGTTCCAGGTTCCAGCTTAACTATCCCGTTCTCAAGGAAGTCTTCGCTCTGAACTAGATCAGGCTCCGGTCTTGCTCAGTCTCTGTAGACCCTTCCTCATGTCTAGCACGTACCAAAGTGGTAAATCACTATGTATGTGAGTCGTTCCATGTATGTTTGCCTTACTAGATGTACGGCAAGTTGTATCCTCAGTGCCTCCCTTGAGAACCTGGCACTTGTGGAACAAATGAATGAAAAAATGCAACTGGATACAGACACCTGTATCTAGCCAATAATGGGTCAACTCACACATTGAAGATGGAGGTTCCCCCAGGTAGCAGATGCTCAGACTGGTGGTGGGGGAGACCAGACTGCCCTGGGAGTGGGTGTCTCCCCGCACCACCCCTTTACACTGACACTGAGGCCCCTGCCAGGCAATGCCTGAGTTAGCTCAGGGGACCTCCAAAGGGTACCTAAGCTTTTATTCTGAGGATATCACCCAGAGTCCCATCATTATTGCCACTTGTTCTCATGCCACTCCTGGACCCCAGCTTTCTGATTCTCTCAGTCACAGCCCCTGCCCCATTGTGTGCCCAGGGTTGGGAGTGGGTGACTATGGCTAGGTGGTTTGTTTCTTTCTGTGAGTTGCTTTTAGGTCTCAAGAATGCAGACAGGGACTTCCCTAACCACTAATTCTAGTGGTTAGGAATTGCCCTTCCAATGCAGGGGACACGGGTTGTTGGGGAATTAAGATCTCACATACCACCAGGCAACTAAGCTCAAATAGCTCAAAGAGAGCCTGCATGCTGCAACTGATGAGCCCAAGGCCTGCAAACAGGGAGCTCAGGCATTCTAGAGCTAATGGTCCACAACAGTTGAAGCCCTCACACTGCAACTAGGGAAGCCTCCATGCGCCACAACTAGAGAAAGCCTGTACTCTGGAAAATACAGTCAAAATAAAAGACACGAAGGCAGCCAACCCCTCTCCACTGCTAGGTAGCTTCTCCCTAAAGAGACTAGTTTTCCTGGGTTTGTCCAGGACTTTGTTTATGAAAGTGAAAATGAAAGTGAAAGTTACTCTGTCGTGTCCAACTCTTTGCGACCCTATGGACTGTATAGTCCATGGCTAAACTGGCAATTTTGTGTACTGAGAACCCCTTCAGTCTCAGATAGCTACAGGCGTCTTATCACAACCCTGTTCAGGTTGGTGAAATTCTCCTTAATCCTCTATTCACTGCATATTAGGGTCCTCAAACCACGCTCCCCACCTCACAGCATGGTAGATACACCCCTTCCAGGGCTACACATATCTACTTGGACCCTAGTCACGACCCTGGTCAGAGCCCTGATCAGGAGTCCTGGGGCAATTATGGGTGGTGTGTGTATCTCTGTATTTCTGTGTCTGTTCATGTGCAAGTCTGAGTGTGTCTGTGTGTTTCTGTGTGTGTGGATCCATGTGCCTGTGCATGTTTATATGTGTGCCTATGTGTGTGTTTCTGTGTGTGTCAGTGTGGGTCTATATGTGTGTCTCTATGGGTGGAGAATATAACTGTGTGACTGTGTGTCTGTGCATGCATTTGTGTGTGTCTGCCTGTGTCTGTGTACACATGTGGTAACATCACTTGGGGTGGCCCTTAGAGGAAGAGGCTTACCGATCCATAGTTATCTGCCAGTAACGAGATTCAGACACTGGTATCCAGTTGAGTTTTCCCTTGTAATAGGAATGGTCCACCCCACCAAGCATCACCACGCTGCCATTCTTCTTCTTCTTGCTGGAGAAGGAAGCGGGAGTGTCACTGGAGGAAAGTAATGCCAGGCAATGACTGAGGGCTGTGCTTATTCACACATCAGAGGTGCTACTCCTGTCCCCATTTTACAGATGCAAAAATTGAGGCATGTAGGGACTGAGAACCTGACCAAGGTTGGTCACTGGCTAATCAGAGGCACAGAAGTGGTTAGAAGCTGGGCAGCCTGGCCGGGCTTTGACCACCCTGCCTTCTGAAGAGAGCCTGGTCCCCTCTAGTGCCATGAGTGCTCAAAGATAACATTGGAGGCTCCCTGTAGGAGGACTCTAGCTTCCCCTTGTCTAAACTATCATTCTTCAAAAGAGCTCAGGCCAGGGGGTGCTAAAAGCATAGGTTCAGGTTCACCCAGCGTTGGATTCACTGGCCTGTGACCTGAGCCGTTCATGGGGCTCATGCTCACAGATCTCACATTTTCATTTTTCACTGGTTCCTGCAAATTGTAGCTAGTCCTGGGCTCCCGGTGAAATGCTGAGTGAGGAAACATTCCTGCCATCCCTCTCCTTTTTCCATATCAAATCTATCAGCAAATCCTGTTGCCTTTTTCTCCAACCTATTTCCTGACACCTTCCATTGCTCTCCCCCTTCCCTCCATCTGCCTGGACCAAGCTGCTGCCCTTGAGCCAATGAGCACAACTCTGTTCCAATACAATGTTATTTACAAAAAGCCAGTGGTGGGGATAGGTGGGGCCCTAAGGCCATAGTTCTCCTGGGCCAGACTATCAGGAAACCTCTGGATCAGGTGGTCTATAATGTTTTATGCAAGTGCAAGCATCTTAAAACTAATCTGAAGAGAGGGCTTGTCCAGCTAAGACTTACGTGTTCAAATAGAAGGCAAACACAGGCTCAGAAATGATTCCTTGTTGCATCAGGTTGTCAAAGAAAGGGGTGATCCCGACGGTGGCAAGGGCGGGGTAGCCCAAACCCAGGATTCCCTCAAAAGGTACACATGGCAGGATCTTGCTCGTCTGCCTCTGGCTCAGGGCAAAAGTCTGGTTCTTGACGACAACATTCCCAATCTGTGGGAAAGGAGAGTGTTCCCACATAAAGGATTGGGAAGTGGGGTTGGGGAGGAGATGCCATTAGCACTGCAGAGAAGAACTGAGGCCTGGCTGTGTCTTGGGTTGATCTCAGATGGTTAGATCAAGCTGGGACAGGAACTCAGTTTCCATTGGTGTGGGGATGTGGATTTTAACAACACATGCTTGTCCTGCAAACACCATCTGAGTGAGTCAAATTGGCCTCATGCTCAGGACAGGACCAAATTGTTCCCACCTGAGGACAAAATGGGTAGAGAGCAGGGTAGTCTTCTCTTTGGCATCACTGTGATCTCATAACAGAAATGGACTGAATTCATTGCAATGCATCGTGGATTCTACATCTGCCCAGGAAGACATAAGCCTGTTATACAAGGTTGCTGGCTAGGTTTTTATGAAAACTCTGCTTGGAAAACAGGCTTTTGGGGATGTACGTGTATGTGTATGTGTGTGTGTGAGAGAGAGCAAGATAGAATGGGAAAATACTCAGGCACTTTGGTGGAAGCGGGCCATAGTTTTTATTTGACTCTCAAAGGCCCCCTAGAGTGAGAACTGGAACAGGCTCCTCCAATGTGTGTGCCCACCTGCTTTCTCTGCCTGGATACCTGAAGCCCTTGGCTGCCCCCTAGGGGCTCCAGATCAGTTTTATCCTCTCCCCAAATATCCGACACATGCCTGAGTCCTGACTGGCCAGCCCAACTCCACCACCTACCACATGTGTGAACTTTGCAAGGCCCTTGCTTTCTGCACCTCAGTTCCCCTACTTGTATCATCAAGAGAATCAAAGTACCT
Source organism: Muntiacus reevesi (assembly GCF_963930625.1). Taxonomy (NCBI): domain Eukaryota; kingdom Metazoa; phylum Chordata; class Mammalia; order Artiodactyla; family Cervidae; genus Muntiacus; species Muntiacus reevesi. The sequence continues at coordinate 37,469,343 of NC_089253.1, forward strand.
GCTGCATGGGTTGTTGTAGGGTTAAATAACGATTATCATGAAAGTGCCCAGCACATTCTGAGAAGATAAAAGGGGGTGGTTTTCCCCCATCTCTCCCTGCTCCCAGCAAAATGAACCTTGAGCTGCTCAAGGGCAAAGGCGCTGCAAGTCCAGAGCCCAAGCCCCTCTCTGGGTTGGCCACTCCAGTAGGTGCTGTTAGCAAGGGTGCTGTCTCCCTAGGGACAGGGCCATTTGGGATAGGCCTCAAATATCTAAGGGACTTTGGGGAGGAAGAGCCCTGTCATCTGGTCCTGCATCTGTTTTATTAGCAGTGGTTGCTCCCAGGGCCAGTCCTGACTCTGCTTCTGTTTCCAGTTTACCCGAACAATGTCACGGCCAAAAAACCCCATGATCCTCCCAAACTTATTGAGATGATTCATGTGACGGTCTGTGATCTCGAAGGTGGTAGACTCACGAGGGTCGAAGTGTTTGTGTTTACCTGCAGACACAAAAGATGAGGGTATGTCATGTGCCAAGAACCAAGAAGGAAGTGAAAGGGGAGGACAAGATGGGCAAGGGGAGGGCAATGGTACTCACTACAGCCTGGGTCGTGGCAGTAGACAGAGGTCACCCAGAGGTCAGCAAAGCTGGTGTCCAAGAGGACCCTGAACTGTTGAGGGGGTCTTCCAATGCTTATCTTTCCAAAGTAGAATATCTATAGGGACCATGGAGGGGAGGTTAGGGCAGGCCTGGCTGCAGTGTCCACCCCCAATTCTCAGACACTCTAACCCTCTGGGTGCTCCTTGTCTCCTGACATCATGTTATCATGTTCCAAACACCCCACATCACAGCCTCTGCTCAGACCTTCACTTGAGAAGCTCTCCAGTCTCCTCTTTGTATCTAGCATGAGCACTTCCTTCTCCAGGGGACCCTCCTAGGTCACCCCAGATCACTCACTCTAATCTCAAACCATGTTCGATCAACAGCATGCAGGTGACCCTTTCATTTGATATGTGTGCCTCTCTTGCGCATTCTTGAAGAAGAGATGACACCTCTTTTTCAAATCAGTAACAGTAAATATAGTGTTAGATTTTTATGGCATCACATGTCATGGGGGCTCAGTAACTTTTAACCACTGTCCTTGGATCTACGGAAGCTGAACATGCTCTGCCTAGGCTTTCACACTTGAATGATCTTCTGATCAGCCAGGATTGAGCCTTCATCTATAACTCAATGACTCACTTCCTTCAGAAAGAAAAATCTACTTAAACTAATATCTTTAACACAGATCTGGGAGTTTAACGGTCACCTGGTCATTGCTGGGCCCGGTCACCACAGAGCAAGAGTTGAGGATGAGAATGCCTTCTCCTCGGGGAACGGGGTCCCTGTTCCCACAGTGTTTCTGCCTCCTGCAGGAGCCCCAACCCCAACATCCTACCTGATACCTCCAGATGAGCCCCAGTACTAGGCCAGAGAACCAGGGGGCGCTGGGGAGCACCATCCTCCCAATACACTCACATCCTTAAAATTTCTCAGGGGAAGTGTAGAGAATTTCTTGTCTTTAGCAGAATTCTGGAACAGGCTGTAAGTGTGTTCTTCCAGGAAACTGTTTATCGAGTTTTTTCTCTTGAGAGTGTCTTGCATGGTGCTCATCTTCATTAGCGGGATTCTTTCACAGAGCAATGAGGAAGAGAAAACAAAGAGGAGGCAGCAGTCAGAAGTCCATGTTATAGTATGACTGTCATACCTGGCATTGTAATGACACTGTGTATTTTCCAAGCATTTTTGTGAGTGTCATGTTATTATCAAGATGCCAGGGAAAGACCATGGCAAAAACCTAGGTCTGAATACAGGTTCTGTCATGTAATCTTGGATAAGGCATATGACCATTAGGAGTCTCGGTTTCCTCACTAGTAAAAAGGTAGAATGTAATAATCCCCACCCCCCATATAGAATGTTTTCTGTATTAATTGAAATTATATGATGGACATATCCATTATATAGATGGATATAATGTACTTGATACATAGGATGTCTCAACAGTGACGGTCATTAGCATTGTTGTGGCCATTCCAGTGTATCTTTCTCATAAAAGCTCTTGAGAGGGAGGCAGAGGAAGGATCATTATACTCTTTTTACAGGCTAGAAATCTAAAATGCAGGCAGTTTGTAACTTGGCTGTGATCACACTGCCTTTTGGAAGTAAAACAGCTTAGGAATAATCTTCCTGATCTTTCTTTCTCCAGGGTTCAAGCAGATGAGTAGGTTGAGAGAAGATGCCAAGAGATGGAGAACAAATTAAGGAAGTTAAGAGGCTAAAGAAGGAAGGAAGAATCAAAATAGAAAAGAATAAAAGAAAAGAAAAATGCAGAGTTCTGCATACACAGAGACATTCAAAGAGATGGAGAGATAAAAGAGAGAGAAACAGAGATGAAGAAACAGACGCATATATGCACAAGTAGAGAGAAAGCAGAGAGAAGACCAAGAAGCAAATGCAGGAGAAATGCTATTACACAGGACCACACTTACAGTTGCACAGGTTGTACACTGAACAATTCCAAGGAGTGCCATTTTCATCTAGGTCATGATGTGACTGGACCCCCCCCTAGTTGTGAAACCCTGCAGGCTTACCCCAAAACCCTTGGGCCCCATGGTGCCCATGGCAAGGTACTCATCAATAAGTGAGAATTGAACTTTAAGACTGCCACGAAAAAAAAAAAACAGAAAAGAAACAAAAAGGACTGTCAGGGATTGATTTCATTCCCTTCTAACCCTGATGAGTGGAAGAGGAAGACAAGAAAAAGCCAAGAAAGAGAGATGATGCCATGTACAATCCCTGTATGCCGGGAGCCAACACACGAGACCCTACCCACAACAAGGTCATGAGGGAGAAAACCTGATAGGCAAGGCGGATCAGGTTTTCAGGGGTTTTGAAAAGCTGCCCCCGGCGCTCACCTTAAAAATAATATCTGTCTTTCTGATGCCTGCCTCAATAGACTACTCCCTAATTTCTGTGACACAGGCAGAAGGCTTTTCCTGATCTCTTCCCAAATAAGAATCAATTTAGAACTTTAGTCAATAAGTTTCCCAGGTGGTGGTATTTTATGAGATTATCCAGGGTGGAAGGAGTGTTTTAATTTAAATTCCTTTGCTGGTATTTTAGTTTGTTTGGCAAATGCGTTTATGCCCTTGGTACTAATATGCATGATTGCTTATAATACCCTAATCATAAAATAACATAAAGAACCTGATCATATAAAGGCCCTAACAGACATAGAGCCCTTCGGGGGGTGAGGAAGCCCTATTAGAAAACACAAGAAAAATTATTCTAAAAGTAGCTATTGGGTTAACAGTTGCTTGCTATGTTTTGCTTGCTGTGTTTTTGCTTTAGATGTGCTAAGGTTTTATAGAAACCATTGTTAATATAGTTGAAGATCTAGAGAAATAAGAGCTTAGCCCTAGTGTGGTAACAATGAGATGGTTGTTAATTGTCAGCGAGGAGTGCTAGGCAGAGGTTGCCTCACCAAAGTCGCAGAGTCAGTCTGGGGTAAACGTCTTAGATAAACTCAACTGACAACTTCTGCAGAAGGATTAATTTTTATGTTAACAAGGTTATACTTCTACTCTGTACTGTTGCCCTATGAGACTGCTACCTTTCAGTTAAGGTCACCATAGAAACAGAAAATAGGTTTACATTCTCCTGACTTGCATAAAATGTTAATAGGCCCCAAGGCTAGAAGATAATGTACAAGACCCTCATAAACAAACAAAGAAGTATGCAGAAAACATCCTGGTTTCTTGAAGAACAAGCTGATGTAATGTTAAACTATCTTCCCCTTATTAATGTACTAATTTAGGGTATAAAAGCCACGGTAAAAAATAAAGCATTGCCAGACTCTGCTGCACCCCCCATCTGGTCACTCTCTTTCTCTCTCTCTCTCTCTCACTCTCTCTCTCTCCCCCCTCACAGACTTGACCCTATCAAGGCTGGTCTCACGTGTCTTCTCTCTCTCTCGCTGATGCCATTCATCCTGAGGGTGCCCCCTGGATCCTGCTGGGGCTGGACCTCGGCACCTGTACTTACATGACTATGCCCTCTGAGAGGGCCACCAGCCCAAGGATCCCAAGCCACTTCATGCTTCCTTCTTGGGTCCAAGAGCTCAGAAAAGGGCAGGTTCTAAACGGGAGTGGTGGTAATGATCACCTAGTTTTATGCTCTATAATCTGTTGGAAGCATCTCTATATGATAAGAAAACAAAACCCTTGATAAAATCTTTACCTCCCTCAGTGCCTGTTAATTATGGACTTGGAACATTCTCAGAATACAAGGTTTTCCACTGTAACCTCTTCCTACATGCTGGAATGAAAAACCAAATTGAGCTGCATAGACTAACTAGGAATGTGGAGACCCTTGCCACCTGGAGACCAAAAAAAATGCTAAGAACTTGATAAAAATTAATTCTAGGGGCTGTGCTAGACATTTGTGACCTCATGTAGTCTTCCTAGCAACTTCATGAGATGAGATGTGCATTACTGTCCTTATTCGGAGAGGAGATTGCAAGAGGAAAAGAAGTCTTATGGCAAAGTGAAGACTTTTGGTGCAGTGCAATGACTTACAAGTGACTTTAGGTAGTGGGGCACTGGCACAGATCAGGGGCACCTTTCATGTCAGTCTGTGTCAAAGTTCTAGCCTGAAGCAGTAGTATTACAATTGCACGGTTTCAGTATTGGAAATAATGTGATGCTGGCATTCACAAATACTTTATATCATCCAAAAAACATATACGAAGGCTGGGGCCTACGTTAAGTTCAGTCAGTTCAGTCACTCAGCCACATCCAACTCTTTGCGACCCCATAGACTGCTGTGCCCCAGGCTTCCCTGTCCATCACCAACCCCTGGAGCTTGCTCAAACTCAGGTCCATCAAGTTGGTGATGTCATCCAGCCATTTTATCCTCTGTCATCCCCTTCTCCTCCTGCCTTCAATCTCCCAGCATCAGGGTCTTTTCCAATGAGTCAGTTCTTCACATCAGGTGGTCAAAGTATTAGAGTTTCAACTTCAGCTTCTGTCCTTCGAATGAATAGTCAGGACTGATTTCCTTTAGGATGGACTGGTTGGATCTCCTTGCAGTCCAAGGGACTCTCAAGAGTCTTCTCCAACACCAGAGTTCAATAGCATCAAATCTTCGGTGCTCAGCTTTATGGTCCAACTCTCACATCCATAAATGACTACTGGAAAAACCATAGCTTTGAATAGATGGACCTTTGTCAGCAAAGCAATGTCTCTGCTTTTTAATATGCTGTCTAGGTTGGTCATAGCTTTTCTTCCAAGGAGCAAGCATCTTTTAATTTCATGACTGCAGCCACCATCTGCAGTGATTTTGGAACCCCCCAAATTGCCTACCACTGTTTCCATTGTTTCCCCATCTATTGGGCGTGAAATGGTGGACCTGGATGCCATGATCTTAGTTTTTTGAATGTTAAGCTTTAAGCCAGCTTTTTCACTCTCCTCTTTCATTTTCATCAAGAGGCTCTTTAGTTCTTCTTGCTTTCTTCCTTAAGGGTGGCATCATCTGCATATCTGAGGTTATTGATATTTCTCCCAGCAATCTTGATTTCAGTTTGTGCTTCATCTGGCCCAGCATTTTGCATGATGTACTCTGCACATAAGTTTAAAAAAGTAAGGTGACAATATGTATCCTTGATGTACTCCTTTCCCAATTTCGAACCAGTCTGTTGTTCCATGTCTGGTTCTAACTCTTAGACCCGGGGTCTAGGTTAGATGCTTGGAAGTCAAAGTCCAGTAAGACACAGTTGGCCCTTCTCTAAAGGAAGTTAGCAGTCTAGAGGAGTTCTCAAAAACTTATGACCCAGGAGGCAAGAGAAATAATGGAAGGGCTGGGCAGGCGTCCTGCACACAAGGCCGCACAGACCCTACCACTTAGGGCAGCCTCTCCTCAGCTCCAACCAGAGGCTGCCATGCTGGAAAGCAGGCTAGTTGGCCAAGTTTCCAAAAGAAGTCAGAAGTCTGGATATTTACATAAAATCCCCTGATCTTAAATTTTAGTAAGAATTACTACATTGGTTTTTTGTTTGTGTGTTTTTCAAAAACCATAATGTGAGTCAAACTATTGGCGCCAAACTCCAACACCTGTGTGATGGATTCATTCACCCTGCAGTTTGTGCAGGTTTTTATTTCTGGCTTAGAAGTAAGAATAGAGAGCAGACAGAGAGGGGATTCAATTCATGTGAGCTGACTGAAAAAGAGACTGAATGCATCTTAACTATGTTATTTTTCCATCCGTTTGTGAAGAAAGATCACCAGGGCCACAGAAACCAACAAATTTATTGATGTTCATTGGCTGAGCATCTGATATAATTCCCCAATAGGATCAATGCCTTGAAACATCTTGGCTGCCAAACCAAACCTGCAAAGAAGTCATTTTGAAGTGTCTTATCTATCAAAGAAGACAATGAAGAATTTTAGAGCTTCTTCTCAGCCTGAGATGAACAGGGCTACCTATTAAGCTGTTATTCCAGCCAAAGTAAATAGAGTGGAGTTTCAAGACTTCTTCCAGGACTCCCAGGTAACCTGTTTAGATTTTAAAAAGAAGGGCCAGAAGCCTACCTATAGATGTTGCTCTTACACACACATGTATATTGTCTTTTTTTTAATTAATTATTTATTTATTTATATGACTGCCTCTGGTCTGAGGTGTGGCACATAGAAACTTCCCTGGGGAGGAGCCAAGGTGGCGGAGGAATAGGACGGCGAGACCACTTTCTCCCCTACAAATTCATCGAAAGAACAATTCAACACAGAGCAAACTTCACAAAACAACTTCTGATCGCTAGCTGAGGACATCAGGCACCCAGAAAAGCAGCCCATTGTCTTCGAAAGGAGGTAGGACAAAATATAAAAGATAAGAAGAGAGACAAAAGAGCTAGGGACGGAGACCCGTCCCGGGAAGGGAGTCTTAATAGAGAAAGTTTCCAAACACCAGGAAACCCTCGCACTGGCGGGTCTGGGGGAAGTTTTCCAATCTCGGAGGGCAACCTAACTGGGAGGAAAGTAAATAAATAAATAAATAAACCCCACAGATTATGTGCCTAAAAGCAACTCCCAGCAGAAAAGTACCCCAGGCGCCCACATCCGCCACCAGCAAGTGGGGGCGGAAAGGAGAGGAGCGGGCGGCATTGTTTAGGGTAAAGACCGGGCCTGAGTGCCCTGAGGGCAATCGGAGGGAGTTTTTGTGAGATACCAACTTAAACTGTGGGACAGCAAAAGAGAGAGAGAAAATTAACCGGCCGGAACACACTGCCGGCCGTTCGCAGAACAAAGGGTCTGAGCAAGTACAGAGGAGCTAGCCGGCTGTGGACCAGCCCAGCCACGCCGGAGGCAGGAGGCAGGGAGGAGGGGAAAGGGGAAAACTCGGCCCCAGAGACAGCATCCCCTACCACACTGCAAACAGGCCTCCAGTTTCTAACCAAAGACCTCCTGAGATTCTGGATGGTCGACATCCGCTGGGAGGGTTCCTGCCCCACAGGGCGCAGGAACCCGACCTGCACAGGCAGAAACTAAGGCTGGGGCCGCGGAGGGGAGAAGGCGCACCACACCTGGGGAGAGTGGGCCCATCAAGCTCCTGTCTGCCTGAGCTGCTCAGACCGGGGAAGGCACAAAATGCAGGCGCAACCGAGTCCACGCTTTTGTGAAGTACCCGGAAACTGGAACCGCACGCAATGCACGGCCCGCTCCATATAGAGCAGCCGAGACCCAGAGCAGTGTAGACGGGGAAAACAGCCACTCCCCTCCCCCCCACGCAGCGCGACGGAACTAGCGAACCTGAACAAGAGACCACCTCTGCCGAGCTGTGTCAGGGCGGAAATTAGGCACTGAAGAGACCGGCAAACAGAAGCCAAATAAACAAAGGGAACCGCTTCAGAAGGGACCAGTGCAACAGATTAAAATCTCTGTAGATAACACGGACTACACCGGAAGGGGCCTATAGATATCGAGAAGTGTAAGCTGGAACGAGGAGCTATCTGAAACTGAGCCGAACCCACACTGACCGCAACAGCTCCAGAGAAATTCCTAGATATATTTTTACTTTTTTTTTTTAATTAAAAAAAATTTTTTTCTTTTCTTTTCTTTTTTATTTTTTCTTTCATTTTCTCTTAAAATTCCCTATTACTCCTCCATTACTCCTTAAATTTCATTTTCATATATTTTTATGATTTTTTTAGTTAGAAAAAAAATTTTTTTCCTGTTTTTTTCTTTTTTTTCATTTTCCCTTATTTTCTTTTAAAGTCCTCTATTACTCCTCTACTACTCCTTAAGTTTCATTTTCATTTCACTATAACCTTGCAAAAAAAAAAAAAAGAAGCCCTATTTTTAAACCAAACTTCATATATATTTCTAAAATTTTTTCTGTTTTTGTATTTGTTTTTAACATTGTATTTTTAAGAGTCTAACCTCTACTCTAGATTTTTAATCTTGGTTTTTCAGTATGTGATATAAATTTTGGACATTTAAGAAGCCAATATTCAGTTCCCATTTTTACTCAGGAGGGTATTGATTACTCTCTCCCACTCTTGACTCTCCGTTTTCTACCTCAGAACACCTCTGTTTCCTCCTTTTCCCTTCTCTTCCCAATCCAATTCTGTGAATCTTTGTGGGTGTGTGGGCTACAGAGAACACTTTGGGAACAGACAATTGCATAGATCTGTCTCTCTCCTCTTGAGTCCCCCTTTTTCTCCTCCTGCTCATCTCTATCTCCCTCCTCCCTCTCCTCTTTTTCATGTAACTCTGTGAACCTCTCTGGGTGTCCCGCACGGTGGAGAATCTTTTCACCATTAACCTAGAAGTTTTATTATCAGTGCTGTATAGTTGGAGAAGTCTTGAGACTACTGGAAGAATAAAACTGAAATCCAGAGTCAGGAGACTTAAGCCCAAAACCTGAGAACACCAGAAAACTCCTGACTACATGGAACATTAAGTAATAAGAGACCATTCAAAAGCTTCCATACCTACACTGAAACCAACCACCACCCAAGAGTCAGTAAGTTTCAGAGCAAGACATACCATGCATATTCTCCAGCGAAGCAGGAACATAGCCCTGAGCATCCACTTACAGGCTGCCATAGTCATAACTAACACATAGACCCATCTCAAAACTCATTACTGGGCAGTCCATTGCACTCCAGAGAGAAGAAATCCACTTCCATGCACTAGAACACAGATGCAAGCTTCCCTAACCAGGAAACCTTGACAAGCCAATCGTCCAACCCCACCCACTGGGTGAAACCTCCACAATAAAAAGAAACCACAGACCTCCAGAATACAGAAAGGCCACTCCAGACACAGCAATATAAACAAGATGAAAAGGCAGAGAAAGACCCAAGAGGTAAAGGAACATGAAAAATGCCCAGCAAGTCAAACAAAAGAGGAGGAGATAGGGAATCTACCTGAAAAAGAAATTAGAATAATGATAATAAAAATGATCCAAAATCTTGAAAACAAAATGGAGTTACAGATAAACAGCCTGGAGACAAAGATTGAGAAGATGCAAGAAATGTTTAATAAAGACCTAGAAGAAATTTAAAAAAGAGTCAATTAAAAATGAACAATGCAATGAATGAGATCAAAAACACTCTGGAGGGAACCAAGAGTAGAATAACAGAGACAGAAGATAGGATAAGTGAGGTAGAAGATAAAATGATGGAAATAAATGAAGCAGAGAGGAAAAAAGAAAAAAGAATCAAAAGAAATGAGGACAACCTCAGGGACCTCTGAGACAATGTGAAACACCCCAACATTCGAATCATAGGAGTCCCAGAAGAAGACAAAAAGAAAGGCCATGAGAAAATACTCAAGGAGATAATAGTTGAAAACTTCCCTAAAATGGGGAAGGAATTAGCCACCCAAGTCCAAGAAACCCAGAGAGTCCCAAACAGGATAAACCCAAGGCAAAACACCCCAAGACACATATTAATCAAATTAACAAAGATTAAACACAAAGAACAAATATTAAAATCAGCAAGGGAGAAACAACAAATAACATACAAAGGATTTCCCATAAGGATAACAGCTGATCTATCAGTAGAAACCCTCCAGGCCAGAAGGGAATGGCAGGACATACTTAAAGTAATGAAAGAGAATAACCTACAACCTAGATTACCGTACCCAGCAAGGATCTCATTCCAATATGAAGGAGAATTCAAAAGCTTTACAGACAAGCAAAAGTGAGAGAATTCAGCACCACCAAACCAGCTCTTCAACAAATGCTAAAGGATCTTTTCTAGACAGGAAACACAGAAAGGTTGTATAAATGTGAACCCAAAACAAAAAGTAAATGGCAACGGGACAATACCTATCAATAATTACCTTAAATGTAAACGGGTTGAATGCCCCTACCAAAAGACAAAGACTGGCTGAATGGATACAAAAACAAGACCCCAATATATGCTGTCTACAAGAGGCCAATCTCAAAACAAGAGACACATATAGACTAAAAGTGAAGGACTGGAAAAAAATATTTCACAAAAACGGAGACCAAAAGAAAGTAGGAGATGCAATACTCATATCAGATAAAATATAATTTCAAATAAAGGATGTGAAAAGAGACAAAGAAGGACACTACATAATGATCAAATGATCAATCCAAGAAGAAGATATAACAATTATAAATACATATGCACCCAACATAGGAGCACCGCAATATGTAAGGCAAAAGCTAACAAGTATTAAAGAGGAAATTAATAGCAACACAATAACAGTGGGAGACTTTAATACCCCACTCACAACTATGGATAGATCAACTAAACAGAAAATTAACAAGGAAACACAAACCTTTAAATGACACAATGGACCAGATAGACCTAATTGATATCTATAGGACATTTCACCCCAAAACAATCAACTTCACCTTTTTCTCAAGTGCACACAGAACCTTCTCCAGAATAGATCACATCCTGGGCCATAAATCTAGTCTTGGTAAATTCAAAAAATTTGAAATCATTCCAGTCATCTTTCCTGACCACAGAGTAGTAAGATTAGATCTCAATTACAGGAAAAAAATTGTTAAAAATTCAAACATATGGAGGCTAAATAACACGCTTCTGACTAACCAACAAACCATAGAAGAAATCAAAAAAGAAATCAAAATATGCATATAAATGAATGAAAATGAAAACACAACAACCCAAAACCTATGGGACATTGTAAAAGCAGTGCTAAGGGGAAGGTTCATAGCATTACAGGCTTACCTCAAGAAACAAGAAAAAACCCAAATAAATAACCTAACTCTGCACCTAAAGCAAGTAGAGAAGGAAGAAATGAAGAACCCCAGGGTTAGTAGAAGGAAAGAAATCTTAAAAATTAGGGCAGAAATAAATGCAAAAGAAACTAAAGAGACCATAGCAAAAATCAACAAAGCTAAAAGCTGGTTTTTTGAAAAACTAAACAAAGTTGACAAACCAATAGCAAGACTCATTAAGAAACAAAGGGAGAAGAACCAAATTAACAAAATTACAAATGAAAATGGAGAGATCACAACAGACAACACTGAAATACAAAGGATCAGAAGAGACTACTACCAGCAGCTCTATGCCAATAAAATGGACAACTTGGATGAAATGGGCAAGTTCTTAGAAAAGTATAACTTTCCAAAACAGAACCAGGAAGAAATAGAAGATCTTAACAGACCCATCACAAGCAAGGAAATCGAACCTGTAATCAGAAATCTTCCAGGAAACAAAAGCCCAGGACCAGACGGCTTCACAGCTGAATTCTACCAAAAATCTAGAGAAGAGCTAACACCTATCTTACTCAAACTCTTCCAGAAAATTGCAGAAGAAGGTAAACTTCCAAACTCATTCTATGAGGCCACCATCACCCTAATTCCAAAACCAGACAAAGATGCCACAGAAAGAAAACTACAGGCCAATATCACTGATGAACATAGATGCAAAAATCCTTAACAAAATTCTAGCAAACAGAATCCAACAACATATTAAAAAAATCATACACCATGACCAAGTGGGCTTTATCCCAGGAATGCAAGAATTCTTTAATATCTGCAAATCAATCAATGTAATACACCACATTAACAAATTGAACGATAAAAACCATATGATTATCTCAATAGATGCAGAAAAAACCTTTGACAAAATTCAACACTCATTTATGATTAAAACTGTCCAGAAAGCAGGAATAGAAGGAACATACCTCAACATAATAAAAGCTATATACGACAAACCCACAGCAACCATTACCCTCAATGGTGAAAAATTGAAAGCATTTCCCCTGAAATTAGGAACAAGACAAGGGTGCCCACTCTCACCACTACTATTCAACATAGTTTGGGAAGTTTTGGCCACAGCAATCAGAGCAGAAAAAGAAGTAAAATGAATCCAGATAGGAAAAGAAGAAGTGAAACTCTCGCTGTTTGTAGATGACATGATCCTCTACATAGAAAACCCTAAAGACTCTACCAGAAAATTACTAGAGCTAATCAGCGAATATAGTACAGTTTCAGGATATAAAATTAACACACAGAAATCCCTTGCATTCCTATACACTAACAATGAGAAAACAGAAAGAGAAATTAAGGAAACAATACTATTCACCATTGCAACAAAAAGAATAAAATACTTAGGAGTACATCTACCTAAAGAAACAAAAGACCTATACATAGAAAGCTATAAAACACTGATGAAGGAAATCAAAGATGACACAAACAGATGGAGAAACATACCATGTTCATGGATTGGAAGAATCAATATTGTCAAAATGGCTATTCTACCCAAAGCAATCTATAGATTCAATGCAATCCCTATTAAGCTACCAACGGTATTTTTCACAGAACTAAAACAAATAACTTCTCAACTTGTATGGAAATACAAAAAACCTCGAATAGTCAAAGTAATCTTGAGAAAGAAGAATGGAACTGGAGGAATCAACCTGCCTAACTTCAGGCTCTACTACAAAGCTGCAGTCATCAAAACAGTATGGTACTGGCACAAAGACAGAAATATAGATCAATGGAACAGAATAGAAAGCCCGGAGATAAATCCACGAACCTATGGACACCTTATCTTTGACAAAGGAGGCAAGGATATACAATGGAAAAAAGACAACCTCTTTAACAAGTGGTGTTGGGAAAACTGGTCAACCACTTGTAAAAGAATGAAACTAGAACACTTTCTAACACCATACACAAAAATAAACCCAAAATGGATTAAAGATCTAAATGTAAAACCAGAAACTCTAAAACTCCTAGAGGAGAACATAGGCAAAACACTCTCTGACATAAATCTCAGCAAGATCCTCTATGACCCACCTCCCAGAATATTGGAAATAAAAGCAAAACTAAACAAATGGGACCTAATGAAACTTAAAAGCTTCTGCACAACAAAGGAAACTATAAGTAAGGTGAAAAGACAGCCCTCAGATTGGGAGAAAATAATAGCAAATGAAGAAACAGACAAAGGATTAATCTCAAAAATATACAAGCAACTCCTGAAGCTCAATTCCAGGAAAATAAATGACCCAATCAAAAAATGGGCCAAAGAACTAAATAGACATTTCTCCAAAGAAGACATACAGATGGCTAACAAACACACGAAAAGATGCTCAACATCACTCATTATCAGAGAAATGCAAATCAAAACCACAGTGAGGTACCATTACACGCCAGTCAGGATGACTGCTATCCAAAAGTCTACAAACAATAAATGCTGGAGAGGGTGTGGAGAAAAGGGAACCCTCTTACACTGTTAGTGGGAATGCAAACTAGTACAGCCACTATGGAGAACAGTGTGGAGATTTCTTAAAAACCTGGAAATAGAACTGCCATATGACCCAGCAATACCACTTCTGGGCATACACACTGAGGATACCAGATCTGAAAGAGACACGTGCACCCCAATGTTCATCACAGCACTGTTTATAATAGCCAGGACATGGAAGTAAGCTAGATGCCCATCAGCAGATGAATGGATAAGGAAGCTGTGGTACATATACACCATGGAATATTACTCAGCTGTTAAAAAGAATTCATTTGAATCAGTTCTAATGAGATGGATGTAACTGGAGCCCATTATACAGAGTGAAGTAAGCCAGAAAGATAAAGAACATTACAGCATACTAACACATATATATGGAATTTAGAAAGATGATAATGATAACCCTATATGCAAAACAGAAAAAGAGACACAGATGTACAGAACAGACTTTTGAACTCTGTGGGAGAAGGTGAGGGTGGGATGTTTCGAAAGAACAGCATGTATATTATCTATGGTGAAACAGATCACTAGCCCAGGTGAGAGGCATGAGACAAGTGCTCGGACCTGGTGCATTGGGAGGACCCAGAGGAGTCAGGTGGAGAAGGAGGTGGGACGGGGGATCGGGATGGGGAATACGTGTAATCCTATGGCTGATTCATGTCAATGTATGACAAAACCCACTGAAATGTTGTGAAGTAATTAGCTTCCAACTAATAAAATAAAATTTAAAAAAAAGAATGAAACTAGAACACTTTCTAACACCATACACAAAAATAAACTCAAAATGGATTAAAGATCTAAATGTAAAACCAGAAACTCTAAAACTCCTAGAGGAGAACATAGGCAAAACACTCTCTGACATAAATCACAGCAGGATCCTCTATGACGCACCTCCCAGAATATTGGAAATAAAAGCAAAAATAAACAAATGGGACCTAATGAAACTTAAAAGCTTTTGCACAACAAAGGAAACTATAAGTAAGGTGAAAAGACAGCCCTCAGATTGGGAGAAAATAATAGCAAACGAATCAACAGACAAAAGACTAATCTCAAAAACATACAAGCAACTCCTGAAGGTCAATTCCAGAAAAATAAATGACCCAATCAAAAAATGGGCCAAAGAACTAAACAGACATTTCTCCAAAGAAGACATACAGATGGCTAACAAACACATGAAAAGATGCTCAACATCACTCATTATCAGAGAAATGCAAATCAAAATCACAATGAGGTACCATTACACGCCAGTCAGGATGACTGCTATCCAAAAGTCTACAAACAATAAATGCTGGAGAGGGTGTGGAGAAAAGGGAACCCTCTTACACTGTTGATGGGAATGCAAACTAGTACAGTCGCTATGGAGAACAGTGTGGAGATTTCTTAAAAACCTGGAAATAGAACTGCCATATGACCCAGCAATACCACTTCTGGGCATACACACCAAGGAAACCAGATCTGAAAGAGACACGTGCACCCCAATGTTCATCGCAGCACTGTTTATAATAGCCAGGACATAGAAGCAACCTAGATGCCCATCAGCAGATGAATGGATAAGGAAGCTGTGGTATATATACACCATGGAATATTACTCAACCATTAAAAAGAATTCATTTGAATCAGTTCTAATGAGATGGATGTAACTGGAGCCCATTATGCAGAGTGAAGTAAGCCAGAAAGATAAAGAACATTACAGCATACTAACACATATATATGGAATTTAGAAAGATGGTAATGATAACCCTATATGCAAAACAGAAAAAGAGACACAGATGTACAGAACAGACTTTTGGACTCTGTGGGAGAAGGCAAGGGTGGGATGTTTCGAGAGAACAGCATCGAAACATGTATATTATCTATAGTGAAACAGATCACCAGCCCAGGTTGGACGCATGAGACAAGTGCTCAGGCCTGGTGACTGGGAAGACTCAGAGGGATTGGGTAGAGAGGGAGGTGGGAGGGGGGATCAGGATGGGGAATACATGTAAACCCATGGCTGATTCATGTCAATGTATGACAGGAACCACTACAATATTGTAAAGAAATTAGCCTCCAACTAATAAAAATAAATGAAAAAAAAAAAAAAAAGAAACTTCCTTGGGTCATGCAGCATCTACTGTTGTGATCCACAGACTCTCTAGCTGTAGTGGACAGACTCAGTAGTTGCTCAGTGGCATGTGGAAACTTAATTCCCCAACTGGAGATCGAACCTGCATTCTTTGCCTTACAAGGTCGATTCTTAACCAGTGTGCCACCAGGGAAGTCCCAATATATGTCTAGGGCACTAACTCACCATTCTGGGCACTGAGAAAGAGAAATAATCATCAATATTTATGCTCTTTTGTTTGCATGAGGCATATTTCACATAACTATGTGTATTTGATGAAAGTATATTCTTTTAATTGAAGAATTACAGGAATTAAATTCAGAAGGATTCTGAATTTAGGAATTCAGGAAAGCACTGTTTTGCAACAACATCATGAAACAATGGATCTAGGCAAAAATCATCACAGGATGATAACACCATAAGATGAAAAGTCAAAGGGGAAGTTTATAATGGAACTATGCTTGGCAACATCAGCACCTGCAGATCAGGCTCTATCAAACAACAGCAGCTATCAAAGCAGGACAGCTAGACATCATGAGTGTCTTGAATGGGTGTCATCAGAAATCCATGAAACTACATGTGAAATATTCCAATAATAAATTTGGGACTCATATCTATATCTAACTAATTTTCAAGAAAGAACCAGTTTCCAGGAAATATATAAAGGAACAGAGAAGCCATAATCTCAACCGAATATTTGGGACAATCTTTAAGACAAATGATCCCATCTCCTCTGACTTTTTAAACAAATACATGTGACAAGAAAGGTGGGTGAGACTTATTTCTTTAAAACCTTAATAGACAGCATATAACATATGTATACATGCTCTAGATCCTGATTTGAATAAGTAAACTGTTAAAAATACATGCTTTAGAGAGGAGGGAAATTTTAACTTTAGATATTAGATGCTAAATATATTTGGAACAAAATACCATTGTGGTTATATATGCATGTATATATTGTGACCTGGTAGTCTCTCCCATAAAATACTCCAGATAAATGAATAAACAGGCAAAAAAAAAACTTTAAATGAGGGTCTAGATTTTTCTTAAAAAGCAGATTTTTATAGTTGTTATGATTTGAATTGTATCCATCTTCAAATTTACGTGTAGAATCCCTAACTCCTAATATGATGGTATTGGGAGTTATTGCCTTTGGGAGGTAACTTGCCAAGATGAGGTTTTGAGGGTGGGGTTTTACCTCTTCAGGGCAGCCCCTTGGAAGTATCTGAGAGAGTGTCCCCCTGGCTTAAAGTCCTCAGAAAATCTGCTGAATACAACACAGTTCTCAACTTACAGGTTGTGCATTTTTTTTTCAGTCATTATCAAAGCATTTGCCTGGAGTAAACTGTGCCACTGATATCCACATTATGTGGTTATAAACAAACCACAGGGCAACAGTGAAGTTTGAGGAAGTGTGGATGCACAATCCAGGGTGACTTTAGGACAAAGTCTTCTATAGTGGACAACAACACTATAGAACCACAGGGTAATGTAGAAAACGGAGAAGCAAGACCAAGTCTAAGGGGAGGTGGGGAAGGCTCAAGTATCATATTCAAAAGCTTGGGATTTATTCTGTGTGTGATGGGGATCTCTGAGTAGGCAAGTGAGCTGTTAGTCTGTGGGGTATGGAGGAGAAAAAAGGAAAGTAAGGCTAAAACATCACATGGGTACAAGAGATGAAAGATATTAAGTGGAGGGAAGTACATTTAAAAAAAAAAAAAAACGTAACTGTAGAAACCAGGCCAAGGGAGCCTTTGGACACAGAGTAAAGGTCAGGGCCACTAGCTCTCAGCTCTCCATTTCGTTGGAAAGCAGGATCGTGGACACACAGATATTTTGGAGGGTTTTTTACACTGGAGAATTAAGACCTCTGTGGGAGCATAAGAAACCACCTCACAGTCTCTTAAAGTTTTTCATGAAAAAGGAATGCCTAGACTTATTCTATGGGAAGTTATCAGAGCATAACAAGGACAAAGTTTAAATGGGAGGATGGCAAATTTCACTTTAAACTGATAGCAACTACTGTCATTAACATCAGTTCAGTTCAGTTCAGTCACTCAGTCGTGTCCGACTCTTTGCGATCCCATGGACTGCAGCACACCAGGCCTCCCTGTCCATCGCCAACTCCCAGAGTTTACTCGAACTCATGTCCCTTGAGTCAGTGATGCCATCCAACCATCTCATCCTCTGTCATCCCCTTCTCCTCCTGCCTTCAATCTTTCCCAGCATCAGGGTCTTTTCCAATGAGTCAGTTTTTCACATTAGGTGGCCAAAGTATTGGAGTTTCAGCTTCAGCTTCTATCCTTCCAATGAATAGTAAGGACTGATTTCCTTTAGGATGGACTGGTTGGATCTCCTTGCAGTCCAAGAGACTCTCAAGAGTCTTCTCCAGTGCCACAGTTCAAAAGCATCATCATTGTCACTGATGTCATTGTTATTCAAACTGCAGGCAGGGATATGTGTGATATTTGGAAACTTTAATTTACTAGCTATGTGTCCTTGGGCAAGTTACTTACCCTATCTGCTCCTCATGTTCCCCATTTTTAAACAGGGGATAATAACCCAAGTACACCATGAGTTAATATGTGTTCATGGTATTGTATTCATGGTAAATGCTGTATCCATTTTTTTTTTTTTTTTTTTTTTTTTTTTTTTTTGGTCTGGTGAATATTCTGTTCTTTATTTATTTTTTTTTTTTTTTTAATATTATTTTATTAGTTGGAGGCCAATCACTTTACAACATTTCAGTGGGTTTTGTCATACATTGACATGAATCAGCCATATAGTTACATGTATTCCCCATCCCGATCCCCCCTCCCACCTCCCTCCCCACCCGACTCCTCAGGGTCCTCCCAGTGCACCAGGCCCGAGCACCTGACTCATGTATCCCACCTGGGCTGGTGGTCCGTTTCACCATAGATAATATACATGCTGTTCTTTCAAAACATCCCACCCTCACGTTCTCCCCCAGAGTTCAAAAGTCTGTTCTGTATTTCTGTGTCTCTTTTTCTGTTTTGCATATAGGGTTATCGCCACCATCTATCTAAATTCCGTATATATGTGTTAGTATACTGTAATGTTCTTTATCTTTCTGACTTACTTCACTCTGTATAATGGGCTCCAGTTTCATCCATCTCATTAGAACTGATTCAAATGAATTCTTTTTAACGGCTGAGTAATATTCCATGGTGTATATGTACCACAGCTTCCTTATCCATTCATCTGCTGATGGGCATCTAGGTTGCTTCCATGTCCTGGCTATTATAAACAGTGCTGCGATGAACATTGGGGTGCACGTGTCTCTTTCAGATCTGGATTCCTCAGTGTGTATGCCCAGAAGTGGTATTGCTGGGTCATATGGCAGTTCTATTTCCAGTTTTTTAAGAAATCTCCACACTGTTTTCCATAGTGGCTGTACTAGTTTGCATTCCCACCAACAGTGTAAGAGGGTTCCCTTTTCTCCACACCCTCTCCAGCATTTATTGCTTGTAGACTTTTGGATAGCAGCCATCCTGACTGGCGTGTAATGGTACCTCATTGTGGTTTTGATTTGCATTTCTCTGATGATGAGTGATGTGGAGCATCTTTTCATGTGTTTGTTAGCCATCTGTATGTCTTCTTTGGAGAAATGTCTGTTTAGTTCTTTGGCCCATTTTTTGATTGGGTCGTTTATTTTTCTGGAATTGAGCTTCAGGAGTTGCTTGTATATTTTTGAGATTAATCCTTTGTCTGTTTCCTCATTTGTTATTATTTTCTCCCAATCTGAGGGCTGTCTTTTCACCTTACTTATAGTTTCCTTTGTTGTGCAAAAGCTTTTAATTTTCATTAAGTCCCATTTGTTTATTTTTGCTTTTATTTCCAATATTCTGGGAGGTGGGTCATAGAAGATCTTGCTGTGATTTATGTCGGAGAGTGTTTTGCCTATGTTCTCCTCTAGGAGTTTTATAGTTTCTGGTCTTACATTTAGATCTTTAATCCATTTTGAGTTTATTTTTGTGTATGGTGTTAGGAAGTGTTCTAGTTTCATTCTTTTACAAGTGGTTAACCAGTTTTCCCAGCACCACTTGTTAAAGAGATTGTCTTTTTTCCATTGTATATCCTTGCCTCCTTTGTCAAAGATAAGCTGTCCATAGGTTCGTGGATTTATCTCTGGGCTTTCTATTCTGTTCCATTGATCTATATTTCTGTCTTTGTGCCAGTACCATACTGTCTTGATGACTGTGGCTTTGTAGTAGAGTCTGAAGTCAGGCAGGTTGATTCCTCCAGTTCCATTCTTCTTTCTCAAGATTACTTTGGCTATTCGAGGTTTTTTGTATTTCCATACAAATTGTGAAATTATTTGTTCTAATTCTGTGAAAAATACCGTTGGTAGCTTGATAGGGATTGCATTGAATCTATAGATTGCTTTGGGTAGAATAGCCATTTTGACAATATTGATTCTTCCAATCCATGAACACGGTATGTTTCTCCAACTGTTTGTGTCCTCTTTGATTTCTTTCATCAGTGTTTTATAGTTTTCTATGTATAGGTCTTTTGTTTCTTTAGGTAGATATACTCCTAAGTATTTTATTCTTTTTGTTGCAATGGTGAATGGTATTGTTTCCTTAATTTCTCTTTCTGTTTTTTCATTGTTAGTGTATAGGAATGCAAGGGATTTCTGTGTGTTAATTTTATATCCTGCAACTTTACTATATTCATTAATTAGCTCTAGTAATTTTCTGGTAGAGTCTTTAGGGTTTTCTATGTAGAGGATCATGTCATCTGCAAACAGCGAGAGTTTCACTTCTTCTTTTCCTATCTGGATTCCTTTTATGTCTTTTTCTGCTCTGATTGCTGTGGCCAAAACTTCCAACACTATGTTGAATAGTAGTGGTGAGAGTGGGCATCCTTGTCTTGTTCCTGATTTCAGAGGAAATGCTTTCAATTTTTCACCATTGAGGGTGATGCTTGCTGTGGGTTTGTCATATATAGCTTTTATTATGTTGAGGTATGTTCCTTCTATTCCTGCTTTCTGGAGAGTTTTAATCATAAATGAGTGTTGAATTTTGTCAAAGGCTTTCTCTGCATCTATTGAGATAATCATATGTTTTTTATCTTTCAATTTGTTAATGTGGTGTATTACGTTGATCGATTTGCGGATATTAAAGAATCCTTGCATTCCTGGGATAAAGCCCACTTGGTCATGGTGTATGATTTTTTTAATATGTTGTTGGATTCTGTTTGCTAGAATTTTGTTAAGGATTTTTGCATCTATGTTCATCAGTGATATTGGCCTGTAGTTTTCTTTTTTTGTGGCATCTTTGTCTGGTTTTGGAATTAGGGTGATGGTGGCCTCATAGAATGAGTTTGGAAGTTTACCTTCTTCTGCAATTTTCTGGAAGAGTTTGAGTAAGATAGGTGTTAGCTCTTCTCTAAATTTTTGGTAGAATTCAGCTGTGAAGCCATCTGGTCCTGGGCTTTTGTTTGCTGGAAGATTTCTGATTACAGTTTCGATTTCCTTGCTTGTGATGGCTCTGTTAAGATCTTCTATTTCTTCCTGGTTCAGTTTTGGAAAGTTATACTTTTCTAAGAATTTGTCCATTTCATCCAAGTTGTCCATTTTATTGGCATAGAGCTGCTGGTAGTAGTCTCTTATGATCCTTTGTATTTCAGTGTTGTCTGTTGTGATCTCACCCTTTTCATTTCTTATTTTGTTAATTTGGTTCTTCTCTCTTTGTTTCTTAATGAGTCTTGCTAATGGTTTGTCAATTTTGTTTATTTTTTCAAAAAACCAGCTTTTAGCTTTGTTGATTTTTGCTATGGTCTCTTTAGTTTCTTTTGCATTTATTTCTGCCCTAATTTTTAAGATTTCTTTCCTTCTGCTAACCCTGGGGTTCTTCATTTCTTCCTTCTCTAATTGTTTTAGGTGTAGAGTTAGGTTATTTATTTGGCTTTTTTCTTGTTTCTTGATGTGTGCCTGTAATGCTATGAACCTTCCCCTTAGCACTGCTTTTACAGTGTCCCATAGGTTTTGGGTTGTTGTGTTTTCATTTTCATTTATTTCTATACATACTTTGATTTCTTTTTTGATTTCTTCTATGATTTGTTGGTTATTCAGAAGCGTGTTATTTAGCCTCCATATGTTGGAATTTTTAACAATTTTTTTCCTGTAATTGAGATCTAATCTTACTGCACTGTGGTCAGAAAAGATGACTGGAATGATTTCAATTTTTTTGAATTTTCCAAGACCAGATTTATGGCCCAGGATGTGATCTATTCTGGAGAAGGTTCCGTGTGCACTTGAGAAAAAGGTGAAGTTGATTGTTTTGGGGTGAAATGTCCTATAGATATCAATTAGGTCTAGCTGGTCCATTGTATCATTTAAGGTTTGTGTTTCCTTGTTGATTTTCTGTTTAGTTGATCTATCCATGGTTGTGAGTGGGGTATTAAAGTCTCCCACTATTATTGTGTTACTATTAATTTCCTCTTTCATACTCGTTAGTGTTTGCCGTACATATTGCGGTGCTCCTATGTTGGGTGCATATATATTTATAATTGTTATATCTTCTTCTTGGATTGATCCTTTGATCATTATGTACTGACCTTCTTTGTCTCTTTTCACATCCTTTATTTGAAAGTCTATTTTATCTGATATGAGTATTGCGACTCCTGCTTTCTTTTGGTCTCCGTTTGCGTGAAATATTTTTTTCCAGCCCTTCACTTTGAGTCTGTATGTGTCCCTTGTTTTGAGGTGGGTCTCTTGTAGACAGCATATATAGGGGTCTTGTTTTTGTATCCATTCAGCCAATCTTTGTCTTTTGGTTGGGGCATTCAACCCATTTACATTTAAGGTAATTATTGATAGGTGTGGTCCCGTTGTCATTTACTTTGTTGTTTTGGGTTCACGTTTATACAACCTTTCTGCATTTCCTGTCTAGAGAAGATCCTTTAGCATTTGTTGAAGAGCTGGTTTGGTGGTGCTGAATTCTCTCAGCTTTTGCTTGTCTGTAAAGCTTTTGAATTCTCCTTCATATCTGAATGAGATCCTTGCTGGGTACAGTAATCTAGGTTGTAGGTTATTCTCTTTCATTACTTTCAGTATGTCCTGCCATTCCCTTCTGGCCTGGAGGGTTTCTATTGATAGATCAGCTGTTATCCTTATAGGAATCCCTTTGTGTGTTATTTGTTGTTTCTCCCTTGCTGCTTTTAGTATTTGTTCTTTGTGTTTGATCTTTGTTAATTTGATTAATATGTGTCTTGGGGTGTTTCGCCTTGGGTTTATCCTGTTTGGGACTCTCTGGGTTTCTTGGACTTGGGTGGCTATTTCCTTCCCCATTTTAGGGAAGTTTTCAGCTATTATCTCCTCGAGTATTTTCTCATGGCCTTTCTTTTTGTCTTCTTCTTCTGGAACTCCTATGATTCGAATGTTGGGGCGTTTCACATTGTCCCAGAGGTCCCTGAGGTTGTCCTCATTTCTTTTGATCCTTTTTTCTTTTTTCCTCTCTGCTTCATTTATTTCCACCATTCTATCTTCTACCTCACTTATTCTATCTTCTGTCTCCGTTATTCTACTCTTGGTTCCCTCCAGAGTGTTTTTGATCTCATTCATTGCATTATTCATTTTCAATTGACTCTTTTTTATTTCTTCTAGATCTTTATTAAACATTTCTTGCATCTTTTCAATCTTTGTCTCCAGGCTATTTATCTGTACCTCCATTTTGCTTTCAAGATTTTGGATCATTTTTATTATCATTATTCTAAATTCTTTTTCAGGTAGATTCCCTATCTCCTCCTCTTTTGTTTGACTTGGTGGGCCCTTTTCATGTTCCTTTACCTGTTGGGTATTTCTCTGCCTTTTCATCTTGTTTAGATTGCTGTGTCTGGAGTGGGCTTTCTGTATTCTGGAGGTCTGTGGTTCCTTTTTATTGTGGAGGTTTTACCCAGTGGGTGGGGTTAGACGATTGGCTTGTCAAGGTTTCCTGATTAGCGAAGCTTGCGTCAGTGTTCTGGTGTGCGGATCTTGATTTCTTCTCTTTGGATAGCAATGGAGTGCCCAGTAATGAGTTTTGAGATGGGTCTATGTGTTAGGTGTGACCTTGGGCAGTCTGTATGTTGACGTTCAGGGTAATGTTCCTGCGTTGCTGGAGAATTTGCGTGGTATGTCGTGCTCTAGAACTTATTGGCTCTTGGGTGGTGGTTGGTTTCGTTGCATGTATGGAGGCTTTTGTAGGGTCACTTATTACTTAAAGATTCATGTAGTCAGGAGTTTTCTGGTGTTCTCAGGTTTTGGGCTTAAGTCTCCTGCTTCTGGATTTCAGTTTTATTCTTCCTATAGTCTCAGGACTTCTCCAACTATACAGCACTGATAATAAAACTTCTATGTTAATGGTGGAAAGTTTCTCCCCCGTTAGGGATACCCAGAGAGGTTCACCGAGTTACATGGAGAAGAGGAGAGGGAGGAGGGAGATAGAGATGGGCAGGAGGAGAAAGAGGGGGACTCAAGAGGAGAGAGACAGATCTACGAAGTTGTCTGATCCCAGAGTGTTCTCCGTAGCCCAGACACCCACAAAGATTCACAGAATTGGATTGGGAAGAGAAGGGGGAAGGAGGAAATAGAGGTGTTCTGAGGTAGAAAACAGAGTCAAGATTGGGAGAGAATAATCAACACACTCGTGAATAAAAATGGGAGCTGAATATTGGATTCTTAAATGTTCACAATTTATATCATATACTGAAAAACAAAAATTAAAAATCTAGAGTAGAGGTTAGACTCTTAAAAATACTATATTAAAAACAAAAACCAAAACACACAAAAGAAATTTTAGAAATATATATGAAGTTTGGTATAAAAATAGGGCTTCTCTTCTTTTTTTTTTTTTTTTCTTCCCTTTCTCTTTCTTCTGTAAGGTTATAGTGGATTGAAAATGAAAATTAAGGCGTAGTAAAAGGAGTGCTAGAGGGCTTTAAAAGAAATAAGAGAAAAAGAAAAAGAAAATAGAAGAGAAGAAAAAAGAAAAGAAAAAAAGAAGAAAAAAAAAAAAGAAAAGAG
This sequence comes from Muntiacus reevesi, assembly GCF_963930625.1. Taxonomy (NCBI): domain Eukaryota; kingdom Metazoa; phylum Chordata; class Mammalia; order Artiodactyla; family Cervidae; genus Muntiacus; species Muntiacus reevesi. The sequence goes on from NC_089253.1 coordinate 37,494,240, forward strand.
AATGAGAAAAAAAATTGTTTTGCGTAATTAAAAAAAATCGTAAAAATCTATGAAAATGAAAGTTAAGGAGTAATGGGGGAGTAATAAGGAATTTTTAAAGGAAAATAAAAGAGAACCAAGAAAAAAGAAAGAAAAAAAAAATTTTTTTTTTCCTTACTTAAAAAAAAAAAGAAAAAAAGAAAAAAAAAAAAAAAAAGAAAAAGAAAAAATATATCTAGGAGTTTCCCTGGAGCTGTTGCGGTCAGTGTGGGTTCGGCTCAGCTTCAGATAGCTCCTCGTTCCAGCTTACACTTCTCGATATCTACAGGCCCTTCCGGTGTAGTCAGTCCGTGGTTTCTTCAGGGATTTTAATCTGTTACACCGGTCCCTTTGTTTATTTGGGTTCTGTTGCCGGTCTCTCTTCCGCGCCTAATTTCCGCCCTGACACACGGGGCGGAGGTGGATTCTTATTCAGGTAGCTAGTTCCGTCGCGCTGCGGCGAGGGGCTGTGCGGGGAGGGACCGGCGCTCCCGGGAGAGGCTTGCGCTCTTTTCTCGATCTGCGCTGCTCAGGCTCCGGGCTGCTCCGTCTGAAGCGCGCGCCACGCTGCGCGCGGCTCCAGCCCTCGGGCGATTCACAAAAGCGCGGCACACAAAGCCGGGCCCGCGCTCCGTCCCCACGCCGCCCGAGCGGCCCAGGCAGCCAGGCGCTTGACGGGCGCTCTCTCCCCGGGTGCGGCGCGTCCTCTGCCCCGCGCGGTCCCAGTCTCAGTCCCCGCCGGCGCCAGTCGGGAGCGCGCGCCCTCTGCCCTCCGTGTCCCCAGCCGCAGTTCCCGCCCGCGCCGGTCGGGCGCCCGCGCCCTCCGTCTCGCCACGACCCTCCCGGCGGGCTTCGGCCGCCCAGAATCTCGGTCCCTTTGTTCTGCGAACGGCCGGCAGTGTGTTCGGGCCGGTTAATTTTCTGTCTCTTTTGCTGTCCCACAGTTCAAGTTGGCAACTCACAAAAGCTCCCTCTGATTGTCCTCAGGGTGCTCAGGCCCGGATCCAGCCCCAAGTAATGCCGCCCGCTCCTCTCCGTTCCGTCCCCACTTGCTGGTGGCGGATGCGGGCGTCTGGGGTACTTTTCTGCTGGGAGTTGCTTTTAGGCTCTTAATCTGTGGGTTTTATTTATTGTATCCCTCCCAGTCAGATTCAAACTCTTGAGATTCCAACACTTCCCCCAGGCCCGCCAGAGCGAGGGTTTCCCGGTGTCTGGGAACGTCCTCTATTAAGTCCCTTCCCGGGACGGATCTCCGTCCTTAGCTCTTTTGTTTCGCTTTTTATCTTTTATATTTTGTCCTACCTCCTTTCGAAGACAATGGGCTGCTTTTCTGGGCGCCTGATGACCTCAGCTAGCGATCAGAAGTTGTTTTGTGAAGTTTGCTCTGCGTTCAGTTATTTTTTTGATGAATTTCTAGGAGAGAAAGTGGTCTCTCCGTCCTACTCCTCCGCCATCTTGGCTCCTCCCCCTCGGTAAATGCTGTATCCATTTTATATGAAGTTGTCAAGTGAAAAAAAACAAGCAAACAATGTGTGAGTCGTGAGTTAAGTTTTATTTGGGACAAACAAGGACTATAGCCTGTGAGACAACCTCTCATGTAGCTCTGAGGAACTTTGCTGAGGGGGTGCATGTGTGGGGGAGGTCAGCGGCTATGTGATCTGTTGAAGTGGGTACGTGGAGTCAAGCACACATTTTGGCAGAGGTTTGGTGTTTGTTATGAAGAATAGATGTCTAGATTAATGATTTTAGTGCTTTTCTAGATATGAGAAGAAGCAAGAAACAGGGTTCATAAAACCTCTTGAAAACATGTCCTTGAAGGCTTGTTCTGTCAGTTTCCCCAGAGCACAGAGTGTAGCACTCCTGACTTCCACCCCGAATTCTTTGCAGGATGTGTTGGAAGTCTGTGACATCAGTATCCAGTGACTCCATCCTGGTAGTGTCAGGTGGCGAGGAATAATGTGTCATTGGCAAAGCTAAGCAGGTGTTTTGGACCCAAATTCATGCCTGTTAAACCTGCTGTATGTGAGGAGCTTGTCTGGGCCTTGGGAGCTGCCTTGGGATCATGCCATGATGTGAGGGACCATCTGGTTCCATCTCTTGTTTTCGGATGAAGAATCAAGACCAAGAGAGCAGAAGGGACTTGGCCAAGTTTGCTGTAGAATAAAGGAATTTAGTGACAAGCCGGGGCCTGAAACTCAGGCAAGTTGGAGTTGGGGTGTCAGTTCCTCAGGAGTTATGTGATCACTGTGTGAGGCTGTCCAGCTGTGGAATGAATCCTCGTGGGCCTCCAAGTCTGAGCTGGGTGAGTGGCGGCTTTCCAACCTCCAGCTACTCTGGGGGCTGCCTTGGCACTGCTGCCTGGAGGAGAGGCAGTTTGTTTCATCTGACATCTAGCTGGCCTGAGGGCTTGAGGAGCTTCATTTGACCTCCTGGAGTCTTATTACTGCTGATGCCAAGGTAAACAGGGATGAAAGTGTGAGGAGCTGCAGTGTGACACCAAAGGGGACCCAAACTTGAGTTGGAGTATGGCCTGGGAAGTTTAGAAACAATCACACCAGTCCTTGCATCTTCCTGATAACAATGTGTCTGTATGTGTGTGTCTTTGGTGGGGCGGAGTGGAGGGGGTAATTAAATGTTATGGTGAAATGCTTTCCATTGGGCTGAAATGCATCCCACGCCAGGGAGTGGCCTATCCAGGTTCAACAGAAATGCTTTCCTCAAAAGAAAAACAGATTCACAGACTTCAAAAATAAATTTATGGTTTTTAAAGGGGAAAAGTAGAGATCAGTTGAGAGTTTGGGATTAACCTCAATTGCCATTTCCTTCTCCAGCGGATCTTCCGAACCCAGGAATTGAACCAGTGTCTCAGTTCTCCTGCAATGCAGGTGGGTTCTTTACCACTAGCGCCACCTGGGAAGCCCCAACATATACACACTACTAAACATAAAATGGGGCTTCCCCTGTGGCTAACACAGTACAGAATTTGCCTGCAATGCAGGAGACCCAGGTTCAGTCCCTGGGTCGGGAAGATCCCCTGAAGAAGGAAATGGCAACCCACTCCAGTATTCTTGCCTGGGAAATCCCATGGACAGAGGAGCCTGACAGGCTACCATGGACAGCCATGAAGAGGAGCCTGACAGGAGCCTGACAGTCAATGGGGTCTCAAATAGTTGGACACAACTGAGCAAATAACACACACACACACACACACACACACACACACCATCATATATAATAAGTAATCAACAAAGACCTACTGCATAGCACTAAGAACTAAGCTCAATTTTCTGTAATAACCTATAAAGGAAAAGAATCTTTATGGATACAAGTATATGTACAACTGAATCACTTTACTGTATACTGAAACTGAAGAAATGATTGTAACTCAACTATACTCCAATGTAAAATTTTGAAAAGAGTCCTATAGAAACCAGAAGGAGCTCTTTTTTTGTGGGGTTCTGATATGATGCTGGAGAAGGCAGAGGGGGTGTAGAGCACCTTGATATTATCTGAGGTTGCGTTTTTCCAATGCTTTGGTGTGCTTAGGCTTCTAGTATCACTTATGATTTGTCTTTTGAGGATCTAACACAAGGGCCCATAGATACCGGGTGGCCATTAGTTGAAGGCTGAGAGGTAGGTGCTGATGAGAATGTAGAAACCCAGCACCCCCACCTTGAGTTGGGGCACTTCTGAAACACAACGTATGTTCCAGAGTTGCCTGCGGGAACAGGCTGCAGCTTCCCTCTCCAAGACTTGCATGAAATCATACCCAGGCTTGTGTTAAAATGACCAACTATCCAGGGCTATCCAGGGTCGAGGGTGCTCTCAGTACACAGAACAGCCAGTTTAAAAACAAGAATAAATTCCAAAACAAACTGGGAAAACTGCTCTCTTTAGGGAGAAGCTACCCAGCCGTGGAGACAGGTTGACTGCAGTCTTGAGAACTGAAAGCAACTCCTAAGAAGAAACACTTCCCGTAACCATGTTACCCACGCCCCATCCTGGACACACAGTGGGGCAGGGACTGTGACATGAGAGAATCAGGAAGCTGGGATCCAGGAGTGGCCTGAGAATAAGGAACAATAATTGAAGGGATTCAGTGTGATACCCTCAGAAAAAAGCTTACCTGTCCTTTAGAGTCCCGTGAACTAGCTCATGCTCCCCCGACTAGGGCCTCAGTGTCTGAGCCAGGTGAGGGAACGATGCTGGGAGACACCCTCTCCCAGGGCAGCCTGTGTCTTCCCCACCACTATTCTGAGCATCTGCTGCCCCAGGGAACCTCCCTCCTCACTGTGTGAGTTGACCTATTATTGGTCACATGACAGATACAGGTCTCTGAGTGTTTCTCATTCATTCATTCAACAAACATACACTTGCATCTCCTGTGTGCTGGGCACTAGAGGGAGGCACTGAGGATACAGCCTGCCCTCACATGTAGTAAGGCAGACGTACGTGAAACGACTCACACACATAGTGAATTACCACTTTGGTACATGCTGGACATGAGGAAGTACCTACAGAGAGTGAGCAAGACAGAGCCTGAGCTAGTCTGGGGTGAAGACTTCCCTGACAAAGTGACAGTTAAGCTGGAACCTTGAAGAAGACAAAGTAGCTAGACAAAAGGTGGGGTCTTTTAGGAAGGACAACTATCACGTATCAAGGCCCTGAGGCACAAATAAGCCTTGTGCATTCAAGAACTGCAAGGAAGGAAGGAGATGTAACTGCTGCTGCTGTTGCTAAGTTGCTTCAGTCGTGTCCGACTCTGTGTGACCCCATAGACGGCAGCCCACCAGGCTTCCCTGTCCCTGGGATTCTCCAGGCAAGAACACTGGAGTGGGTTGCCATTTCCTTCTCCAATGCATGAAAAGAAAAGTGAAAGTGAAGTCACTCAGTCGTGTCTGACTCTTAGCGACCCCATGGACTGCAGCCTACCAGGCTCTTCCATCCATGGGATTTTCCAGGCAAGAGTACTGGAATGGGATGCCATTGCCTTCTCCGAGATGTAACCGGAGCAAAGGAAAACAGAGTCAGAGGAAGAGCTGAAGGGCTGTTCTGGAGATAGTCAGGGAGGGGGCCGTCGTGGGGGAGACTTCAGGGTGACCCTGGTACCTGTTTTGTTCACTGTCTCTCAGCATCTCCGTGAATGGGATGGTTATTGTTTGTTTCAGTGGATGTCAGGCCATTGTGAATATTGGGACCTTGTTGCTGCCTGGCCCAACTAACTTGGTCACCAACATCCTGCAGAGATTCATTAATGCCTGTTCCTCCCAGGCTGTCAAGGTGAAGGGTCACGCCACAGGGTCACTCTGGGGCTCTCCACACACCAAGAATCAGCTGGGCCAACCTCTCGCCCTGTTTCTCCAACAGTTCTCAGTTTCATGTACCACCACCAGGACCCTGCCTCCTGTCATCTTTAACATCCATGGCATCGACGACCCTGTGCCCACTCAACCCTGCTTCCAGGAGGTGAGAGGCCAACTCTGGTGTGTGTGTGTGTGTGTGTGTATGTGTTTGCTCAGTCATGTCTGACTCTTTGTGACCCCATGGCTGTTAGCTCGTCAGACTCCTCTGTCCATGGGATTTTCCAGGCAAGAATACTGGAGTAAATAGCCATTTCCTCCTCCAGGGAATCTTCCCAACCCAGGGATCAAACCTACGTCTCCTGGGTTTCCTGCGTTAGCAGGTGGACTCTTTACCAATGCGCCACCTACCTAGTTCTCAGATCTGGGACTTGCAGGAACCCTTGGTCTGCGGCTGGGAGGAGGACGCCCTCTGCAGGCCAACACACACCACTGCAGACGCTGCTGAGCCGCTGTGGCTGGGCCGCTGCCTCCCACAAAACCAGCCACTTGAGAGTAATGGGCAATCTGGGACATCCATCCTACTGCAATAAATGTGGAAACACCACCCTGTGCTGGCGTGGTGGGAGTGACAGGAGAGGGGAACACTAAGGGCCTCAGCCCTCACAGAGCTTCAGTTCAACCAGAACCCTCAGATGGATGAAAATGAAAAGCCATTTCTAGCAGTCTCTGAAAAAGGCCAAGTGGCAAGGGGTGTGGCTGGTGAGAGTCCCAGTGTGCTGTCCCACCCTAGAGATAGCAGTCTCCCTCTCCATCTCAAAAGTATCCCAGTTCGAACCATGAATTACATTGTTACTGTAGACCTCGGCTGCCACTTCCCCTTGCTAAGCCCCAGCGCCCCCTCTGTGATTTGGGGTACCCGACTCCTCTGTGGGGAGGTTGGATGCTAAGGTGAGTAAAAGGTGCACAGTGACTGCACAGCCCAGCTCAGGGCGGAGGCTTCGTGTCAGCTCCCTGCGGGAGTTCAGAGCAGGCTGATGGGCTCAAAGAAGGCTTTGAGGAAAAGAGAAAACCAGTAATTCTAAAACCCCAGATCCACGGAGGCCTGCTTGGGTCACGGCAAATCTATACTGGATTTCATGTAAACAGTACCCCTGGGGGCTGTGCAAAGGGGTTCCGGGTTCAGATTAGGGGTGATGAGGGCTGCATACCGGAGGAGAACCAGGGCAAATTGCCGAACCCAGCCAGGAGTGGCCACGGAGGGTTATCGCGGGTTCAGGAAGTTTTCCTTGAGGACCTGAGCATGGTAGAAAGAATGGGTTGTGGGCACTGCTATTTAAAATGAGTAATAAAAATAAATAAATAAATAAATAAAATAAGTAATAAACAACAACCTGCTGTGTAGCACTGGGCACTCTGTTAAATATTATGTGGCATCCTGGATGAGAGGGGGACTTTGGGAGAGAATGGATACATGTGTATGTATGGCTGAGTCCCTTTGTTGTCCACCTGAAATTATCACAATATTGTTAATCAGTTATACTCCAATAAAAATTAAATTTACAAAAAGAGCAAGTTGTGGGGAAGGGGGAGAACAGGCCTTCTCTGCAGAGAAAACAGAAAGCAGGCGTCAGAAAGAGAGAAACAGCAGAGTGTAAAGGGAAGTACCAACCATTCTTGCTCTTCTTAAAAAAAATTTTAGGTGGAGGCTACTGTGTGTAAGCAATGGGGCCAGCTGGTGGCTGTGGTGTCTTGCTACTTTGAAGGATAAGCCACTGGTCAGCGAATGTTCCCGCTGGTTGTTTGAGTACCCAGGGCCAGTCCCTGCCTCTCATGAACACGGAGTTTGAATTCTTTCTGAAGGTCAGGCAGATCCAAGGCTGGTGTAGTTGTGAGCTTAAGTTTTAAAGTCTCGTTTCCTGCCCAAACCAAATGTTCAGAATCTGCAACTTTCAAAGCATGGTATAATGGCTTTGCAATTAGCCTGAAGTTTGGTATCCATAGCAACAAATCCAGGCTTCCGGAGGAAACTTCAGAGTTGTCAGAGGCTTTTTGGAATGTCCAAGTTACAGATAGTCTGCTTTCGGTTGGCTGACAAGCTCTGGATCTCTTTTTGTAACTGGAACCCTAAGTAAGTCACTTATCATTGGCAGATTTAAGCTTTTTTTACAAGAAAGACTTCGTAGCTGCACCAAGCCAGGTGATCGAACACTGTGGTAGTGTTAGACAAGCAGTGCTCTAAATCTGAGTTTACTATTAATAAATCATCCACATAAGGAAGCTGTGGTACATATACACCATGGACTATTACCCAGCCGTTAAAAAGAATTCATTTGAATCAGTTCTAATGAGATGGATGAAACTGGAGCCCATTATACAGAGTGAAGTAAGCCAGAAAGATAAAGAACATTACAGCATACTAACACATATATATGGAATTTAGAAAGATGGTAACGGTAACCCTGTATGCAAAACAGAAAAAGAGACACAGAAGTACAGAACAGACTTTTGGACTCTGTGGGAGAAGGCGAGGGTGGGATGTTTCGAGAGAACAGCATGTATATTATCTATGGTGAAACAGATCACCAGCCCAGGTGGGATGCATGAGTCAAGTGCTCGGGCCTGGTGCACTGGGAGGACCCAGAGGAATCGGGTGGAGAGGGAGGTGGGAGGGGGGATCGGGATGGGGAATACGTGTAACTCTATGGCTGATTCATGTCAATGTATGACAAAACCCACTGCAATGTTGTGAAGTAATTAGCCTCCAACTAATAAAAATAAATGAAAAATAAATAAATAAATAAATCATCCACATACAGAAGGAAGACTCCTTGGTGTAAATGCAGTCCCTGTAAGTCTTTGGCTAGAATTTCATTGAAAATAGTTTGTCGTTGTTGTTCAGTTGCTCAGTCATGTCTGATGTTATGCTAATAATCACAGTAAATATAAGCAGTCTAAACATCACAATTAAAAGGCAGAAATTGTAAAACTGAATTTTACAAAATGCAAAACTCAACTCCATGCTGTCTATAAGAAATCCACTTTAAATATACAGACACAAATATTTTAGAAGTAAAATTATGTAAGAGATACACCACACTATTCTTTTAATCCCTAACCATTTACTGATTATGGCGAAACATACATAACATAAAATTTACCATTTCATGTGTATAATTCTGTGCAATTAAATACATGCACACTATTGTACAACCATCACAGCCATCTACCCCCAGAACTCTTTCATTGTCCCAGACTGAAATTTTGTACCCATCAAACATTATCTCCAGTTCCTCCCTTCCCCCGGCCCTTGACAGTCATCATTCTTCTTTCTGTCTCCATGAATTTAACTACTCCAGGAATCTTACATAATAAGAAGACTCTTGTGATGGAGTTGTTTCACTTAGCATTATTACTTCAGATTTCTTCCATGTTGTCAAAATTTTCTGTTGTTTGTAAAGCTGAATAATGTCCTACGGTGTGCATGTATCACATTTAGTTTACAGATTCATCTATTGGTGGACACTTGGGTTACTTCTGCCTTCTGGTTTTTGTAAAGAATGCTGCCAATAACATTGGAGTACAGATATCTGTTTGAGTCTCTGCTTATACTTTTTTAGGACATATACCCAAAATTGGGATTCTTAGATCATATGATAATTCTATATTTAATTTTTTGAGGAATTGCCATACTGTTTTCCACAGTAGCTGCATACTTTACATTCCCACCAGCAATATAAACAGGGGTTCCAATTTCTCTACATCTTTTGTCAGTATTTCAGGTGTCTTTTAACAATAGTTATTCTGATGGGTATGAAGTGCTATCTTACTGTCATTTTGATTCACATTTCCCTAATGTCAAGTTATATTGAGTATCTTCCTGTGCCTGTTGGCCATTACAGAAGTAAGGAAGGTAAGAAAGGTGGGTCAAAACATGAGGTAACAAAGACAAGATATTTAAGAGGCTAGGAAATGAGAAAGATTTGGGACCTGAGTTGGAAAAGCAGTTTTCACAAGCTGGGCCATGTGGTATGTATCATCTCCAGTTCAGTCCTCGGAAGATCTCCAGTGAAGACTTCATTTTTTGTTTTATGGTTTTGTTTTGGTTGTTGTTGTGTTTTTTTTTTTTTTTTCAGAACACAAGTGAGAGAGTCAATTCCTAGGCAGGTTGATAAGAAGTCCAGGGGTCCCCAAGGAGAGAGAGGCCTGGAATTCTCAAGGAGGAAGAAAGGACAAACTTTTTTCCCTCTCCATTCCTTAGGATTATATAACAATCATGTATCCTGCCTGAGGACAGTCTCTAGAAAAAACCTTCTGGCTAATCCTGTTATCTTCAAATGTAAATTATGGGAGTAGGTCTAGTGAGGTCTTTACAACCTCCAGACATTCTTTTGATTCACTGTAATAACTAATTAGAGAGTACATAACTCCATGGCTATGACTTCAGACTATACTACAAAGCCACAGTCATCAAGACAGTATGGTACTGGCACAAAGACAGAAATATAGATCAATGGAACAGAATAGAAAGCCCAGAGATAAATCCATGCACCTATGGACACCTTATCTTTGACAAAGGAGGCAAGGATATACAATGGAAAAAAGACAACCTCTTTAACAAGTGGTGCTGGGAAAACTGGTCAACCACTTGTAAAACAATGAAACTCGAACACTTTCTAACACCATACACAAAAATAAACTCAAAATGGATTAAAGATCTAAAGGTAAGACGAGAAACTATTAAACTCCTAGAGGAGAACATAGGCAAAACACTCTCCGACATAAATCTCAGCAGGATCCTCTATGACCCACCTCCCAGAATATTGGAAATAAAAGGAAAACTAAACAAATGGGACCTAATGAAACTTAAAAGCTTCTGCACTACAAAGGAAACTATAAGTAAGGTGAAAAGACAGCCCTCAGATTAGGAGGAAATAATAGCAAATGAAGAAACAGATAAAGGATTAATCTCAAAAATATACAAGCAACTCCTGCAGCTCAATTCCAGAAAAATAAATGACCCAAACAAAAAATGGGCCAAAGAACTAAACAGACATTTCTCCAAAGAAGACATACAGATGGCTAACAAACACATGAAAAGATGCTCAACATCACTCATTATTAGAGAAATGCAAATCAAAACCAGAATGAGGTACCATTACATGCCAGTCAGGATGGCTGCTATCCAAAAGTCTACAAACAATAAATGCTGGAGAGGGTGTGGAGAAAAGGGAACCTTCTTACACTGTTGGTGGGAATGCAAACTAGTACAGCCACTATGGAAAACAGTGTGGAGATTTCTTAAAAAACTGGAAATAGAACTGCCATATGACCCAGCAATCCCACTTCTGGGCATACACACCGAGGAAACCAGATCTGAAAGAGACACGTGCACCCCAATGTTCATCGCAGCACTGTTTATAATAGCCAGGACATGGAAGCAACCTAGATGCCCATCAGCAGATGAATGGATAAGGAAGCTGTGGTACATATACACCATGGAATATTACTCAGCCGTTAAAAATAATTCATTTGAATCAGTTCTAATGAGATGGATGAAATTGGAGCTTATTATACAGAGTGAAGTAAGCCAGAAAGATAAAGAACATTACAGCATACTAACACATATATATGGAATTTAGAAAGATGGTAACGATAACCCTATATGCAAAACAGAAAAAGAGACACAGAAGTACAGAACAGACTTTTGAACTCTGTGGGAGAAGGTGAGGGTGGGATGTTTCGAAAGAACAGCATGTATATTATCTATGGTGAAACAGATCACCAGCCCAGGTGGGATGCATGAGACAAGTGCTCGGGCCTGGTGCACTGGGAGGACCCAGAGGAGTCGGGTGGAGAGGGAGGTGGGAGGGGGGATCGGGATGGGGAATACGTGTAACTCTATGGCTGATTCATATCAATGTATGACAAAACCCACTGCAATGTTGTGAAGTAATTAGCCTCCAACTAATAAAAAATAAAAATAAAAAAATAAAAATAACTCCATGGCTAACACTAGCAAGGGGGTACTCTTTCTGCCCCCTTCTGATGCCTATATCAGAAGCTTTCTCTATCTCCTTTATACTTTAATAAAACTTTATTACACAAAAGCTCTGAGCGATCAAGCCTCATCTATGGCCCTGGATTGAATCCTTCTCTTCCGGAGGCCAAGAATCCTGGCATCTTTACACGGCTCAGCAACAACCTTTCACAAGTCAGTTCCATCTAGCTGTTTCTCAGTCCTGGCCCATCCTCCTGGCTCCCACACAATGCCCAGCAGTTCGGTCTGATCAATCGAGAAAGTTAGCCTTCAACTAATTAGCCTTCAACTAATCCAGAGTCTATGGGCCCTTTTATTAGAATCCTCCAAAGTTGAGCCAAAGGTGCCCCCTAGAAGACATAGCACACCAAAGCCAGGAAAACACAACCTCAAAAAATGTCGATTTCTGCACCCGCTCTGCCCTCTCCAGCATCATATCTGGAATCCTGCGAGTCTAAAGAGCCCTATGGGTCTCTAGAGGTAGGCTTTCCTTTTTATTTAATTTTTATTTTGTATTGGAGTATAGTTGATTTACAATACTGTATTAGTTATAGCTGTATGGAAAACTGATTCCCTTGTGCAATTCATGTATCCATTCTTTTATCGATTCTTTCCCCATACAGGCTACTACAGAATATTGAGTAGAGTTCACTGTGCTATACAGTAGTTCCTTGTATAGTCGCATGTATATGTTAATCCCAAACTCTCAATTTATCTCCCTCCCACTTTTCTGCATTGGTAACCATAAGATTGTTTGAAGACTTTGAATCCGTTTCTGTTTTTAGGAAACCATTTCTGAAGGACTGGGATGAGCCACCAGCTGGAGGCAGGAGTACACTTCACCCAAATGGAGACCATTTCACCCTAGCATTTAATCCCCCTTACATGTACACACACACATGCAAACCGTGCTTTTAAGAGCAAGATGCAGAGACTGGTGGGATTGTTGATAAACTGCTCAGCCAAGACAGGCCAGGTTCAGTCTTTAGTTGGGTCCCTTTGGTGTCACACCACAGCCCCTCACACTTTTTTTTTCTTTTTTATGTATTTATTTTTTTTCAGTGGGTTTTGTCATACATTGATATGAATCAGCCATAGAGTTACACGTATTCCCCATCCTGATCCCCTCTCCCACCTCCCTCTCCATCCGATTCCTCTGGGTCTTCCCAGTGCACCAGGCCTGAGCACTTGACTCGTGCATCCCACTTAGCCCCTCACACTTTCAACCCTACTGACCATGGCATCAGCTGTCATAAGGCTCCAGGAAGTCAATAAAACTCTACAACCTTCGGGCCAGCTAGATGTCAGAAGGGAAAAACAGGCTTGACTCCAAGCAGCGGTCCTGGGGCAGCCCCCAGAGCAGCTGGAGGTCAGATCTCCTCCACTAGCCCTGCTCAGGCCTGGAGGCCCACAAAGCTGCACCGTTATCCACAGTGGGATGGCCCTACACAGCGATCACACGGCTGGCAAGAAGCTGACGCTCCACTCCAGCGTGCCTCACTTCCGATCCCTGAAATGTCACTGAGGACTTCCCAGGTGGCGCCACTTGTTAAGAACTCACCTGCCAATACAAGAGACATAAAAGAGATGGATTTGATCCCTGGGTCAGGAAGATCCTCTGGGGAAGAAAACTGCAACCCACTCCAGTATTCTTGCTTGGGAAATCCCATGGAAAGAGGAGCCTGGAGGGCTACAGTCCATGGGGTCACAAAGAGTCCGACTACTGGAGTGACTTAGCACAAGCATGAGCATAAAGGCTGACGACCTCATACCCTGGGGCCACTCTCCCCTTCTGAGATGGCCCTCACTCAGTCTGGAGTGTGTTTCTCACTCTCCTTTGATCTACAGAGACTTTGGTCATGTCCCTTAGAATCTTCTGGTCTTGATTTCTCATCTGCAAAGCCAGAGATGGACCGATTGTCTTTCAAACCAAGACATGACCTTGAGGCAGCCCCCAAGGGCTAGACAAGCTCCTCACATCCAGCAGGTGGAACAGATAAGAATTTGTCCCTCACCATCGGGCACAGTAAAGATGGAGTCACCAGTCACTGGCATCAGTGATTTTCAACACCACCTGCAAGACATTCAGGGCAGAGATCTGGAATGAGGCTCTTAGTGCTCTGGAAAAACTGGAAGAAACCCTTTCAAAAAAAGATTTTATGAGCCTGGTATCTTGTACCTTCTCATATCTACAAAATGGAGACATCTGTTCCTCACGACTAGCAGCAAGCCTCTGCCATGGGAGTAGGTCTAGTGAGGTCTTTACAACCTCCAGACATTCTTTTCATTACTGCATGTACCCCCTTCACCAAGAAAAGATATGCGCTGGGCTCACACACACACACACACACACACACACACTTCTTTGGCAAAGTTCCTCAGACCTATATGAGAGGCTGTCTCCAAGGCTATAGTCCTCATTTCCAAATAAAACTTCACTCACAGCTCTCACATTGTGTTTTTTATTAATAATCGACAACTTAAAAAAAAAAACTGATATAGCGCTTACCATGAATAGACACACCCTACACACGTTAACTCATTTGGTTCTGTTATTATCCCCTATTAAAACATGGGGAACATGAGGCATCAACAGAGTAAATAACTTATCCAAGAATCACAGAGCTAGTAGATGGCCAAACTGTGATTTGAACCCAAGTCATCTGGTTCCAGCACTGAGTTCTTAAGTGCTATACTCTGCTCACTCTCATTTTATAATTCATATCATATACCTTCATATTTAGCTCAAGTTCAATATTCTCCCTCCTCCAGACCAGAGAGAACTTATATCCCCCTCTTTTCCCTACTCCACAGACTCCTTTGATATTTCCAGACTATGTGGTGTCAAAAGGAAATGAAGTGCGGGGGTGTTTGTGCAGACACCATGGTGTCCCCATCATACACCAGTTCCCTCAGCTGCATGGGGACAGGCCAGTGCTCTCTATGTCTGGTCGGGTCATGGAGGGCCCCCTCCCAAGGCCCAGGAGGAACAAGGGCCAGACCTAGTGAATCACACCATTTCCTATGAAGCCCACATGCTCAGCCATCTGGTTATGGTACCCACCAATGTCCAGTCAGAAGTTCTACCCCTTCCCACAGACCTCACAGGAGGGGAACCAGCCCCAGTGTGGACCACCCATCTTTCCCCAGAGAGCGCTTCTGCCTCCTTTCCAACCAGGCACTTACTTCTTTGCTTACCTATTCTTTTAACTTCATTTAACTGCCTACAAAACACAAGGAACAGTGGGATCTTGGAGCTTTCTTCAATGTAGTTGTAGAATACCACAAACCTTTGGTTTACCACCCCCTCCTAGCCAAGAGTATTACTTTTTCATTCCTCCTTCCCTGGGAACTGAGAACAAGAAGGAAATCACCATTTTCAAATATCACCCATACCTCAGTCAGGAAAGGTGCTTGGCATACAGTTTGAATAAAAATGGTAAGTTAACAACAGAAGTTGTTATCAAGTTAAAGTTAAATCTGACTCCCCCCCCCCCCGCCCCCGCCCCACTTAACCTCATGATGAAGGTGAAAGAGGAGAGTGAAAAAGCTGGCTTAAAACTCAACATTCAGAAAACTAAGATCATGGCCTCTGGTCCCATCACTTCATGGTAAATAGATGGGGGAAAAAATGGAAACGGTGGCATATTTTATTTTAATGGGCCCAAAATCACTGGATGGTAATTGCAGACACAAAATTAAAAGGCACCTGCTCTTTGGAAGGAAAACTATGACAAATTTAGGCAGCATATTAAAAAGCAGAGATTGCTTTCTCAACAAGGATCTGTATAGTCAAAGCTATGGTTTTTCCAGTAGTCATGTACGGATATGAGAATTGCGCTATAAAGAAGGCTGAGCATGAAAGAACTGATGGTTTCAAACTGTGGTGCTGGAGAAGACTCTTGAGAGTCCCTTAGACTGCAAGGAGATCAAACCAGTCAATCCTGAAGGAAATCAGTCCTGAATATTGGAAGGACTGATGCTGAAGCTAAAGCTCCAATATTCTGGCCCCCTGATGCGAAGAACTGAATGATTGGAAAAGACCCTGATGCTGGGAAAGATTGAAAGCAGGAGGAGAAGGATGACAGAGGATGAGATGGCTGGATGGCCTCATCAACACAAGGGACATAGTTTGAGCAGATGCTGAGAGATAGTGCAGGACAGGGAAGTCTCACATGCTACAGCCCATTGGGTCACAAAGTGTCCAACATGACTTAGTGATTGAACAAAAAGTTGTCATTCTACTCTGAAAATTCACCATGAAGTAAATGTAATCCATTTCCTGTGAAATACTTTTAGAGGTTTGAAGGTTGGTCCTTATGCCCCCACCAAAGTCTTGATTCTCCAGTGTAAAGTGAAAGTCGCTCAGTTGTGTCTGACTCTTTGCAACCCCATGGACTATTAGGCCATGAAATTCTCCAGACCAGAATATTGGAATGGGTAGCCTTTCCCTTCTCTAGGGGATCTTCCCAATCCAGGGATTAAACCCAGGTCTCCCACACTGCAGGCAGATTCTTTACCAGCTGAGCCACAAGGGAAGCCCAAGAATACTGGAGAGGGTAGCCTATCCCTTCTCCAGTGGATCTTCCCCATCCAGGAATTGAACCAGGGTCTCCCGCATTGCAGGTGGATTCTTTATCAACTGAGCTATCAGGGAAGTTGTTCTCCAGTGTAAACAACCATCCAAAATATCTGTCAACCTTCCACTTCCCAACCAAATGGAGGATTGGAAGTTGGTGGCCATAACCTTCACTAAGTGTCCAATGGTTTCCCCACCCTGATTCTACAGCTTATTTTAATGTTCTTAACATCTTTCGTTTCTTCTATTCACTACTATTGCACCTTCACCTTTCATTCTTCTCCTCCATTCTCTAACAACTCACTAACCTACTCAAAGTTCCCCACTGCAGACAACATAAATCCCGCGCTCTTGAAATTAGGCTTGACCACCCAGCCCTCCCCACACCACACCAGAAGGTGGTTTTGGTGACCCTCTTTTGCACTGTCCTGTGTATCATTGGTACTATTGTCCAAATTATCAAGTCTTTGTCATGTGCTGACTTACACTTTCATATTTCCTCAAAATTCATTTTGGCCCTGTGGCTTGTTTATACCAACATAAAGCAGGTAGCAGTGACACAGGTCACTTCTGGCAAATGATTTGATAGTGTCCACTGGAAAACAAAAAAAGCACAAAGAGTTGACAATTCTGTTTTATTTGGCAAACTTTCTGAGGACTTTAAGCCAGGGGGCAGCCTTTCAGATAGCTCTAAGGGATTTATCTGAAGAGGTAAAGGAGGAGGCAGGATATATAGGAGTTTTTGCAACAAAAACAGACATCAGAACACCAACAGGTTGCCATTCATTAAAGGAAGTCAGATTTGCAAGTTAAGGAATTTAAGCATTTTTTGATATATAGGAAGATGCATGAGCCAGGCCTACTGAAATCATTCCTTTCATATGCAGCTTAGCTATCTAGAGAAGTATCCACTTTCTTCTCATCCTGAGTCCCCTCTACATACACAGCTGATGGCTGGGGGGTTGGCTTCAGTAGCTGAGGGCTTGATGGAGGGCATCTTTTGCCCCCCTGAATTTCTTCTGAGCTGACCATTGAGAAGCAGCTATAATGTGATGCCTGGATGGCTGTTAATCATTTGTTTAATGATATGGCAGGCCACAGTTTTCATTTGCAATAGTCAGTACATGAATTAGCACATGCCGTTTCCCCAGCCACAGCAACTAGTGACACTGCAGATGATGAAACCTCCACCAGTCTGCATCCCTAGGAGAAGTCTCCAATCAGAGTCCCAGACAACTAGTGATGGACAGAGGGATTTCTCTTTGGGGGCCCACAGCGTGGCATGAAGAATCTTGGCTCCCAAACCAGAACTGAACCCATTATCCTGCTGTGAAAGTGCAGAGTCTTAATCACTGGATGATCAGAAGAGCCCCAGATTCTTATTTTTAAATTGTACATTGCTTGTACTGCCCACACTGACTGATTTAATTTATCCCTTAGGGTTAAGTTTCCTAGGTGACTGACAATCCCTGGAGTTTAGTACAGTGTCAATGCTGCTGTTTTTGATAGGCGTTCCCTCCTCCCCACACTCACTCAGCAATGTCCTTTATCCATGGAGCCGTGGAGACACAGCTCAGTTCCCACCTTCACCACGAAGCCTTCCTAAAGTTCCACCCAAGGCAACATTAGGCACCAGCTTCCCAGGACACTGGGAGGAGGTCTCCATTACAGGCTGCTCATATTTCTTTGTGACATTTGGATTATGGACTGTCATAAGTCCTAAGTGTTAATCGCTCAGTCATGTCCAACTCTTTGTGACCCCACGGACTGTAACCCAACAGTCTGCTCTGTCCATGGGATTCTCCAGGCAAGAATACTGGAGTGGGTAGCCATTCCCTTCTCCAGGGGATCTTCCCAACCCAGAGATCAAATCCGAGTCGCTTGCATTGCAGACAGACTCTTTATGGTCTGAGCCTCCAGGGGAGCCCAAGACCCCCACTAGCCCAAGCAGAAAAAGACTGCACTCCAAGTATACAATCTTGGAGGGGACAGGATCTTAGAAAAACATTATGAACTAGGTTTTAGGCCATCTTCCCCTGGGCCCATTGTCTGTATTCTGGGCATAGTCTGCATGGTGCTTCTGCACTCAGGCTCCATCTATGCAGGGAGCATTTCACATGCTAGGCTTAGGGCACCTTGGAGAAATGTTCATGGAAAGAGTGAATATTTCCTAATAGATGAGATCCTTTCTCAGTTTCACTCTCCATCCCCCACTCTCTTGTCTTCTCTGCATCACTGGCTGGACACTCAAGGAGCAGTTGGAATTCGCAGCTGAGCAGACCTAGATTCAAATCTTGGCTCTACCACTCACAGGGAGATGTTGAACCTCTTTCAACTCAGTTTCATCATCTGTAAATTGGGGACAATCTCAAACTCTCAAGGTGCCCATGAAAAGTACATAGGGAAATGCATTCAGTGTCTATGGTCTCCTCAAATGGATCAGGCTCTGGGCTTGGGACACTGGAGTGGCTAAGGAAGGCCTCCTTCAGGTGGAGACATTTGAGATGATGCTGAATTTTGAGAAGGAGCCAGTCATGCAAAGAGCTGGCAGAAGGACATTCCAGATGGGGAAACATCCATTGCACATGTCCAAGGTGGCCAAACTTAACAATTGGCTACTTTTCCACCTCCAATCTTCCTTTCACACTCTTCCACAAGTCACTCACCATGGCCTCATCACATTCTTAACTTGTGAGATACCAGCAACAAGCCATCTCATCCTCCCCAGAAGGGAGACGCAGGGGCTGTCACAGGGCTGAGTCAGCTCTGGGCCCAGGGCCGTGTAGATAAGCTGGTTTATCATAAGGTGCCAGGGATACCACCACTGACTCTTATGCTATTCATGTCCTTTTCCTCAGGGGTGGAACCCCAGGGCCCTGATAGAGCCAAGAGACAAGTAAAGGCTCTTGTCTCATCTTCCCTTGTATAGTCACAGTGACCCCTGAAGACACTGCTAGCTGGGAAAAATCTCTTTCCTTCAATCCTTCACGAAAGGTGACCTGAGGCCAGAATCAGCACCTGACCCTGAAGCCTGGTGACTGGAACTCAACTCACAATCAGCTGGAACCCAGGGATGCCTAGCCTTGACCAGTGTGTCTGTCCTTTGTCTCCAAGCAGATCCATAAAACAAAGTCCCCAAAGAACATGACTGGTTGCATCCTCCCTCAAGACCTTCAAAGCTCTAAGGTCTTTTTTGAGCACCAAAGAGGGAACACATCCCTTGATCCAGGCTTGTCTGAGTATCACCATTCTTGCTCAGCCCAGGGTTCTTGAGGAAACAGTAAGACACTGCGTCAAAGTTCCCAGAGAGCTAAGCAGATAAAACTCCTCACTGTGAAAGAAGGTCCATGTTACCCAGTCTCCAAAGGGTCTGTGTTGTATGAAGTAGGAGCGGGAGCACTGGAGCTAATGAACTGGCAGTGAGTCTTGCAACACTTGCACAAATGCCTCGAGAGGCCACTCCAGTTGGGGCTGCCCCCACTGTGCCTGGAACCCAGCAGACCCAGATCCCAATATTGTTTTTCTGCTGCTACAAGATGGTAAGCCGGCTGATGAAAGCTGAACTGAACTTGAGAGGCAAGAGGAAAGAACTTCCGCTCTGGCTCATGCAGACCTCTGAGAGCTGTCCAGCAGTGGATACAATTGAGCTTTCTCTGATCTTTCCCTTCTCAGAGCTCTCCCACTCTGAGAACCAGAGGCCCTGGGTTCCTGTGCTTCACTAATATACCTCCAGCCTTAAGGTGAGTCATACATGCCAGGATTCTGTTTCCTATCTCTTGAATGAGGGAGACTGGACTTGCTCCAGAACACTTGTTCCAGGCTGAAGCTCAGTGCCAATCTGTGGACAAGTGGCTCAGAGGTACGTGTTGCCGAGGACACAGAGGCCACATCTATTCATCATGATGCCATGACCCCCTGGCAGTATCTGGTGATGATGAGCTCAGAACAGAGAGTGACAGACCAGTTGGAACACAGCTGCTGTGAGACAGAGGACCTTGGATCTTTCCACCACCTGGGTTCTATGGGATGAGATCAGATAGTTATAAGACAGAAGTTACCAACTGGGAAGGTTATAGATTCCTCAGCAGAAACCCACATTGGGCTGAAGAATCACCTCTCAAAAATTAACTCTGGGTGCAATTATATGCCAGGACACTTGGATAAATAAGAAGTATTTTAAATGTTTAGGATGACCTACCATGGTACTGCCCAGCCTGGGATGATGCCCACAGTTAGCGTGGAATCAAATGACCCATGGGGGAAGCTGTCCCTCTCCCCATGACTCATTAGCAGTGAGGTTAGTTCTATCCCCTCCATTTCCAGAGCAGGAATTCCAGCAGAAAGGATATGACCTCCAGCATGGTTAGCCGGAAGACCTAGGTAGGTCTGGTCCTCTGGTAGACACCATTCTTTTCCCAGTGCTTCTTCCTTCCCTCCTGGGTCCTGAGCAAGATGCCCACCTCCTGGTTACTGGGTTATGAATTCCTCCTCCCTTCCCTTCCAAATATCCCTGCAGTCCCACTAGTGGCTCCCTCCCTACCCAGGCCCTGCCCCTCACTTGCAGATGGCACTCAAGAAGGGAAAACCAAGGAGGAGGATGCCCAGTTCATTCTTTCTAATAATGTCCACATTCCTTCTACCTCCAGGCCCTGACCTGACTCATCAGAATCTCCAGTTGGATGACATCCACCTTAGCCGGGGGAGGGCAGGGGTGGGGTGGGAGTGAGTGGGGAAACAGTGATCATATGACGGGAGGACAGCTGGCCTAATGAGCTCTATGTCTCTAACCACTCAGCCAGTGGTGGCCTTCCCAAGTCTGCTTTTCTTGTACTACTCAAGGTATTCCTAAAGGCAGAAACTTCAACACGGACAATTTGTAAACTTCTTATTACAAAAAGACTTCAAACATTGCAAAAATAAAAAAGAATAGCAGCATGAACCCTGTTATTTCATCACTAAGCGTCAAGAACTACAACACTACTCTGCTAGTCTGTCATAGACTGGAGGCTACACGTCCAAGATCAAGGTGCTGGCCAATTAGGTTCCTAGTGGGGACGTTCTCCTTGGCCTGCAGACAGTTCTCATCTTGCTATGTCCTCACACGTGGTGGTGGAGGGGTCGGGAGGCAAGAAGGGGGGCAGAGAGAGGGAGAATAAAAGAGGGAGAGAGGGGAAGAGATTAAGGAATCTCTTAGGTGACTTTGCTTCTAAAGACACTAATGAAATCATGAGGGCCCCACCATCAGGAAAATTGTTGAGCAATCCTCTAAACTAGCAGTCTCCAACACTTTTGGCACCAGGGACTGGTTTCCTGGAAGACAATTTTTCCAAAAACCAGGGTGGGAGGGATGGTTTCAGGATGATTCAAGGGTATTACATCTATTGTGGATTTCATGTCTATTATTATAGCATTGTGATATATGATGAAATAACTATACAAGTCACTGTAATGCAAAAACAGTGGGAGCCCTGAGCTTGTTTTTCTGGAATGAGACTGTCCCATCTCTGGGTGATGGGAGAGCGATGGGGAGCAGCTGTAAATACATATGAAGCCTCACTCACTGGCCTGCTGTGAATGAGACTTTTCAACAAAATTATCTGCCAAAGACCCTGCCTCCTAATACCTCATATTGTGAGGTAGGGATTCAACAACTGATTCTGAGGGTATAAACTATTCAATCCATAGCAACTACACAGATCTGTTTCTTAAATTAAGACAGATCCTCATTTATAATTATTCTTTGCTATTTATTCATTCTTGAATGAATAAATACTCATTTTATTTTAAATATTTTAAGGAAGAGATTGCCATTTAACAAAATATATATAGCCACAGTGCTCTTTTGTTCCAAACAAAATTAACATCTAATATCCAGTCTATGTTCAAATTTCCCTAATCCTCTAGAAACAAATGTGTTTTAACAGCGTACTGATTCAAATCATGGACTAGACAATGCAAATATATGTTGCATTTGGTTGTTCTCAGACTTTAACTAGATATCTGTCTCCCACTCCCTAGCTTTTCTGTGGCATTTATTTGAAAAGTGGGAGGAGGCAGGGTGGTTTGTCTTACATAACGTCCCAAGTATTGGGTTTAGAGGGCTCCACAACACTGGTACCAAGACCAGTACCCATCCTTGGTCTGTTAGGAACCAGGCCGCACAGCAGGAGGTGAGCAGCCGGCCAGTGAGTGAGGCTTCATCTGCATTTCCAGCTGCTCCCCATCGTTCTCCCATCACCCAGAGATGGGACAGTCTCATTCCAGGAAAATAAGCTCAGGGCTCCCACTGTTTTTGCATTACAGTGACTTGTGTAATTATTTCATTTTATATCACAATGCAATAATAATAGACAAAATCCACAATCGATGCAGCACCCTGAATCATCCTGAAACCATCCCTCCCACGCTGGTTTTTGGAAAAATTGTCTTCCAGGAAACCAGTTCTTGGTGCCAAAAATGTTGGAGACTGCTGGTTTAGAGGACTGCTTCTCTATCCCTTTATCTGAGTATTTCTCTGAAAACTGGAAGTTAGATCTAGAATTGAGTTCAACAGTTTTTATTGGCATATTTCAAATGCACTTCTGTATATTTCTCATGGCACCACTTCAAGAGACTCATAATTTCTACTTGTCCCACTTTGACACATGCTGAGCTACAGTGGATCCCAATGTTGATCACCTCATGCAGCCATTATAAACTTCCTCTCCGACTTTTCATCTTATGGTTTTAGCATCCAATGATGATCTTGGCCTAGATCCATTCTTTCATGAGGATATTGCAAAACAGTGGTCTCCTGTTTCAACCACTCCTTCTGAATGTAATACACTGTGTTCTTCAATTAAAGAGAACATTCTTTCAACTCTTTGTAGTTACGTGAAATATGCTACATACAAACAAAAATAGCATAAATATTAATGAAAATTATTTCCCTCTCTCAGTGCTTAGAATGGTGAGTTGGTGAATCTGTCACAGTGACAAGTTAGATGCTCTCCCTTAGCATTTGGAACTTCTGGCTTTTTAAATATTTAATTCATTTCAATCGATTTGATGTGATGCTAAAATTGTCCCAGCTTTTATCTCTTCATGTGAATTCCTAAAATTTTTGTCCAGCTTTTACAGGTCTTTCAGGGCCCTCAACTGTCTTGTCCTTCAAGATTCCCAGGCTGACACTATGCATTGCTTTCCCAGCGCTGAAATCACATCTCTACAAGAATCTCCAGATTTGCTGGTGGAAAGTGGTATTTAAAGGTATTTAAAGTGATATTTAAAGGTATTTAAAGGAAGTGGTATTTAAAAGCTAGACATAAGGATAGTCACTGTTACCAAGTTGCTACCTCTGGGGCTTTTCAGTGATCAGAGCCATGAAGTAAAGATTTTCTGTTAAAAAAAAAATCAACTTAAAAAAAATAAAGGAAAATAATTAGTTGGTACAAACTTGTGCTTTCAATTCAAGTTTTAAGACTGCAGGGCTTTGTTCTGAGCAGCTTGTCACCAACTTGATACAATAAGGTTCATCCGTTTTAGTTTGTTCTCAGTTTCCACACATGTTTTTACCGATCTGTTTTTTGATTCTGTAATATGTCTTCATGGTTGCAAAGTCAAATTATAAAACAAGGAAAATCTTGCTTATGTCCCTGCCCCTCACCCATAAATTACCTCCTTTAGTAGTTTTCGACTTTTTATTCAACTCTTTCTTTTTGAAAATAGACACACACGTGTTGTGAAAAGGACAAACTTAAGTCCTTCTCTGGTTCCTCTTTTTAAAAAAAACTAACCAGTGCACCCTGAACACCTCATCCATTCCACTCTTCCCTCCATCCATCTATATCCAGTTATTGGGATACTCTGTGCCTTATTCCACACAACCCTGTAGATGGTCATTTCTGATAACTTTCGAATCTTTTGCTTTGAAAAACAAAGTTGCAGTGAAAAGCTTGGGCATATGGTTTATTTGGTCTTCCTTGGTGTCTCAGCCGTTAAGATTCCACCCACCAATGCCTGAGACTCAGGTTTGATCCCTGGGTCAGGAAGATCCCTAGAGGAGGGCATGGCAACCCACTCCAGCATTCTTGCCTTGAGAATCCCATGGACAGAGGAACCTGGTAGGCTTCAATCGATAAGGTCACAAAGGGTCAGACACAATTGAAGTGACTGAGCATGCACGCAGGAGTGTTATTTGACTCTGAATTTCTAGCATTATCCCAGACCCCAGCACACAGAATTCTCCTTATATGTTTGTTGGATGACATAAAATATCTTGTGGGTGCATGTATCACATTTTTTTTCCAGTATGAAACCATGCAATTGTAACACTGCTCTAGTCTAGCTCTTTGATACAGATTGGCATCAAAGGTGCCTCTGATCTGTGCTATCTGTCCCACTAACTGAAGTCACTCATATGTTGCTGGCCTGCCCCTGAAGTCTTCATTTTGTCATTTGACCTCTTATCCTCCTAGCAAACTCCTCTCCAACTAAAGACTGCAATGCACATCTCATGACATGTCTAGGAAGACCACATGAGCTCAGAAATCTCTAGGATTTAGGCCCCTAGCATTTATTTTTATCACCTTATTAGCATAGGGTCACAAAGAGTCAGACTTGACTGAAACGACTTAGCACAGCACTCAGCAACAGTGTTTTGTCTCCAAATTGGCAAAAGTCTCCCCACTCTTAGTTCAGTTTGGTTTTTCAGCCAAGCCACAAGGAAGAGATTACAGTAGAAACTCTGTATTCTGAGAATTTTCCAAATCAACTCCCCTTGGACACTGATGGAGGTAAAGATTTTATGGAGCAACTGGTATTTCTTATCAGACCCATTAGTGGCCTAGAGGGGACAATTCGAGCAGGTCAGAGCATATATAGCTAGGAGCTCCTGGCCATCTCTGCATGCTAAGGGCTCAATTGTTCCCGAGCACTTTGGACCCTTGAAAGAACCATGAAGTGGCTTGGGCTCCTTGGGCTGGTGGCCTTCTCAGAGTGCATAGTCATGTAAGTACGGGGACTATAAGTGGCATCATCTCTTTCTCTGGGATTTTTTTCCTAGTTCACTTATTCTTTTACCCATCAGGGTTTGAAGAGAATGTAATCATTCCCTGACAGTCTTACAGTTCAAATTTCACTTTTTGATAAGAACCTTGCTATTGGCAGCCGGGGTCCAAGGTTCTTGGGGTAGGCTTGCAGAACTGCACAACTCTGGGGGTACAGTCACAGCATGACACATGTGGAAATGGCACTCCTTGGAATTGCTCAGTGCACAACCTGTGCAACTGTAGGTGCGGTCCTGTGGAATAGCATTTTTCTTGCATTTGTTTCTAGGTCTTCTCTCTGCTCTCTCTCCATTTCTGGGTATACGTGTCTGTGTCATCATCTCTGTGTCTATCTCTCTATCTCTCCATCTCTCTGGATGTCTCTGTGCATGGAGAATGCTCTGATTTCTTTTTTTATTCTGATTCTTCCTTACTTCTCTAGCTTCTTAATTTCCCTAATTTATCTCCCATCTCCTGGCTTCCTCCCTTACTCCTCTCTTCTGCTTGAGCCCCCAGAGAAAGATCAGAAATACTACTTCTAGGCTGTTATACCTCTAAATAGCAGTGTGACCACAGCCAAGTCACAAACTCCCTGCATTTCAAATTCCTCCCTTGTAAAAAAGAGGATAAGAAACCCACTTCTACCTTATTCCCTGTGTTTCTTGAGAAAGATACAGTAGGATGGCCACAGCTATGCTAAGTCACTGTTGAGACTTCATATATATCAAGTGTATTACATCCCTCCTTTCACTTAATATCCAAACATTCTATATAGGTGGGGTAGAGATTATTACATTCTATCTTTTACCACTGAGGAAACTGAAGCTTCAATTGCTCATAAAAATGGAAAATACACTGCCATTACAACGCCATGTATGACAGTCACAGTATCACACAGACCGCTGACTGTTGCCCCTTCTTGGTTTCCTTATCCCCATGCTTGGTGAAAGAATCCCGCTGACAAAGATGAAGACCATGCAAGACACTCTCCCAGAAAAAAACGTGTTGAAAAATTTCCTGGAGAAACACGCTTACAGACTGTCCCGGAATTCCGCCAGTGACCCAAAATTCACTTCTCACCCCTTGAAAAACATGCAGGATGTGAGTATTTGGGAAGGATGGTGCTCCACAGCGCCCCCTGGTGCTCTGACCTAGCACCGAGGTTCATCTGGACTTTTCAGGTGGGAAGTTGGGGCTGGGGTGCCTGCAGGAGGCAGAGTCAGTGGGTAACAGGGACCCCATTCCCAGAGGAGAAGACACTCTCATCCTCAAATCTTGGTCTGTGTTTACTGGGTCAAACAATGACCAGGTGGAGGTAAACATCCATTTCTGCGTCAAAGTTGTGGCATTAGTTTCAAGGAGACTGCTATCTCTGAACCAAGTGATCCATTGAGTTACAAATGAAGGGTGAACTATGTCTGATCAAAAGCAAAGCTAACTGCAAATCAACTATGAAACCCCAGGCAGAGGAAGTTCAACCTTTGCAGATCCAAGAATGATACCAGTAAAAAAAAAAAAAAAAAAACATACTGAATCATGGGGCTAGTGGAGACATAAGAGATGCAGGTTTGATCCCTGGGTTGGGAAGATCCCTTGGGTCTTGGGCATGGCAACCCACTCCAGTATTCTTTCCTGAAGAATTTCATGGACAGAGAAGCCTGGCAGGCTATGGTCCATAGGGCTGCAAGGAGTCGGACCTGACTGAAGCACCTTAGCACACACATAGCATGTATCATATAAAAGTCTAAAGCTATAGCTATCGATTTGAAAAACATCTCCTGTCTTCTTCTAGAATATGCAGGCCAAAGGCCACCCTGAGACACAGGCAAAGAGTAAATAGATGTCAAATGAAAGGGCCACCTGCACGGTACTGACAGGACATGATCTCAATTTAGAGAAAGTGGCCCAGGGTGACCTCCAGGAGGGCCACCTGGACAAGGCTGTGTTCACGCTGGTCATGAAGAGGAGACTGGAGTGTTTCTCAAATGAATGCACCAGTCTGAGCAGAGGTTGTGAGATAGGGGACAGGTGGGGAGTGGGGGTGGAGGGTTGGAAAGTGATTTTTCGAGACATGGAAAACCCAGCAGGAGTCAGTACTCCAGGAATCAGAGGTGGCCAGGCAATCAGGTCTGCCCTAACCACCATCCTCCGGCCCCTGTAGTTCTTCTACACTGGAAACATCACCATTGGAACACCTCCTCAAGAGTTCCGGGTCATCTTTGACACCGGCTCATCTGTCACATGGGTTGCCTCAGTCTACTGTCACAGTCCAAGCTGCTGTAAGTACCACCCCAGTCCCGACCATCCCGGACTCCCCATCCCACCTCCTTCTCCATCCTTGGCACCTGACACGCTCATCTCTTTTGTCTCCAGCTGCAATGATTCGCTTCAACCCGGAGGCATCCAATACCTTCCACGCCTCGAACAAGTCTATCAACCTCTCCTACGGCCTTGCGTGGATGAAGGGAGTTCTTGGCTATGACACCGTTCGGGTAAGTTGGAAACAAGGAGCTGAGCCAGGGCAGGCTCTGAGAGTGACTACTGCTCACAAAACAGACACGGGACCAGATAAAGCCCTTCCTTCTGAAAGTCCCTAAGTGGCTGGCTGTCTGCCCCTCAGACCTGTCCCTGGAGAAATAGCACCCCTGCTGACACACAGCCTCCCAGAAAGGCCAACCCAGAGAGGGGCTTAGGCTGTGGACCTGCAGCTCCTTTGCCCATAAGCAGCTCAAGGTTCTTTTTGCTGGAAGCAGGGAGAGAAGGGGAGAAGCACCCACATTTATTCTCAGACTATGCTGGACATATTCATGGTAATAACTTGTTTAATCCTACAACAACCCCACATAGCAGATACTGTGATTAGCTCCATCATACAGGGAGGTAAGAGAACTGAAGTGCAGAGAGCAAGGAGCTTGCCAAAGTCACACATCTGGTAAGCAATGGAGCTGGGCTAGCCAGACAGGCCAGTCAAGCAGGTGTGGAGTGTTTCAGGAGAGGATAAAACTGATCTGGGGCCACTGGGGGCAGTTCAGGGCTTTAGTTATCCACCCAGGGAAATAGGGAGCCACATATGTGGGTGGGGCCTGATAAATGGGTTCCCAGTCTGGGGGACCATTGAGAGTCTAGTAAAAACTATGGCCTGAAAAAAAATAAATAAATAAAATTTAAAAATTTTTAAAAAAACCTATGACCTGTCTCTTCCAAAGTACCTGACTGTTTTCCCTCTCTATCTCTCACTCATTCACTCTTTATCTCTCTCCTTCACACACACACACATTCACACACACACACACACACACACACACACACAAACACACATAGGCCCAAACCTCTCCAAAAGCATGTTTCCAAGGCAGAGTTTTCATAAGAACGATGCCTGTATACAAGAACATTGTATAATGGGCTTCGGTCTTCTGGGCAGATGTAGAACCCTCAATACATTACAGTGAATAAATTAGGTCCATTTCTGTCATCAGATCATAGTGATGCCAAAGAGAAGGCTACCCTTGTCTCTATACATTTTGTCCTCAGGTGGGAACCACTGGGTCCTGTCCTGAGTCTTTGGTTGCCCCATCTGTACAGAAGGCATGAGGCCAATTTGACTCACACAGATGGTGTTTGCAGGAGTAGTTAGTGTTGGTTAAAATCCACATCCGCACACCAGTGGAACCCACATTCCTCTCCCAGCTTAGCCTAACAGTCTGAAGTCAATGCAGGACATAGTCAGGCCTCAGTTCTTCTCTGCAGTGCTAATGGCATCTCCTCCCAGTCCCACTTTCCAAGCCTTTACATAAGAACACTCTCTTCTCCCACAGATCGGGAACCTTGTCATCATGAACCAGACATTTGGCCTTGCCAAGGAGTACGAAAGACTCATAGTATCCAAACCTGTTGATGGCATCCTGGGCTTGGGCTTCCCTAAGTTAGCTAAAGGAACCATCCCCATCTTAGACAACCTGAAGAAACAAGGAGTCACTTCTGAGCCTGTCTTTGCCTTCTACTTGACCACGTAAGTCTGAGCTGGATAAGCTGTGTCTCCAAGTTAACTGTCAGATTCTTTCAGTTGCATGAAAAGTTATAGACAACCTGATCCAGAATATTCCTGAGAGACAGTCTATCCGAGGAGAAATGCTGCACCAGGGACCCGCCTGGCCCCATCACTTGTTTTTGTCAATAAAAGTTTTTGGAACACAGCTATGCTCACAGTGGGCTCAAGGGGAACAATTTGGTCCAGAAGGGCTCAGGGAAGAAGAAGAGCAATAGAAGGTGTCAGGAAACGGGTTGGAGAAACAAGTAACTTGGTTTGCTGGTGGATTTGATATGGAAGATAGGTGAAGGATGGCGAGAATGTTTCCTTCCTCACTAACAGTTCACCAGGATCCCAGGACCAGTGACAGAATTTGCATGGAGTCAGTGCAAAATAAACATGTGAGACCCCTTCTTCAAAACATACTAGGAATTTCAAGGCAGGGAGAGCAGAGGTGGGGCCCTGCTGAGTGGGCGGCTTCATGGACTGCACAAGTCACAGGCAGGTGAAGCCAAACCTGGTTGACCCTGAACCCGAGTCCTTACCACCATGGGGCCTTGGTTTTTCTGAAAAAATGACAGGCAAAACAAGGAGGGGTGCTAGACCCCTCCAGCATGGTTCCTCTGAATGTGTCTGTAAGAACTCAGGTCACTGGAGGGGACCAGGCCCTCCTCAGAAAGCTGGTGGCCAAAGCCAAGTTGCTCAGATTCCAGCCTCTTCAGTGGCACTCATTAGACGGTGACAGGCCTGAGTCAGGTACTCAATCCCTCTGAGCCTCAATTTCTGCATCTGTAAATGGGGACCACAGTAGTGCCTCTGATGGCTGGGTAAGCACAGCCCTCAAATAGTTCCTGGTGTTACTGTCCTCATGGTGCTCCCCTCTTTCCTTCTCTCAACAGCCAGAAAGAGAGCGGCAGCGTGGTGATGTTTGGTGGGGTGGACCACTCCTACCACAAGGGAGAGCTCAACTGGGTACCAGTGTCAAAACCCGGCTTCTGGCAGATCGCCATGGACCGGTAAGCCTCTCCCTCTGAGGACCACCCCACGTGGTGCTTCCACGTGTGCACACAGACACATGCAGACACACAGAAGTACACGCACAGGCACACAGTCACACACAGACATACGATCCACCCAAAAAGACACACATTAAAACACATATGGAAACACATATAAACACACAGAGGCCCACAGATACACACAAACAGACACACACACAGACAGAGGGAGACATATAGACACACCCACAAACAAGCAAACACAGATACAGAGACCATCCATGGGTTTAAAAATCACCCCAGGCCTCCTGACCAGGTCTCTGACCAGGGTCCTGAAAGGGTCCAGACAGGCCTGTGCAGCTGCGGGGCGGAGGGAGGAGAGCACCTGCTGCACTGTGAGGCGGGGAGCATGCTTTAGGGCCCTACACTGTGATAAAAAGTTGATCAGGGAGAATCTCACCAGCCTGAACAGGGTTGTGTTAAGATGTCCAAATGCCCAGGGCTACCAGGCAGGCGGGACTTCTTAGCACACAGAACTGCCACTTGAAAAACACGGCAAGTCCTAGACAAACTCAGAAACCTGGCCTCCTCAGAAAGAAGCTACTCAGCAGTGGAGACAGGTTGGTTTCAATGGGGAGAGGTTGTGACAGAGAGAATCAGGAAGCTGGGATCCAGGTGTGGCCTGAAAACAATGGGCAATAATCAATGGCATTCTGTGTGATACCCTCAGACAAAGCTGATGTGCCCTTTTGCATCCCATGAGCTAGCTTGGGCATCCTCTAGCCACAGCCTCAGTCTGAGCCAGGTGAGGTGTTGCTAGGAGACAACATCTCCCGGGGAGCCTGTATCTCCCTCACTCCCTCTCTGAACATCTGCTTCCCCAGAGAACCTCCATCTTCTCTGTGTGGGTTGAACTATTAATGGTCAACACCAGACACAGGTTTCTGACTGTTCCTCATTCATTTCTTAATTCATTAATTAAAAAAAAAATACATTGGGCATCTGCTGTGTGCTGAGAGGCACTGGGGTCAAACTTGCCTTCTCATCTAGTAAAGCAGTCATACATGAAACGAGTCACATACATAGTGAATTACCACTTTGGTACTTGCTAGACACAAGGAAGAGTCTACAGAGAGTGAGCAAGACAGGAACCTGATCTAGTCTGGTGGGAAGATTCCCTGACAAAGTGACAGTTAAGCCTAAACCTGGAAGATGAGGACAAATTAACGCAACAGAGGGCATGGTTGTTGTGTGGGAAGGGTGATGGTACATGCCCAGGCCCTGAGGCATGAAAGACCTTGGTGCATCAAGAAGTGCAAGGATGTCAAAGAAGGTGACATGACCAGAGCAAAGGAAGTCAGAGTCAGGGCAAGAGCTGAAGCCCCGACTGTTCAGGAGACTTTCAGGGAGGCAGCAGTTGTAGGGGAGGCTACATAGTGACCCTGGTGCCTGCTTTGTTCCACTGTCTCCCAGCATCTCCATTAACGGGACGGTGGTTGCTTGTTCCTGCGGATGTCAAGCCCTTGTGGACACTGGGACGACGATGCTGATAGGCCCAAGTGATGCAGTCACCAAAATCGACGGGTTCCTTCAGCCCAAGCCCAGTGAGGATAGCAAGGTGAGGGGTCAGGCCACAGGGTCCCTCTCTGGCTCTCCACACCCCAAGGATCAGCTGATGTCAACCTCTCTCCCTATTCCTCTAACGTATTCAGATTCCATGTAATCTCACCAGTACGTTGCCTCCTATCGTCTTCACCATCAATGGAATTGACTACCCTGTGCCTGCTCAAGCTTACATGGAGAAGGTGAGGGGCCAATCCTGGGGGCTGGTTCTCAGATGTGGAACTTGCAGGAACCCTTGGGCTGCTGCCGGGAGGAGGGCACCCTCTGCAGGTCAAGCCACACCATTGCAGATGCTGCTGAGCCCCTGTGGTTGGGCCACTGCCTCCCACAAAATCATCCACTTGAGCATAATGGACAGTATGGGACACCCATCCTCCTGATAAAAATGTGGAGACACCACGGCATCCCGGCCTGGTGAGGGGCACAAGGAGAGGGGAACACTAAGGGCCTCTGCCCTCAGAGAACTTCGGTGCAACCAGAACCCTCAGGTGCATGAATAAGGAAAGTCAGTTCTAGCAATCCCTGAAATAGGACATGTGACAAAGGCAGGGAGTGACTGAGGACAGTCCCAGTGTGCTGTTCCACCCTAGTCTCCCTTTCCTTCTCAAAAGTGTCCTGGTTTAGATGATAAATTATATAGTTACCCCGGTCCTTGCTACAATTTCCCCTTGCTAAGCCGCAGTGCCCCCTCTGTGAGTTGGGGTACCAACCCTTCTGTGGGGAGGTTGGATGCTAAGGTAAGTAAAGGAGCACAGTGACTGCAAATCCCCAGCACACAGTGGAGGCTTCATGTCAGCTCCCTATGGGAGCTCAAAGCAGGCTGATGGGCCAAAGAAGGCTTTGAGGAAAAGAGGGAATTTCAGGAATTCTAAAGCCCAGCGTCATGGAGGCATGAGGAGGCCCGCTTGGGTACAGGCAAATATACACTGATTCCATGTAAATGCACCTTCCCCTTGTGGGATCTGCAAAGGAGTGCTGGGTCAGATTAGTGGGTGAGGGTGACACCAGAGGAGCACCATAGTAAGTCATCCAACCCAGCCTGGAGTGGCCAGGGAGGCTTCCTAGAGGGCCTGAGCATGGTATAAAGAACCAGTTGTGGGCACTGCTATTTAAAATGGGTAACCAACAATGACTTACTGTGTAGCACCTATGCAGCTCTGC
Organism: Muntiacus reevesi; assembly: GCF_963930625.1. Lineage (NCBI taxonomy): Eukaryota > Metazoa > Chordata > Mammalia > Artiodactyla > Cervidae > Muntiacus > Muntiacus reevesi. The sequence continues at coordinate 37,527,012 of NC_089253.1, forward strand.
CCAGTGTGGTGTGGCAGCCTGGATGGGAGGGGATTTTGGAGGAGAAAGGACATCTGTATGTGTGTGCCTGAGTCCATTTGCTGTCTACCTGAAACTATCACAGTATTGTTAATCGACTATACTGCCATACAAAATAGAAATTTTAAAAAGAAGAAAACAGTTGTGGGGAAGGGGGAGAAGATCAGGCATTCTCTCCAGAAAAGACAAAGAGCAGGGGTGGGAAGGAATGAAGCCGTAGAGAATGAGGGGAATTACCAGCCATTTTTGTTCTTTGTTTTTCTCACAAATTTTATTGAAATATAGTTGATTTACAATGTTGTGTTAGCTTTTGCTATGCAGCAAATTCACTCAGTTACATGCATATATTTACATTTTTTTCATATTCTTACCCACTGTGGTTTATCATAGGATACTGAATATAGCTCCTTGTACTATACAGTAATACTTTGTTGCTTATCCACCCTCTGTATATTAGTTTGCATTTGTTGACCCAAAGCCCCAATTCTCCCCTCCTTCTGCCCCTTTCCTTAAGAAAACCACTCTACCTGAGCCCTCTTGTTCTGGGATGGGCCCCCATTTCTGCACCTGCAGAGAGCTGTGGAGAGACCCACTTGATTCTCAACAAAGGCAAGAAACTGCCAGCTCTGGATGTCGAGGGCAGTGACAGGTAAGGGCGCAGGCTGACTGGTGTGTATTTTTGTCTCCCCCAGGTTTCTGAGCACGCCTGCTTTACCCACATTCTAGGAATCCCAGAAGGCATTAAAGGGTCAGAGACCTGGGTCCTGGGTGATATCTTCCTGAGGTTGTATTTCTCTGTTTTCGATTGGAAAAACAACAGGATTGGCCTGGCTCCTGCAGTGTAAATGCTGGGCTGCTTCAGGAATCAATCAGGCCCACTCCAAACACACACTCACTCACACCAAGGGCATTCCGGCCCAAGGGTGCTGATAAAACTGTGTTTACTGCTCTGCAAAGTCCTATTCTCAGTAAAGAATAAAGCATTTCATCTCAATGGTGCTGATATGAATGGGTGCCTCTCTTTGGGGTCGGGGAGGTGCATCATAACCAGGCAGGATCTAGAATCAAGTCTGAATCACAAGTGAGAGGAGTCCAATTCCAACTGGCTTCAAGGAAAAAGGAGACAAATTGGAAGGACCCTGGGGCTCTGGGACGCAGGAATCAGAGTAAATCCAAAGATCAGTGATTGGATCCAAGAAATCAGAAGCCATCAAGCTCACTCTTTCTCTCCCTTGGTCTTTCCATTCTTTCATTTTTGATAATCTAAGTCTGAAAACTTTTTTCCCTCAGGCTACTACACCTAGTGAGGGAGTCTGAAGGTGCCTGCCACAGGGTTCTGTATCCATAAAGTATCTAACCCAGAAGGAAAGAAGTTCTGAAAAATCTAGTTATCACAGAGGGCTCTGATTGGTCCACCTTAGGTCATATATCCAGGCTGGACCAACCAACCTGGGAAGGCAAGCGGTACTGTGGCTTTACTTGATCATGTGGCCCTGTCCCGCCCCCATTGCCCCACCCCCTCACCCCCCATCAGGTACCGAGGAGAAAGACATTATTTGGGGACTTATGCCTTGGGTATGCACTTTGCCTTCTCAGCTCTTTGCCTGTGTAACCTTGATCATGTCCCATAACCTCAGTTTCCTCATCCAGAAAATGGGTATCATGATGATAATCCCACCTGGGGATTGCCTGTGTGCATGGGATCGGCAAGTGGCCTGAATGAGCAGCGAACAAATATTAATTATTCTGCCTCCTGGTGGACAATCTGATGATTTCAGGGGACTCCTGACAACCACGGGGCTTAGTACTGAGTCAAGCAAATAACTGGTACTTCTGAAACATAACGGGCTTCTGTTTTCCCGGCTCCACAAGGAGCTAAAGCACTGGCTCTGATTACTCCCCTCCTCACCCTTACCAGCCAACCTGTCCTTGCCAACTACTTCAAGCCTGAAATCACACTGCAAAGAGAGTTGTAAAGGCTTTTGACTTCTCAGTCTCCCACATCTCCTAGGGTAGCACAAGAAGCTTTTGCCATGGCAGCCTGCACAGTTCAATCTCTGAGGGTTATATGGTACTGGACCCATTTCTCCCCTTGTGACAAAAACATCTGCGGTTGTCTTAGAAACCTCTCTAAGCTTGCTGCTTAATGAGGAAATACATGTTGACCTGATCAAGTTTCTTTTCCCAGGATGATTCCAGCCACACAGTCAAGTAACCAGACATTCAGTCACCTAACTCCCCACAACATATGCCAAAAGCAAACCACCCATCACGCACGTCTCACTTGGCCCAAAGCACTATCGAATTGACCTGCCTCAACAATCCAAAAAGTTGGCTTGTATGCTCCAGAAGAGAGACTTTCTTAGGTTTCTTTCTACGGATATTCTGGAGTTGGGATTAGAGTTGAAGATGCCTTTGAAAGGTTGTTGCTGAATGATAAGACGCTGGGATTCTTGGCCTCCGGAGGAGACGAATTCAATCCTTGGCCAGAGACGAGGTTGGATAGCTCAGAGCTTTTGTGTAATAAAGGTTTATTAAAGTATAAAGGAGATAGAGAAAGCTTCTGACATAGGCATCAGAAGAGGGCAGAAAGAGTACCCCCCTGCTAATCTTCAGCTGGATGTTATATAGTCACTCGCAGTCTATTAATGAAAAGAAAGGAATGTCTTAAAACTCAGAATGGCACCAGATGGTTCATCCTAGGCCATAAAACAATTGACCTGAATCTTGTAGAAGGGCAGATTACCATACAAATAGTTTCATTTACATAGATTAGGGGAACAATATCTGAGTATAACATACTGGTTTGTCAAGCAGTTTGAGCCATTTGGCGGAACCAACTTGAAGACAGAGTCTGGGGTACATTAACATAGCTTAAGACAAACATTTTCATAAGAAAAAATGTACTGGTTATCTCAAGCTTTTGAGAATAGTTAGCTTCAGGTGAAACCAGGTGTCATGGCAACACAGCATTTTAAGAGAAACCTCCTTTTAAATTTGTATAGAGAAGGAAAAAAATATATCTAGTTTGTTTCCTCCTGCCTTTTAAGAGAGATAAAAATGCCTGGCACTTGCAGCCTATTTCTTCCATTTGGAGACCCCTGGCCTTCCTGCCTGTTACCCTCTCACCTTCATGAGGCCCCCGGTGCTAAATAGTTAAAACAGTGTCAAAGGCAGTGGAAACAGTTCAGGGCTTGAGAGTCCAATATTCTTCATTTAAATCCCAGCTTGACTTTTACTAGCTATGTGACCTTGGGCAAATTATTCAGCCTCTTAATTCTTTTCTTCTTGGTAACAAGGGACTAACTCTACCAACCTCATGGGGTGGTTGTAAGAGTTTAACAAGAAGCAAACACAAAAGTTTCTGGAGGTGCTAGAAAAACCACCAGACCAGCCATAGGTAGCACCAATTCATGCACTCTCACACCTTTTGAAAATCTGTTACTGTAAAGTTCTGCCTGACAACCCTGACAGGCTCTCAGTTAGGCACATATGGGAAAACTCTGAAAGAACAGGTCCTAGAAGACAGCAAAGGATGTGGCTTTCTGAAACAGGCTCCAGACCAATCTGAACAAAGGTCCACAAACATAAGGGGGACCAGGGTGCTTGGTACAGTTCAAATAATAATGGTTAACAACAGAAGTTGTTACCAAATTAAAGTTAAATCTGACTTCCCTCCGTTTACTTTTGTCCACATTCTACTCTGAAAATTCACCAGAGAGTGAGTCCCTTTTTTGTGAAAAACTTTTAGAGACTTGAAGGTTGGTCCTTATGCCCCCACCAAAATCTTGATTCTCCAGTGTAAACTGAAGGAGTCTTTTGGGCCTAGAAAAGAGAACTACAGTCTCAAAGGCCCCTTGCTGAATCATCTAACTTCAGAGAAAACAAAGCATAACTTTAGTTCCATCCTGATGCTCCAGGCCAGTTGCATCTATCTGGGACTTATCACCCCCTGTCCAGAAACCTTCCACCCCCTACACCCGCCCAGAAGACTTATCACCCCCTGCCCAGCTACAAATGTCATCTCAACAAAAGAATACTCAAAATATCCCACTTGATTGACGTTTCCCTTATCGCTTCCACAAACCTTCCTATAAGTATGAAGCCTCCCTGATCCCTTTCAGCGCTCAGCCTTGTCGTTTGGCCGACTATCGCCCCTCCTTGCCTGAATAAAGGTAACCTACTTCTGTTGAGGTCGTCTTTCCTTTTCTGCCTCGCCGGAACTATGCCTTACATAAACAAGCTTCCAAAATATCTGCCCACATTCCCACTTCCCAGCCAGATGGAGGGTTGCAAGCTAGTGGTCATGACCTTCACTCAGTGTCCAAAGTCTTCCCCACCTGGTTTCTAGAACTCCCAGGTTCTCTTAATGTACTTCCTTCTTCTTAACATTTTTCATCTCTTCTATTTGTTGCTGTCTAGTCTTCACTTTTCATTCTTTTCCTCCATTTGCACAGTCTAAAATCTTTGAGATCTCCATCATACACAGCACAAATCCCATACTCTTGAAATTAGGCTTGACTGCCAAGCCTGGGAGGTGGTCTTCTACATGGGCCTGTGTATCATTAGTGCTGTGGTCCAGATTTTCAAGTCTTTGTCCTAAATTCAGGCTGTATTACACATCCATACTCCCTCATAATTCACTGTAGCCCTGTGGCTTGTTATATAAAGCAGGTAGCAGTGACACAGCTCACTCCTGGCAAATGCTTTGATAGTGTTCAGGAGGGGGGAAAAAAAGGCACAACCCAAAAGTTGACAATTCTGTTTTATTTGGCAAATTTTCTGAGGATTTCAAGCCCAGGAGCATCTTCTCAGACAGCTCTAAGGGATTTATCTGAAGAGGTAAAGGAGGAGGCAGGATATAGAGGAGTTTTTGCAACAAAAACAAGATAGTTAGAGCAGTAAAAGATTGCTGTTCATTCAAGAAGGTCAAATATCTCAGATTAGGGAATTGAAGGATTTTTCAATATATGGGAAGATGCAAGAGCCTGGGTTCATTGAAATCATTTCTTTGATATGCCCCTTAGCTGTCCAGGGAGTGTATTCATTTTCATCTCATCCTGAGGCCCCTCTAGATACACAGCTGGTGGGGAGGCAGGTGGCTTCAGTAGCTGAAGGCTTGATGGAGGGCATCCTTTGCCATCCTGAATTTCTTCTGGGCTGACCTTTATAGGCAACTATGTGATAGCTGGATGGCTGTAACATCCTTGGTTTACTGATATGGCAGGCCACACTTTTCATTCACAATAGTCAGTACATACATTGGCACATGCCCTACCCCCTGCCACAGCAACCAGGGACACTGCAGATGGTGAAGCCTCCAACAGTCTGCATCTCCAGGAGAAGTCTCCAGTCAGAGTCCCAGGCAACTTGTGATGACAGAAAGATTTCACTTTGGGGACCCGCCACTTGGCATGCAGAATCTTAGTCTGTGACCAGGATCGAACCCATTTCTCCAGCTGTCAAAGTTCAGAGTCTTAACTACTGGATGGCCAGAGAAGTCCCAATTTCCTATTTTTAAACTGTGCATTCTTTGTACCACCCATCCTGCCCAGACTGATTGACATAATGTATCCCTTAGGGCTAAGCTTCCCAAGCGACTGACAATCCCAGGAGTTCAGTAGGGTGCCAGTGCTGCCCTCTTTGATAGGCATTCCCTCTGCCCACACTCACTCAGCAGTGTCTTATCCATGGAGACACAGCTCAGTAGCCACCTCCACCAGGAAGCCTTCCAAACGTTTCACCCAAGGTGAGAGAGTTAAAGCTTAGGGCCCCTTGAGAAGGAGGTGAACATTCACGCCCATGCTTTCCTTAAAGATACATTGTGTAACAATGTATCTTGCCTGAGAACTGATCTTTCTTTAGGTCTGTAACTAAAGATCCCAGAGCACAAAGTCTTACTCACGGAAATGCTTTTCTTAGGCTCTGTGTTAATGATCATATTTGTAACATATCTTGCCTGGAAACCAATTTCTCAAGACTTGTCCCCCTGATTACACAGCCAACAGTATATCTCTCCCAGAGACCAGCCTTGAAGCCTGTCTCCCTGGTTAATCTTGTGCCAAAGTTATCTCAAGGTGTATGCCTTGGGAAAGGGTCTGGTGGAACTCTTACAACCTTGAGGTATTCTTGTTATCTATTCTCAGTAACCAGTTGAGAAGTATACAGTGAGTGAGTGAAGCTGCTCAGGCATGTCCTACTTGCTGTCACGCCATGGACTGTAATCTGCCAGGCTCCTCCATCCATGGGATTTTCCAGGCAAGAATACTGGAGTATGTTGCCATTTCCTTCTCCAGGAGATCTTCCCGACCCAGCGATCAAACCCAGGTCTCCTGCATTGCAGGCGGATTCTTTACCATCTGAGCCACCAGGAGAAGTATATAAGACCCCGCTTAATAAACTAGTGAGGCGGGTACTCTCCTGCCCCCTTCTGATGTTGTCTGTCAGAAGCTTTTTCTGTCACGTCCACTTTTAATAAAAATGTACACAAAGGTCTGAGCGACTGAGACTGTCTTTGGTCCTGGAGTTAAATCTTCTCCTTCGGAGACCATGAATCTGGTGGCACCTTTCACCGCAAGCTATCAAAGGCAACATTAGGCTTCAGCTTCCCAGGACTTCAACTTCCCATGTCTCCACTACAGGCTGCTCACATTTCTTTTCTGACATTTGGATTCCTGGACTACAAGCCCCTTGTTGTCCACATAGGAAAAGCTGGCACTCCAAGCATACAAGCTCTGGAGGGAACAGGTTCATGGAAAAAGGTTACGAACTGGGCTTCAGGCCCTCTTCCCCCTGGGCACAGTGTCTGAATTGTGGGCACAGTCTGATTGGTGGTCCTGCACTCCAGACTCCGTCTATGCAGGGAGCATTTTCATGTTAGGCTTTGAGCACTTTGAAGAAGTATTCACTGAAAGAATGAATATCCTAACAGATGAGATCCTTCCTCAGTTTCCCCTTCTCTCCCCTATCCTCTTGTCTTCTCTGCATCACTGGCTGGTCCCCCAAGCCCAGGACTAGGACCAGCTGGAAATAGCAGTCAGACAAACCTGGATTCAAACCTTGGATCTATGACTCACAGGCCCTATGGCCTCCAGGGGATGCTTAACCACTCTCATATCAGTTTCCTCATCTGTAAATTGGGGACAATCTCAAGCTCTCAAGATGCTCATGAAAAGCACGTAGGGAGATGCAATCAGTGTCTAAGATCTCCTTGAGTGAATCAGGCCCTGTGCTTAGGACAGTGGAGTGGCAAGGGAAGGCTTCCCTGAGGGGGAAGACATTGGAGATGATGTTGAATATTGAGAAGGAACCAGCCATGGAAAGAGCTGGGAGAAGAACATTACAGAAGGGGAAATAGCCACTGCAAAGGCCCAAGGTAACCAAGGTTCATAAATGGCTACTTTTCCACCTCGAATCTTCCTTCCACACTTGGAACTCAGCCACACGTCACCCACCCTGACCTCATCACATACTTCACTAGTGAGATACCAGCAATGAGCCATCTCATCCTCCCCAGAAGAGAAACCCTGGAGCAGACACAGGGCTGAGTTGGCTCTGGGCCTTGAGGCCATGTAGACAAGATAGTTATTACCAGGGGAACCACCAGGGACTGACCATCTCTGTATGCTTGTCCTCAGGGGTGGAAACTCCAGGGAACACATAGAGCAAAGAAACAAACAATCGCTCTTGTCTCATCTTGCCCTGTGTGATCCCGTGGCCCCCGGCCACTCTGCTCTCTGGGCAAAATCTCCTTCCTCTACTCCTTCTCCAAAGGTGGCCTGAGGTCAGCATCAGCACCTGACCCTGTAGTCTGGTGGCTGGAAGTCTGTTCACAAGTACTTTGGACACAGGGATGCCCGACCTTGCCCTGGTGTCTGTCTTTTTCCCCCAACCAGATCCATAAAACAAAGTCCCCAAAGAACATGACTGGTTGCATCTTTTCTCAAGGACTTCAAAGCTACAAGCTCTTTTTTGAACATCCAGGAGGGAACACATCCTTTGCATCCAGGCTTGTCTTAGCCCCACCAACCTCACTCAGCCAGGGGTTCCCTGCAAAAGAGTAAGACACTGCATCTTAAGATGCTGGAGAGCTGAGCAGGAAAAGTGCTCCTCACTGTGAAAGAAGGTCTGTGTTACCCAGTCTGCCAAGAGTCTGTGTTGTGTGAACCAAGAGGAGGAGATCTGGGGCTGATGAACTGGCCGTGAGTCCAGCAACGCCTGGAAGTACCTCCTGGGGCCAGTCCAGCTGGGGCTGCCCCCACTGTGCCTGGAACCCAGCAGACCCAGCTCCCAGTATGGCTTTCCTGCTACTATAAGACAGTAGGTCTGCTGATAAAAGCTGAGCTGGACTTGAGGGGCAAGGGAAAAAGACTTCCACTCTGGCACCTTCAGACCTCTGAGAGTTGCCCAGCAGTGGACACAATTGAACTTTCTCTGATCTTTCCCTTCTCAGACTCTCCCAGCCTGAGAACCAGAGGCTCTGGGTCCCTGTGCTTCACTAACTTACCTGCAGCCTTTGGGTGAGTCATACACCCCAAGGTTCAGTTTCCTGATCATTTGGATGAGGGGGACTGGACTTGCTCCAGAACTCTTGTTCCAGACTGAAGCTCAGTACCAATCAGTGGACAAGTGGCTGAGAGCTACATGTTGCCGAGGACTTGGAGGCCACATCTGGTCGTCAGGGGGCCATGACCCCCTGGCAGTGTCTGGTGATGACGGACTCAGAACAGGGCGTGACAGACCAGTTGGCACACAGCTGCTGTGAGATGGAGGATCTTAGGGCCTTGCCCACTAAAGTTTTTGCCACCCAGGTTCTGTCAGATGAGATCAGAAGTTACCAACAGAAGAAGTTACCAACTGGGAAGGTTTCGATTCCTCAGCAGAAACCCAAGATAGGCTGATGAATCACCTCTCATAAAGGAACTCTGGGTACAATACATGCCATGACACTTAGATAAATTAGGAATTATTTTAAATCTTTGGATGACCTGCCATTTTACTGTCCAGTCTGGGATGATGCCCACAGTTAGAGTGGAATCAAAGGGCTCCTGGGAGAAGCTGTCCCTCTCCCCATGATTCATTAGCAGTGAAGTTAGCTCTATCCCTTCCATGTCCAGAGCAGGAATTCCAGCAGGAAGGATGTGACCTCCAGCAAGGTTAACCAGAAGACTCAGGTGGGTCTGGCCCTCTGGTAGGCACCATTCTTTTCCCAGTGCCTCTTCCTTCCCTCCTGGGTCCTGAGCAAGCAGACCTCCTCTTGGTTACTGGGTTGTGAATTCCTCTTCCCTTCCAAATATCCCTGCAGCTCCACTCCTTGGCTCCCTCCCTACCCAGGCCCTCTCCCTCACCTGTAGATGGCCCTAAAGAGAGGAAACTGGGGAGAGGATGCCCAGTCCATTCTTTCTAAAAGTATCCTCACTCCTCCTACCTCCAGGCCCTGAGCTGGCTCATCAAAGTCCCAACTGGATGACCAAGCAGCTTAGCAGTAGGGGAGGAGGGCAGGGGTGGACGGTGATCATATGACAGGAGAACAGCTGGAGTGTGAGCGCCTACGTCTCCAGCCATTCAACCATCGGGGGCCTGCCCCAAGTCTGCTTGTCTTGGGTCCTCTAGGTATTACTGAAGACAGAAACTTCAAAGTGAACGATCTGTAAACTGCTGATTACAAAAAGATTTCAAACATCACAAAATAAAAAAGAATAGTAACAAGAACCCTGTATTTCTTCACGCAGCATCAAGAACTACAGCAATACTCTGTTAGTCTGTCGTAGCCAGGAGGCTACATGTCCAAGATCAAGGTGCTGGCCAACTGCATTCTTAGGACCTTTCTTCTTGGCTCACAGACAGTTCTCATATTACTGTGTCCTCACACATGGTGGTGGATGGGGCAGGAGGTAAGGAGGGAGGCAGAGACAGAGAGAATGAAAGACAGAGAGGGAAGAAGAGATTGAGGAAGCTCTCAGGTGGATCTCCCAGTAAAGGTGCTAATCAAATCCGAGGGCCCCACCATTAAGACCCTATGTCAACTAAGTGTGTGTTAGTCACTCAGTCATGTCCAACTCTTTGTGACCCCATGGACTGTAGCCCACCAGGCTCCTCTGTCCATGGACTTCTCCAGGCAAGAATACTGGAGTAGATTGCCATTTTCTTCTCCAGGGGATCTTCCTGACCCAGGAACTGAATCCAGGTCTCCTGGAAGCTTCTTCTCTGCAGGAAGCTTCTCTACCATCTGAACCACCAGAGAAGCCCCCAACCAAAATTTCAACCAAATTACCTCCCAAAGGCCCTGACTCCCAATACCATCACATCAGGAGTTATGCATTCAACATCTGAATTTGGGGGTGGACACAATGCCATCCATACCAACTACACAGGTCTTTTTTTAACTGAAGACAGATCCTCATTTAAAATTATTTTTTACTATTTATTCATTTTTGCTGAAGTATTTTAAGGAAGAGATTACCATTTCACAAAATATACATAACCATGGTGCTGTTTTGTTCCAAATAAAATTAATGTCTAATATCAAGTCCATGTTCAAATTTTCCTAATCCTCTGAAAACAAATGTATTTTAACAGTTTATTGATTCAAATCAGGATCTAGACAATGGGAACACATGTTGCATTTGGTTGTCTCAGACTTTAACTAAATAGCAGTCACCCCTCCCCTCCCTGCACCCTGCTTTTTATGCCATTTATTTTAATAAGTGGGAGGAGGTGAGTGGTTTGTCTTATACAATTGGGTTTAGAGCAAGTGTTGTGTTGAGAGCAGGGGTCCACAACACCGGTACCAAGACCAGTACCCGTCCTTGGTCTGTTAGGAACCAGGGCGCGCAGCAGGCCAGTGAGTGAGGCTTCATCTGTATTTGCAGCTGCTCCCCATAGGTCTGCCATCATGAAACAGTCTAGTTCCAGGAAAACAAGCTCAGGGCTCCCACTGATTTTGCATTATGGTGACTTGCATAATTATTTCATTATGTATCACAGTGTAATAATAATAAAGTCCATAATAGATATAATACCCTTGAATCATCCTAAACCAATCTACCACCCTGGTCTGTGTAAAAATTATCTTCTGGAAACCAGTTCCTCATGCCAAAAGTATTGGGGGCTGCTGGTTTAGAGGATTGCTTCTCTGTTCCTTTATCTATGTTTCCCCCTGAAAACTGATAGGTAGGTCTAGACTTGAGTTCAACCATTTTTATTGAAATATTTCACATATAGTTCCATATATTTCTTATGACATCACTTTAAGAGACTCATAATTTCTAGTTGCTGAGATGCACTGGGTTCTGATGTTGATAACCTCATGCATCCATTATAAACTTCCCCTTTAACATTTCATCTTATGGTTTTAGCATCCACTAATGACCTCTGCCGAGATTCATTCTTTCGTGAGGATAAGTGGTATTTACTATTTCTACCACTCCTTCTGAATTTAATACCTGAAATTTCTTTAATTAAAAAGAACATTCCTTCAGCTTTTTGTAGTTACATGAAATATACTACATACAAACAAAAGCAGCATAAACACTGGTGATTATTCCCTTTCTCGGTGCTCAGAATGGAGAGTTGGTGCTGGAGCAATCTGTCACCGTCGCAAATCAGGTGTTGTGTCTTAGCTTTTGGAAATTCCTGCTTTTGAAAATTCGTAAATATTTAATTAGTTTCTGTCTATTTGATGTGATGCTAAAATTGTCCCACATTTGGTGTCTTCATGTCAGTTCCTAAAGTTTTTGTCCAGCTCTTGCAGGTCTTTGAAGGCCCTCAACTTTCTGGTCCTTCAAGATTCCCAGACTGAAAAAAAAAAAAAAATTAAAAAAAAAAAAAAAAAAAAGATTCCCAGACTGACCTTGTGCATTGCTTTCCCAGAGCTGAAATCAACCATTTCTACAGGAATCTCTGGAACCTCTGCTGGGAAATGGTATTTCGAGGCCACCAGCTAGGCCCTCAGAGGACAACTTTTACCAAATTGCCATCGCTTCTGGGCTTTGTAGTGATCATAGCTGTAAAGTACAGATTTTCTGTAAAAAAGTTTTTTAAAAATTAAAAATACAAAAATAATTAGTTAGTACAAATTCATGCTTTCAATTCAAGTTTTTGGACTCAGTAGGAGAAGAAGAGGGTAGGATGATTTGAGAGAATAGCATTGAACCATATACATTATCGTTTGCAAAACAGATGATCAGTGCAAGTTCAATGCAGGAAGCAGGGCACGCAAGGCCGGTGCTCTGGGAAACCTAGAGGGGTAGGGAGGGTGGAGAAGGAGGTGTGGGTGGGGTTTAGGATGCGGGGGACACATGTGTACCTGTGGCCGATTCAAGCTGATGCATGGCCGAAAAAAAGACAATATTGCAATTATCCTCCTTACAATAATTAATTTTAAAAAATTAAACATTAAAAATAAGGCTGCTGGGTTTTATCTAAGGTTTTGTGTTTTATACCTAAACCTCTTTTCTCTATTCACTGAAAGACTTGCTTCAGACAAAATTAGCATTAATTGCTTGCTTATCTGTAGGTAAAACAATAAAAGCATAAAATAAATATATAAATTAAATAAATAAATGATAATAAATAAAATAAAAAATATAAACATAAAAACAATACTTTCACAGTAACAGTCACAACATCCCCAACAATAAGGTGTTGGATATAGTCTCAGATTTCTTTGCTTTTTAGTTTTTGGTTTTCTTTGGTTTTGTTTTGGATGGAGGCAATTTTTGGTTTTTTATCATTGTCCTTAGAAAATATCCCAATCTTAACATAGATTCAAAATACTGCATTTTAAAGCCGTTTAAGTAATAAGTTTTTTCTGTGCAGCAATGTCATCAGCTTGATACAATTACGCTCATTTATTTCAGTGTGTTCTCAGTTTCCACAGATGTGCTTATTTATTAATTTTTTTATTCTGTAATGTGTTCTCATGGCTGCAAAGTCAAACTATAAAACAAACAAACAAAAAATCACACTTCTGTCCCTGCCCCACACCCATAAATCACATCTTTTAGTAGTTTTTGGCTTTTTATTCAACTCTTTCTAATTGAAAATACACATATACGTGTTATAAAAGGAACAAACTATAAGCACTTTTCTGGTTCTTCATTTTTTAAAAACTGAACAGTGCACCCTAAACATCTCACCCATCCCACTCCTCCATTCACATTAAACCCACTTGTTGGCATGCCCTGTGCCTTACTCACCGTTGCCCCAGCAGATCTCTTCCAGTGTGTTTTTAATCTTTTGCTTTTACAAGCAATGTGGCAGTAAATAAGTATTTATTATAAGTGCATATGGCTTCTTTGGGCTTCCCTGATGGTGCAGCAGTTAAGAAGCTGCTTGCCAATGCCCAAGACACGGTTTCAATCTCTGGGTCAGGATGATCCCCTAGAGGAGGAAATGGCAACCCACTCCAGTATTCTTCCCTGGGAAATCCCAAGGACAGAGGAGCCTGGTGCACCAAAGTCCATGGGGTCAGTAAAGAATTGGACATGAGTCAGCAACTAAAACAACAGCAAATGGTTTGCTGTATTTTTCCCAAGGTATCTTACAGATAGATTCCCTAGAAATAGAATTGTTGAGTTAAAGGTCATACATGGATGTCATTTGTTTGATGCTTTCAAATACCCTCTGTTGAGACTGAACCACAGAAACTGAATTTAAACAATGTGCAAAAGTGAGGGATAAGACCCAGTGCCCCAAAACTATATCCACCCGGTGACCAGGCCAGGCTTCCATCTGTCCTAACCAGGGGACAGGCCTGGATAGATCTCACGCAGGAAAATTCAGGCCCTGGGAATCCTGGGAGGAGCCATAAAACTCCAATGTCTTTACTTGGGCTAGAAAAAGTTTAACAGGTAGCCCTCGTCCTCTCAGGCAAATGAGGAGCTCTCAGTGGTTTTCTTTCTCCTCTTTGATTGATAAAACACTTCAAAATTATTTCTTTCTGTGTTTGGTTGGGGGGACAAAATGTTTCATGGTGTGGACCCTATTGGGGAATTATATCAGAATTCTATCCATTTGTCCTCAGTAAATGGACATTATTAAATTCCTTGGTTTATTTGACCCTGAACAAAGCTAGGGGAGGTGACGGAATTCCAGTTGAGCTATTTCAAATCTTAAAAGAAGATACTGTTAAAGTGCTTCACTCAATATGCCAGCAAATTTGGGAAACTCAGCAGTGACCACAGGACTGGAAAAGGTCAGTTTTCATTTCAATCCCAAAGAAGGGCAATGCCAAAGAATGTTCAAACTACTACACAATTGCATTCATTTCAACTGCTAGCAAGGTAATGCTCAAAATCCTTCAAGGTAGGCTTTAACAATATGTGAGCAAAAAATTCTAGATGTACAAGCTGGATCTAGAAATTGATTTTGAATCAGAGATCAAATTGCCAACATCCACTGGATCATAGAAAAAGCAAGGGAAATTTTTTTTTTAATCTGCTTCTGCATCATTGACTATGCTAAAGCCTTTGACTATGTGGATCAGAACAAATTGTGGAAAATTCTTAAAGAGATGGGAATACTAGACCACTTTACATGCCTCCTGAAAAACTTGTATGCAGGTCAAGAAACAACAGTTAGAACCAGACATGGAACAACCGATTGGTTCAAAATTGGGAAAGGAATATGTCAAGGCTGTATATTACCACTCTGTTTATTTAGCTTCTATGCAGAGAACATCATGCAAAATGCTGGGCTGGATGACTCACAAGCTGGAATCAAGATTTCTGGGAGAAATATCAACAACCTCAGATATACAGATGATACCACACTAATGGCAGAATGCAAAGAAGAGCTAAAGAGCCTCTTGATGAAAATGAAAAAGCAGAGTGAAAAGGCTGGCTTAAAACTCACCATTCAAAGAACTAAGATCATGGCATCCAGTCCCATATTTCATGGCAAATAGATGGTAGGAAAGTGGAAACAGTGACAGATCTTATTTTCTTGGGCTCCAAAATCATTGTGAATGATTACTGCAGCCATGAAATTAAAAGAAGCTTACTCCTTGGAAGAAAAGCTATGACCAAGCTAGAGAGCATGTTAAAAAGCAGAGATATCACTTTGCCTAAAAAGGTCTATCTAGTCAAAGCTGTGGTCTTTCCAGTAGTCATGTACAGATATGAGAGTTTGACCATAAAGAAGCCTGAGCACTGAAGAATTGATGCTTTCAAACAGTGGTGCTGGAGAAGAGTCTTGAGAGTCATTTGGACAGCAAGGAGATCATACAAGTGAATCCTAAAGGAAACCAACCCTGAATATTCTTTGGAAAGATTGATGCTGATGCTGAAGATCCAATACTTTGTCCACCTGATGCGAAGAGCTGACTCATTGGAAAAGACCCTGATGCTTGATCGTATTGAGGGCAAGAAGAGAAGGGGGTGACAGAGTATGAGATGGTTGGATGGTACCATTGACTCAACAGACATGAGTTTGTGCAAAATCAGGCAGATGATGAAGGACAGGGAAGCCTGGCATTCATGGGTCACAAGGAGTCAGACACAACTTAGCAACTGAACAACAACAGCAACAACGTTCTTTACAAATGGAAGGAAAACTAGCACGGGTAATATGTGTTCAGTCTCTTATTCAATCAACCAACTTGAATTGAATCTCCTCTCTGTGCCCACTGTTCTCCCAATTCTAAGCCAGAAATAAAAACCTGCAGAGACTGAAGGCTGAATTCAGCACACAATTGTTGGAGATTTGGCTCACATTGTGTTTTTTAAAAAAAGACAAAAGAAAACATTAGTTGATAAGATTTAAAACCAGGAGATTTTATGTAAATATCAGGACTTCTGACTGAGAATGCACAGCATTCCACAGCAGTGTTTTGTCTCCAAGTTGACAAGAGTCTCCCTAGTTAGTTCCGTTTGGTTTTTCAGCCAAGCCACAAGGAAGAGATTACAGTAGAAAAACTGTATTCTGAGAACTTTCCAAGTTCATATCACATGGACACTGATGGAAGAAAAAGTTTTATCGAGAGTTAAGTATTTCTTATCAGATCCATTATTGGCCTGAAGGGGAAAATTAGGGCATGTCAGAGCATATATAATGAGGATTTCCTGGTCACTGCTGCATGCTCAGAACTTGATCTTCCCTGATTACTTGGAGCCAGGAAGGAAGCATGAGATGGCTTGGGCTCCTCAGGCTGGTGGCCTTCTCAGAGTGCATAATGATGTAAGTATGTGGACTATAAGTGGCATCATCTCTCTTTCTGGGATGTTTTTCTTCTTGTCCTTTTATTCTTCCATCCAGTTAGGGTGAGAAGGGAATATAATCATTCCCTGAAAGTCCTAAAAGTTCTACTGTCACTTATTGGTGAGAATCTTGCCACTGGCACCAGGGGCCCAAGGGTCTTGGGGTCGGCCTGCAGGATTGCACAACTCAGGGGGTGCAGTCACATGGTGACCTATGTGAAAATGGCACTCCTTGGAATTGTTCAGTGCACAACCTGTGCAACTGTAGGTGTGGTCCTGTGGAATACCATTTCTCTTGCATTTGCTTCTAAGTCTTCTCTCCTCTGTTGCTCCAGTTCTGTGTGTACATGTCTTATCTGTGTGTCTGATCTTCTATCTCTCCAATTCTTTGGATGTCTCTATGTGTGGAATACTCTGATTTTTTTTTTTTTTTCCTATTCTGATTCCTCCTTGCTTCTCTAGCACCGTAATTTCCCTAATTTATTCCCCATCTCTTGGCTTCCTCTCTCACTCCTCTCTTCTGCTTGAGTCCCAGAGGAAGATCAGGAGAGCTACCTTTAGGCTGTTTTACCTCTAACAAGCAGCGTGACCACAGCCAGGTCACAAACTCCCCGCATTTCAAATTGCTCCCTTGTGCATTGGTGGTATAGTGGTTAGCATAGCTGCCTTCCAAATTGCTCCCTTGTAAAAAGGGGATGAGAATCCTTCTTCTACCTCCCTCCCTGAGCTTCTTTGAGAAAAATACAGTGAGATGGTAACAGCAATGGTAATGGCTGTCATTGTTGAGACTTCCTGTGTTTTTATATCAGGTACATTATATCCATCATTTCACTTAAGAACCAAACATTCTATGTGGGAGTGTGGGGATTATTAAATTGCACCTTTTTAACCGTTGGGGAAACTGAGGCTCCAAATGGTCATAAAAATGCCTGGAAAGCACACGGTGCCGTCACAAAGCCAAGTATGACAGTCACACTCACACGGACAGCTGACTGCTGCCGCTTCTTTGTTCCCTTTTTGCCATGCTCGGTGAAAGAATCCCTCTAACGAAGACGAAGACCATGCAAAGAAACTTCCAGAAAAAACACTTGTTGAAAAATTTCCAGAGGGAACACGCTTACAGGAGACTGTCCCAGAAGTCTAGTCTTGATCCAGATTTCTCTTATCTACAGAGGAACCCCCTGCATGTGAGTGTGTTCTGAGAATGGCACTCCACAGCGCCCCCTGGTGCTCTGGCCTAGCACTGGGGCTCATCTGGACGTGGCAGGTGGGATGTTGGGGCTGGGGCTCCTGCAGGAGGCAGAAACACTGTGGAAACAGGGGCCCCATTCCCAGAGGAGAAGGCATTCCCATCCTCAACTCTTGGTCTGTGGTCACCGGGCCCAACAATGACCAGGTGGGGGTTAACATCCATTTCTGTGCCAAAGTTGGGGCATGAGTTTGAGAGAGATTGTTCTTTTTGAACCCACTGTGTCATTGAGTTTCATGTGAAGGGTGAACCATGCATGATCAAAATGTAAATTCAACTGTAAATCAAGTGTGAAAGTGTAGGCAGGGGAAGTTTGGCCTCCAGATTCAAGAATGACAACAGTAAAAGGATACTGAGCCCCGGCGCTAGTAGTAAAGAACCCGCCTGTCAGTGCAAGAGATAAAAGAGATGCAGGTTCCATCTCTGGGTCAGGAAGAGCCCCTGAAGAAGGGAATGGCAACCCACTCCAGTATTCTTGCCTGGAGAATCCATGGAGAGAGGAGCCTGGCAGGCTACAGTCCATGGGGTTGCAAAGAGTCAGACACAACTGGAGCACCTTTGTACACACATGGCATATGACACCATAGAAGTCTAGCAATATAGTCATTGTTCTTGATTAGAAAAACGTCTCCTATCTTCTTCCAGAATGCACAGGCCACCCTGAGAGATAGGCAAAGAGTAAATAGATGTCAAATGAAAGGGCCACCTGCATGGTGTTAATAGGATATGGTCTTGGTTTAGAGAAACTGGCCCAGAGTGACCTGGACAAAGGGCCTCCTGAGCAAGGCGGTGTTCATGCTGGGTATGAAGAGGAGACTGGAGAGCTTCTCAGATGAAGGCCCCAGTCTGAGCAGAGGCTGTGAGATGCAGGGTTGAAAATTGATTTTAGAAGCTATGGGAAACCCAGCAGGAGGCAGTACTCCAGGAATCAGGGGTGGCCAGCCAGCCAGTTCTGCCCTAACCACAAGCCCCTGACCCCGGTAGTTCAGCAACATCCCCATTGGAATGCCCAGTCAAGAGTTCCGGTTCATGTTTGACACCAGCTCATCGGCCTTCTGGGTGTCCTCCATTTATTGTCAAAGTCCCTCCTGCTGTGAGTATATCTGCCCTCCCACCCATTTTTGTCATCCCCCTCCCCTTCTTCTCCATCCTTGGCACCTGAAGCTCACTCATCTATTTTGTCTCCAGCTAGACAAATTCGCTTCAACCCTAAAGTATCCACCACTTTCCGCCCCTCAAACCAGCAATTCAAATTCATCCACAGATCTTGGTGGATGGAGGGAGTTCTTGGCTTTGACACCATTCAGGTAACATGGAAAATAAGGAGTTGAGTCAGGGCTGCCCTTCAGAGTGACCACTGCTTACAAAACAGATGCCGGACCAGTTGGCAGGGCCCTTCCTCCCAAAAGGCCCCTAGAGTCTGGCCATCTGCCCCTCAGGACACTGTCCCTGGGGAAACAGAGCCCCTGCGGAACACAAACTCCCAGAATGGCCAACCCAGAGAGTGGCCTGGGGCTGTGGACTTGCCTGTGAGCATTCAAGTTTCATTTTGCTGAGAGCGGAGAGAAGGGAGATAAAAGCAGCCACTTTTATTCTCAGACACTACTGGGCACTTCACGGTAATAACTTGTTTAATCCGGCAACATCCCCACACAGCAGGTGCTGTGATTAGCTCCATGATACAGGTAAGGGAACTGAAGCACAGAGCGAGGGCCTTGCCAAGGTCACACATCCGGTAAGCAGTGGAGCTGGGCTGGCCCGTCAGGACTCAGGCAGGTGTGTGTGTGTGGGAAAAGGATAAAACTGATCTGGGGCCCTTAGGGGCATCCAGGCAGGAAAAGCAGGGTGCCACACATGTGGGAGGGGCCTGATAAATGAGTGTTCACTCTAGGGGGCCACTGAGAGTCTAATCAAAACTATGGCCAGCCTCCCCCAAAGTGACTGATGTTTTGTCTCTCTCTCCCTCCCTCCTCTCTCACTTTTTCTCTCTCACAGGCACACACACTTCCAAAAGACCATCTCTGAAACACAATTTTCATCAGAACCCTGCCAGAGACCTTGTATAATGGGCTTCTGTCTTTCTGGGCAGACGCTGAATCCACAATACGTTACAATGAATTCAGTCCATTTCTGTCACCAGATCATAGTGACGCCAAAGATGAGACTACACTGCTCTCTTGGAGAAGGAAACGGCAACCCGTTCCAGTATTCTTGCCTAGAAAGTCCCATGGACAGAGGAGCCTGGTGGGCTACCGTTCACGGGACACTAAGCACACCCTGCTGTCTACTCACTTTGTCCACAAGGGGGCACCATTGGGTCCTGTCCTGAGTCTCGCTTGCCCCACCTGGACAGAAGGCATGAGGCCAATTTGACTGACTCAGATGATGTTTTTCAGAGGAGCAGGTGTTTTAAAATCCACAGCCCCATACAAATGGAACCCAAATTCCTGTCCCAGCTTGGTCCAACCGTCTGAAGTCCATACATGGCAGTTCTTCTCTGCACTGCTAATGGCATCTGTACCCCAGCCCAGACCCAGACCCAGTTCCCAAACCTTTCCGTGGGTACCATGTCCTCTCCCGCAGATCGGAGTCTTTGTAGCGGTAAACCAGAGCTTTGGTCTGAGCCGGAAGCAGTACAACGCACTCATGGAACATACACCTTATGATGGCATCCTGGGCTTGGGCTACTCTAACTTTACCATCGGAGGGGTCATTGCTGTCTTTGACAACCTGAAGAAATGAGGAGTCACTTGCCAACCAGTCTTTGCCTTCTACTTCAGCAGGTAAGTCTGAGCTGGACAAGGCCTCTCTCCAAATTAGCTGTAAGATGCTTGGCTTGCAGCTGCATGAAAAATTATAGACTACCCCATCCAGAAGTTTCTTGAAGCCTCCTCAGAAGGCTGGGTGGTTAAAGCCCAATCTAGCCTATGAGAACTGCTAACCCAGGGACCCACCTGGCCCCATTACTGCTTTTGCCAATAAATTTTTGGGGGAACACAACTATGCTCATGGACTCAAGGGGAGCAGTTAGGTCTAGCGGAGGAAATAGGGAGCGCAATGGAAGATGTCAGCAAACAGAATGAAGGAGAAGGCAACAGTATTTGCTGATGGATTTGATATGGAAGGAAGGAGGAGGATGGCAGGAATATTTCCTTCCTCACTAACATTTCACTGGG
The DNA here is from genome assembly GCF_963930625.1 of Muntiacus reevesi. NCBI lineage: Eukaryota > Metazoa > Chordata > Mammalia > Artiodactyla > Cervidae > Muntiacus > Muntiacus reevesi. The sequence continues at coordinate 37,547,654 of NC_089253.1, forward strand.
AGCCCATGACCAGCTACACAATATGCTGGAGCCAGTGCAAAATAAAACCATGGGACCCCCTTGTTCAAAATGTATTAGGAATTTCCAGACAGGGAGAGCAGAGGTGTAGGCCCTGCTGAGTGTGGGACCCCACGGAAAGCGCTGGTCCCAAGCAGGTGAAGCCAAACTTGGGTGAGTCTGAACCCATGCCCTTACTGCCCTGGAGCCTTGGTTTTTCTTAAAAAAAAAAAAAAAAGACAGGCTAGACAAGGGAGGATGCTAGACCACTCCAGCATGGTTTCTCTGAGGATGTTTCTAAGAACGCAGGTCACTGGCAGGGGCCAGACCCTCCTCAGAAGGCTGGGTGGTTAAAGCCCAGCCTGGCTGCCCAGCTTTCAACCTCTTCTGTGGCACTCATCAGATGGTGACTGACCTGAATCAGGTACTCAAGCCCTCTGAGCCTCAGTTTCCACATCTGTAAAATGGGGACCATAGTGCCTCTGATGGGCGCTACTACCAGACAGAATCTGGTGTCACTCTCCTCCAATGGGGCCCCTCTTTCCTTCCCTCATCAGGGAGAAGGAGGATGACAGCGCAGTGATGTTTGGCGGGGTGGACCACACCTACTACAAAGGAGAGCTCAGCTGGGTACCAGTGTCCCAAGCCGGCTTCTGGCAGATCGCCATGGAGCGGTAAGCCTCTCCCTCTGAGGATCACCGCACGTAATGCTCCCACCTGTTCTCACGGACACATGCAGACACACACAAGTGCACGCACAGACACACAGTCACACACAGACATGCGGTGCACCTGAAAACACACAAAAAACACATATGAATACACACATAGGCACACATATAAACACACAGAGGCACACAGATACACACAGACACACGCATGCCCACAGACATGCAGAGACACACACACAGACAAACACAAACAGGCACAGAGCCCACCCATGGGTTTAAGATCATGTCGGGCCTTCTGACCAGGTCCCGACCGACCAGGGTCAGGAAGGGCCCAGAGCGGCTTGTGAAGGCTGGGGAGGGTGGCGGCTGCTGTGCTGGGGGTGGGGGGGTGGAGCATGGCTTAAGGAACTCAACACTGATGAGAAGATCAGGGAGAGTTTCATCCAGCCTGAACAGTGTTGTGTTAAGTAAGCTATCCAAATGGTCAGGGCTTCCAAAGACCTGTACACAGAACTGTCACTTTAAAAAAGACAGCAAGTCTGGGATAAACCAAGAAAGCTGGTCTCCTCAGGGAGAAGCTACACAGCAGTGGAGAGAGGTTGACTGCAGTCTTGAGAGCTGAAAGCAACTCATAAAAAAAGATACCCCACCTAGCCATAAATAGACATGCCCTAAACCACTTAGACAGTGGGGCAGAGACTGTGACAGAATCAGGAAGCTGGGATCCAGGCTTGGCATGAGAACTAGAGGCAATAATTGATGGGATTCTGTGTGATGTCCTAAGACAAAGCTTACGTTTCCTTCGGAGCCCCGTGAGCTAGCATGGGCACCCTGTGCTGGGGGCCTCAGTATCTGAGCCGGGTGAGGGGGCGGTGCTGGGAGACACCCTCTCCGGGGGCAGCCTGGTCTCCCCCACCGCCACTCTGAGCATCTGCTGCCCCAGGGAACCTCCATCTTCACTGTGTGGGTGGACCTATTATGGTCAGACCCCAGATACAGGTTTTGGGGTGTTCCTCATTCATTTCATAATTCATTAAAAAAATACATCATGAATCTTCTGTGTGCAGGTAAAACTTGCCCTCTCATCTAGTAAAGCAGTCGTGCATGAAACAAATCACACACATAGAGAATTACCACCTTGGTACATGCTAGACATGGGGAAGAGTCTACAGAGACTGACCAAGACAACAGCCTGATCTAGTCTGGTGGGAAGACCTCCCTGACAAAGTGACACGCTAGAACCTGGAAGATGAGGACAAATTAGCTCGACCAAGGGGATAGGGTTCTTATAGGAAGGTCAACAGCAGGGGGCAAGGCCCTGAGTTATGAAAGAGCCCAGCGCATCAAGAATTGCAAGGAAGTCAAAGAAAGTATCACGACCAGAGCAAAGGAAAACTGTCAGGGAAGGAGCCGAAGAACTGTTCAGGAGACAGGGAGAGGACAGCCAAGGGAGAGATTTCAGATGATCACGGTGCCCACTTCATCCCACTGTCTCCCAGCATCTCCATGAACGGGACGATTATGGGTTGTTCTGGAGGATGTCAGGCCATTCTGGACACCGGGACATTGTTGCTGATTGGCTCGAGTAGCCTGGTCGCTAGCATCCAGAGGTTCATCAACCCCAGGAACATCCAGGATGGCCAGGTGAAGAGTCATGCCACAGGGTCCCTCTCGGTCTCCGCACACCCCAGGGATCAGCTGAGGCCAACCTCGCTCCGCTTTCTCTAACAGTTCTCGGTTCCATGTAACAAAATCAGTACCTTGCCTCCTCTCATCTTCACGGTCAATGGCAAAGACTTCCCTGTGCCCGCTCAAGCTTACATCCTGAAGGCGAGGGGCCAATCCTGGAGGCTGGTTCTCAAATAGGAACTTGCGGAAACCCCTGGGCTGCTGCTGAGAAGAGGGCGCCCTCTGCAGGCCAAGTCACACCATTGCAGACGCTGCTGAGCGCCTGTGGCCGGGCCTGCGCCTCCCAGGAAACCAACCACGTGAGAGTAAAGAAAACTCTGGGACATCGCTCCTCCAGAAATGTATGTGGAGACCCCACCCTGTCCCTGCCTGGCGCGGGGCACAAGGAGAGGGGGACGCTAAGGGCCTCTGCGCTCAGAGACCTTCAGTTTAACCAGAACCCTCAGATGCGGGAACATGGAACGTTAGCTCTAGCAAGCCCTGAAATAGGCCATGTGACGGCGGCGGGCGGGGATGGATGGGGACAGTCCCCCTGTACTGTCCCACCATAATAATTAACAGCCTCCCTTCCCATCTAGAAAGTGTCCGGGTTCGAATGATAAATCACATGGTTACCCCCAGACCTCCACTGCAAATTCGCCTTGCTAATAAGCCCCAGTGGCCCCCTCTGTGAGTTGGGGTATCCCACCCCTCTGTGGGGAGGTTGGATGCGAAGGTGAATAAAGGGTGCACAGTGACTGCTCAGCCCCCGCACAGGGTGGAGGCTTCACGTCAGCTCCCTGTGGGAGTTCAGAGCAGGCTGATGGGCTCAAAGAAGGCTTTGAGGATGAGAAGGCATTTCAGGAAATCTAACTCTCAGTTTCATGGAGATGTGGGGGAAGTTTGCACTGGATTCCATGCAAATGACCCTCCCAGGGGCTGTGCAAAGAGGTACCAGGGTCAGATTAGGGTTGATGAGGGCTGTACCCAGGGAGTGGGACAGTAAGTAGCCAGCCCAGCCTGGTGGCCAGGGAGTGTGGGTGTGGGTCCCGAAAGGCTTCCTAGCGGGGCTGAGCATGGTATAAAGAATGAGCTGTGTGCACTGCTATTTAAAATGGATAACCAACAATGACTTACTGTGTAGCCCAGGGAACTCTGCTCCGTGTTATGTGGCAGCCTGGATGGGAGGGGAGTTTGGAGGAGAATGGATATCTGTATGTGTATGGCTGATTCCCTTTGCGGTCCGCCTGAAACTATCGCAATATTGCTAATTGGCTATACTGCAATAAAAATAAAAATAAAAAAGAAGAAGTGGTAGAAGAGGGAAAAGCAAAGGCATTCTCTTCAGAGAAGATAAGGAGCAGAGGCAGGGAGGAAACTGGCAGCAGATTGTGAGTGGAAGTACTGGACTTTTTTGTCTTTTTTTAACAAGTTTTTATGGAAGTATAGTTGATTTGCAAAGTTACATTGATTTCTACTGTAGAGAAAATTCACTCAGTTACAAAATATATAATTCTTTTTTATATTCTTTTCTATTATCATTTATTATGGGATGTTCGATGTAGTTCCCTGTGCTACACAGTAATACTTAGTTGTTTATCCATCCTCAGTTTGTATCTGATAATCCAAACTCCCAATCCTCCCCTGGTCCTGTTCCCTTCCTCATGAAAACCACGCTGCTTGGCCCCTCTCTTCTTGGATGGACCCCCATCTCCACACCTGTTGAGAGCTGCAGAGTGACCCACTTGATTCTCAACAAAGGAAGGAAATGAAAGCAAGAAACTTCTGGCTCTGGGTATTGAGGGAGGTGACAGGTAAGGGCTCAGGCTGACTGGTGTGTATTTCTGTCTCCCCCAGGTTGCTGAGAACCTCTGCATTAACAGGTTTCAAAGGAGCACAGAGGGCTTGAGACCGTCAAAGACCTGGATCTTGGGTGATGTCTTCCTGAGCCTGTATTTTTCTGCATACGATCTGGGAAACTACAGACTTGGCTTGGTCCCTGCAGCGTAAATGCTGGGCTGCTACAGTAATCAATCAGGCCCACTCCAAACACACACTCACTCAGACGTAGGGCACTCCCACCCAGGGATGCTGAGGAACTGTGTTTGAAGCTCTGCATGCCCTAGTTTCAGTAAATAATAAAGGATTTCCATCTCAATGATGCTAATATGAATGGCTGCCTCTCTTTGAGTAGAGGAGGTACATCATAATTGGGGAGGATGGAAAATCAAGTCTGAACCACAAGTGAGAAGATCCCAACTCTAACTACCTTCTTGAAAAGGAGAGACTTATTGAAAGGACACTGAGGATTCGGGATGCAGGAAACAGAGCAGATCCCAAGATCTCAGTGACTATTGTTGTTGCTGTTCAGTCATGAAGTCATGTCCCACTCTTTGTAATCCTATGAACTGCAGCATGCCAGGCTCCCCTGTCCTTCACTATCTCCTGGAGTTTGCTCAAACTCATGTCCATCGAGTTGATGATGCCATCCAACCATCTCATTCTCTGTCATTCCCTTCTCCTCCTGCCTTCAGTCTTTCCCAGCATCAGGATCTTTTCTATTAAGTCAATTCTTCCCATCAGGTGGCCAAAGTATTGGAGCTTCAGCTTCAACATCAGTCCTTTCAATGAATATTCAGGGATGATTTCCTTAGGATTTTTTGGTTTGATTGCCTTGCTGTCCAAGGGACTCTCAAGAGTTTTTTCCAGCACCACTGTTTGAAAGCATCAGTTCTTCAGCACTCAGCCTTCTTATGGTCCAACTCTCACATCCTTACATGACTACTGGAAAAATAACTCTGACTATATGGATCTTTGTCAGTAAAGTGATGTCTCTGCTTTTTAATAGGTTTATCATATCATATCTAGGTTTATCATAGTTATTCTTCCAAGGGGCAAGCATCTCTTAATTCTGTGGCTACAGTCAGCGTCTGTGGTGATTTCGGAGCACAAGAAAATGAAACCTGTCACTGTTTCCATTTTTCTCCCATCTATTTGCCATAAAGTGATGGGATCAGATGCCATGTTCTTAGTTTTTTGAATGTTGAGTTTTAAGCCAGTTTTTTCACTCTTCCCTTTCACCCAAGAGTTTCTCCAGTTCCTCTTCACTTTCTGCCATTAGTGTGGTATCATCTCCATATCTGAGGTAGTTGATATTTCTCCCAGCAATCTCAATTCTAGCTTGAGTGTCATCCAACCCAGCATTTCACATGATGTACACTTTGTATATAAATTAAATAAGCAGAGTGACGATAGACAGCCTTGTCATACTCCTTTCCCAGTTTTGAACCAGTCAGTTCTAAATGCTGCTTATTGATCTGCATACAGATTTATCAGGAGGCAGGTCAGGTGGTCTGGTATCCCCATCTGTTTAAGAATTTTCCACAATTTGTTCTAATCCACAAAGGCTTTAGCATAGTCAATGATGCAGAAGCAGATTTTTTTGGAATTCCCTTGCTTTTTAAGGATGTCATATACCTTTATCTATAACTCAGGTTCCATCTTCTCACTCTTCAGGCCAGAACACACCCCGCTCTTCTCCCTCCTCCATAGAATCCTTGGAGATTTCTTGTGGTACCAAAGGGAGAATGAAGGAGGTAGTGTTTGTGCAGACACTGTGGGTCCCCATCATATCCCAGCTCCCCCAGCCATATGGTGACATACCAGTGCTCTCTGTCTTTGGGCGGTCATGGAGGTACCACTCCCAAGGCCCAGGTAGAGCAAGGGGATCACACCACCAGCTCCTCAGAAGGCCATGTGCTCAGCAATCAGACTATCATACCCACCAACTTCCTGTCAGAAGTTCTGCCCATTCCTGCAGACATGACAGGAGAAGAACCTGCCTCAGCGTAGACCACCCCTCTTTCCTTAGAAAGAACATCCTCCTAGTTTCCATCCCAGCAACCATCTCTTTGCATTTCTCCCCTTCCAAATTCATTTAAGTTTGCCTTTGAAACCCAAGCAAGGACTGGAGCTGGGAGACTTCTTCAGTGTAGTTGTAGAATATCACAAAGCTCTGTCTCCCACCCCCTCCTAACCCAGATATTTACTTTTCATTCCTTCTTCCCTAGGCTTTGAGAAGAGGAAGGAAATGGACATTTTTGAATATCACACACATAGCCCAGTCTGTGCAAGGTGCTTGGGAACGGTTCAAAAAACAATGGTAATTTAATGATAGAAGTTGTTATCAAATTAAAGTGAAATCTGCCTTCTTCTCATTTAACTGTTGTCCTCATTCTACTCTGAAAATTCACCATAGAGTAAATGCAGTCCTTTTATTGTGGAAAACTTTTAGAGGTTTGAGGTTGGTTCTTATGCCCTTACCAGCGTCTTGATTTTCCAGTGTAAACAACCCTCCAAAACTTCGGCCCACTCTCCCACTTCTGAAATAAGGATCAGAAGCTAAGGCCCATGACCTTCACTCAAGTGTCCAGAGGATCTTCTCTGGCCCCGCTCTACAGCTTCTGGGTTCTCTTAATGTACTTCCCGCCTCTTTACATCTTTAATCTCTTGTATCCTTCTGCTTTAGGATCACATTCCTTTGTTCTCCCCACTTCTCACATTCACCTATTCAAGATACCCACTACTCACAGGATACACCCAACACCCCTGAACATGAGCTTGAACTACAAGCCCCTCCACTCCACCCTGGGACCTGGTGTTGCTTCCCCTTCTCGACACTGTCCTGTGTACCATTGGTACTGTTGTCCAAGTTTTCAAGTCTTCATCCTAAACTCATGCTGGCTTATACTTCCATACTCCCTCAAAATTCCTGTAGTCCTACGACTTACTTATACCAACATAATGTAGGGAGCAGTGACATAGCTCATTCCTGGCAAATGCTTTGACAGTGTCAACTGAAAAAAAATACACCATCTAAAAACTGATGCTTCTCTTTGATTGGGCAAACTTTCTGAGGACTTCAAGTCCTGGGGCAGCCTCTCAGGTAGCCCAAAGGGACTACTCTGAAAAGAAAGAGGAAGGAGCCAGGATATACAGGAGTTTTTAATAAAAACCAGGTAGTTAGAACATCAAAAGATTACTGTTCTTCAAAGGATGTCAATTATCTGAAGTTAAGGAATTAAACCTTTTTTTCAATATATGGAAAAATGTATGATCCTGGGCTCATTGTAATCTTTCCTTTGCTATATAGGGCAATTATCCACATTCTTCTCATCCTGAGTCCCCTCTAGATACACAGCTGGTGTGGGAGATGGCTTCAGTAGCTAAAGGCTTGATGGAGGTCATCCTTTTGCCATCCTAAATTCCTTCCATGCTGACCACTGGGGGAGGTTGCAATGTGATGACTGGATGGCTATAACATCATTTGTTTACTGATACGGTGGGCAACAATTTTCTTTCACAATAGTCAGGTTCTTTGTCACCCCCATGGACTATACAGTCCACAGAATTCTCCAGGCCAGAATACTGGAGTGGGTAGCCTTTCCCTTCTCCAGGGGATCTTCCCAACCCAGGGATTGAACCCAGGTCTCCCGCATTACAGGTGGATTCTTTACCAGCTGAGCCATCAGGGAAGCCCAAGAATACTGGAGTGGGTGGCCTATCCTTTCTCCAGTGGATCTTCCTGACCCAGGAATCAAATCAGGTTCCCCTGCATTGCAGGCTTATTCTTTACCAACTGAGCTATCAGGGAAGCCCTCACAATAGTTAGTACATGAATTATCACACGCCCTCCCACCTCCAAGGCAATGAGTGACTCTGCAGATGGTGAAGCCTCCATCTTCAATCTGCATCCCCAGAAGTCTGCAATCAGAGCCCCAGCATCTTGTAATGGACAGAGGGATTTCTGTTTGGGGCCTACCATGTGGCATACAGTATCTTGGTTCCCCATCCAAAGATTAAACCCGTGTCCCCAGCAATGAAAGTGCAGAGTCTTAAATATTAGATGGCTAGGAAAGTCCCAGTTTCTTATTTTTAAGTTGGACATGGTTTATTTTTAAATTGACTGTGGGGATGGGGGTTGTCAAGAGTGTGGTCAGGTGATCAGATGATCAGATGATCAGATGATCAGATGATCAGGTGATCAGAGAAGAGCTAGAATTATGAGCAGATGGGTCTCCAACCAGTTAGCCAGTGGGGGCTTGGTGGAGTCTGCTTTTCTGGGCCCAGCAGGGTATCACTAAAGGCAGATACTTCAAAATGGATATTTTGTAAACTTATTACCAAAAAAAAAAGATTTCAAACATAACAAAAATAAAAAGCAGGCTATCATGAGCCCTGTAATTCATCATCAAAAACTGTAGGAGATAGATGGGCTCCAGGCTAGACATTTACACCTGACCTCCTGTTTGCATTTCGTGGGGCCCAAAGAAGTGGGCTTCAGCCTAGATACTTAGCATTTTCTGAGACAAGAGATAGGTGGGATCCAGTTAAGGCATTTATAATCAACCCGTTTGTCCTCTGAAATGGAAGTAACCACGGAAACAGGGTAAAGAGCCAGTGTTTGTCTCTTGTGAACACCTTAAGGTAATAGTCATGGCAAGGACAAGGAGAAGGACAACTCTGAACAAAGGAGTGAGGGATCTCACCGCCCCTCTCTTTGGGGACAACGGAGACACTACAAGTGCTCAGCAAGGCTCCTTGTGAGTAAAAAGTCTCCGGAGATGATACCAGGCCGTAATGAGCCTTACTCCTTTCAGAAGCCTTCACTTCAAGACCCATCTTGGCTGAGGGGTGTGTGCACAACCAGAGAGGGTCCCAGGGTAGGTCAGATGTGGAAAAGAAAACCAGATAACTGGCCTGAAGGAAGACAAAGGCCCTGAAGAGCTGACCTATCAAAATGACTTAACTGCCTCTTTACTGCACTCATCCTCACTGGGGGATGCCCACACTCTTTCTCTCTGGGGCGCATCTCTGCCTTGCTTCTAGCTCATCTATACAAACCATTTCTCTGTGTGCTCTCCCACTCGTTCTGTGTCTTTAATAAGAAACCGTGTACCTTCATTTACAGTTTCTGCCTCCCTGATAAAGGCATTTTCCACTGGGAGCAAAGATCCAAGGAAAAATAGCTTCTAGCCTCTAGCCTTTGCTGGTCTGGTTGTTGGGATTCCTGGTTCTCATCCAGGCCACCCAGTTCAATTTCTCAGCAGGGAATGAAGGTCTTGCTTCATATCACTGCTCACTGCTGCCTCGCCGAGATCAGAACTACAACACTACTCTTTTGGTCCACCCAGGGGGTCATAGACCTGAGGCTACATGTCCAAGATCAAGGTGCTGGTCACCTGTGTTCCTAGTGGGAACCCCCTTCTTGGCCCAGACAGTTGTCTCCTTGCTGTGTCCTCACACGTGATGGGAAAGGGAGAGGGAGGGAAGGAGAGAGAGAATGAGAGAAAGAGAGGAAGTTCTCAGGTGGCTCTTACAAAGGCTCGAATTCCATCATGAGGGCCCCACACCAAGACCCGGTAGGTGCATGCTGAGTTGCATTAGTCGTACCCAGCTCTTTATGACCCCATGGACTGTAGCCCGCCAGGCTCCTCTGTCCATGGGATTATTCTCCAGGCAAGAAGCTGGAGTGAGTTGCCATGCCCTCCTCCAGGGAAACTTTCCCACCCAGTGATCAAACTGATGTCTCCTGCATTGCAGGCAGATTCTTTACTACTCAGCCAGCTGGGAAGCCCAAGGAAGACAGTATCATTTCACAAAATGTACATAACCACAAATATTATTTTGTTCCAAATAAAGTTAACATCTGATATTCAGTCCATGTTCAAATTTCCCTAGTCCTCTAAAAATATGTCCCATAGCAGTTTATTTATTCAAATCAAGATCTAGAGGATAGACATACATATATTTCATTTGGTTCTTTTAAGGCTTTCAATAAATAAAGTCACCCCTTCCTTTTTCTTTCTTTTTAGTGGCCTTGATTTTCATTACTTTACCTAGAATTCTAGATTCTAAAATTTACCAATTGATGTATCTTTTAAATAAATAGCACCAGTTTTTTCCATTGATACAATTCAAATTTTACTTTTTCAGTTCTTCGTCCACAAGTTGATCATAGAAAACACTGCAAATCAACAGGTTCTGACAGTAACAAAGAACAACATGAGGCTGAGATTTGAGAAGGGAAAATAAACTGAGGGCAGACAAATCATACGATTAAGTTAAAGGCTATCCCTAAAATAAACGGAACAGTTTTAAAAGTCACAAGTAGAGGGGAGGCCTTGGTACTTATTTTTTTTAATGTTCACTAAGCTCCAATGATTGTTTGCTACCATTCTTTTCTACAGTCATGCTGAATAAAGCTATAGCTAAATGGAAGTTAAATTGCATTCATGAAGTGTTAATGTTTACCTCTTTTTATCTGCAGTCTCTCAGAGAAAGCAAACTACAAATAATGCTACACCAGAAACTAGTTTCTTGACCAACAATGTCGCTTCAGCATGAAATGAACTGGTTCACTCTAAAGTGGTCATGGCTGTTGAAGACAAGAGGTTTTGTATTTTTATATGGCACATCTTTTTGGTCCCTGTGAAAACAAACTTTTTTGAATGTGAACTATCCTCTGACACTTGTGGAGTTACTATCGCTCTTCTATATCCATTAGATCGATATGTGGTTCATGGCAGTACTGCACAAGTTTAAAATTTCATTACAGGGCAATGAGCAACATGTGACTAGCCTCTGTGAGGGGCTGGGTCAATCTGCAAGAAAGAGTATTTTAGAGTATCATCAAGTTCCAAGATTGCAGCTAGGTTATCACAACAATAACAATAATTTGGAGCACTGAAAATCGTTACTGCATTTCGGTCACAGCACTAGTTATATCCCTCCATCACCAGCCAATGAACTCTATACACCAATATGAGGCCATTGACATGACTAAATGTCTCAGAAATATCCTAACCAAAGGTGTAGTTAGCTCCTTGAGGAGATATATCCCAGCCTCCATGGTCCCTCTGGATCTGACCACAGCAAGTGATACATTGGACCCTCGCGGGGAACTTCTCATAGGTGATCAAGAGCTCTAATGTGATCCAGGGTATCTATGGATGGTGACAGACCACCATGTAGACAGAAGATCTGCCCAGCCACTGAGGCAGTGAAAGGAAGATAGTCAAAAAGATCTGCAAGATATTTCCAGACATGTGCGTTTCCATATTTCCTGAAATACTCATCATAGAAACCACATACTTATGTAATCTGTCTCCTCCTCTCATGATTTCCTCAAAGAATGGTGATACATTCACTGATAAGGAATCACAAGCTACAAGCAGAGTAACTGTTTCCACTGAATAATACCCTCTGTCACCATAATCACCCACAAACAAGTAATTTGTATCAGGTGATTTACCACCAATTCTAAACAGTTCAATGAGATCATGAAATTGCCCGTTCACACCTCCGCAGACAGGGACTGGACATCAAACTTCTTGCACATTGGGTTTTTTTGTCAGGATTTCTTTAGCCTTCTTGCAGAGGCTCTTGACCTGGGACGCCGACAGCTGCTCGATCCACTGGTCCAGCTCCTTGGTGAATACCTTCTAGTCCATGATGTCACCTGCCTGAACCAGCTACTGCTCCTTGCTCCTCCCGCTGGTACCCGATTCCCACTGGACTTGTGCCTGTACTGGCAGTTGCTCGGCGCTCGCGCTGGCCCTCTGGCTCGTCCCTCTGTGCTCAGCCACTGGCCGCTGCCCTCCTCCACTCTCTCTAGGCCTGACACTCTGCTCTCTGTAATCTCCCCCTCCCTTTCTATGCCACTTATTTGTTTAAAAGGTGGGAGGAGGTGGAGTTGTTTGTCTTACAGAATTTTACAAGTATTGGGTTTAGAACAGGGGTCTGCAACACCACTACCAAGGACCGGTAGGGGTCCTTGACCTATTGAGAACCGGGTTGCTCAGCAGGAGGTGAGCAGCAGGCCAGTGAGTGAGGCTTCATCTGTATTTACAGCTGCTCCCCATCACTCTCCCATCACCCCAAGTTGGGACTCTGTCCTTCCACGAAAACAAGCTCAGGGCTCCCACTGACTCTGCGTTAAGATGAGTTCTATAATTATTTCATTGTGTTTCACAATGTAATAATAGAAATAAAGTGCACAACAAATGTAATACCCTTGAATCATCCAGAAACCACTCCCCTCCACCACCATCTGTAGAAAAACTGTCTTCCAGAAAACCAGTCCCTAGTATCGAAAAAGCTGGGGACCACTAGTTTAGAGGATTGCTTCTCTGTTCCTTTATTTATGTAATTCCCTGAAAACTAGGAGTTAGATCTAGACTTGAGTTCAACAAGTTTTACGGGAATATTTTATACGTATTTCCATATATTTCTTATGGAACCACTCATAATTTCCCCCATCCCTCTGACAGATGCTGAGATGCAGCGGGTCCTGATGGTGCCAACCTCATGCATTCATTGTAAAACACTTCAGTCTTTCATCTTACAGTTTTAGCATCCATTGATGACCTTTGCCTAGATCCATTGATTCACTAGGATGCTGCAAAAAATTCTTCAATTAAAGATCATTCTTTTAACTGTTTGTAGTTACATGAAATATGCTTCATATAAATAAAAATAGCATAAATGTTGATGATTACTTCCCCTTCTCAGTGCCCATGTTGGTGAGTTGGTGCCCTAGCAATGTGTCACTGTGACAAATTAGATGTTATCTATTAGCATTTGGACCTCTTGGCTTTTTATATATTTAATATTTCAGCTGATTTGATCTGATGCTAAAATTGTCCCACTTTTGGCCTCTTCATATGGATTACTAAACTTTTTGTCCAGCCCTCACTGGTCTTTGAAGGCTCAACTTTCTGGCCCTTCAAGATTTCCAGGCTTATCTTGTACAACTCTTGGCCCATTCCTGAAATCAGCCATCTCCTCAAGAATCCATAGATCCTCTGGTGGAAAACGGTACTTAGAGGTCACAAGTTAGACCTCAGGATAATCACTATAAGCAAGCTGCCATCACTAGTAGGTTTTTTAACCATCAGAGTGATGAAGTACACAATTCTTTTAAAAAGAAAATAATTAAATGTTACAAACTTAAGCTTTGAAGTTTTAAGACTGCAAGGTTTTACTTAAGTTTTTTTTGTTTTATACTTGAACCTCTTTCCTCTATCCACTGATTGTCTTACTTTAGAATAATATTAGCTTTAATTACATACTTGCTTTTTAACCTATATCAAAAATGCAATACTTTCACAATAGCAGAAGCCATATCACCAACAATAATGTGTTGGATATAGTCTCAAATTTCTTTGCTTTTTTGTTTTTGGTTTCCTTTTGGTTTTCTTTTGGGTGTGGGGGCATGTTTTTGTTTCTCTTTGTCCTTAGAAGACATTCCACTCTGAATACAGAGTCAAAATTCTGCATTTTAAAACCACTTACTTAGGTAATGTTTTGTTCTGGGCAGTTATGTCATCAGCTTGATACAATTAGGCTCATTAGTCTTAGTTTCTTCTCAGCTTCTACAGATGTGTTTATCTATTTTTTGATCCTGTAACATATATATATGGTTGCAAATTCAAACTATAAAATAAGAAAAATCACTTCTTTCTCTGCCCCTCATCCATAAATTATATTTTTAGTAGTTTTTGACTTAGTCTTGCCTTCCTTATTATTGAAAATAGACATATGTGTATGTAAAAGTAACAAACCATAAGCAATTTTTTGGTCCATTTTCTAAAATCTTCAGGGTACCCTGAAGGTCTCACCCATCCCACTCTTCCCTCTACCCGCATCCTACCCAGGTGCTGGGATGCCCTGTGCCTTATTCCACACTCCCCCTCAAATGGTCACTTCAGGTGTGTTTGTAATCTTTTGCATTTACAAACAGTGTTGTAGTGAATAGCTTGTGCATATGGTGATTTCTGCTTTTGCCAGTGTATCTTTGGAACAGATCCCTAGAAGTAGAATTGTTGAGTTAAAGGGCATATGTGTGTGTCATTTGTTAGATGCTGTCAAATCCACTCTGTGGAGATTGAACAACCAATAATGAATGTAAACAATGTGCAAAAATATGGGTTAAGACATAGCGCCCTATCTATACACACCTGGTGACTGGGGCGCCTCTCGATGTTCTACCCAAGTGTCAGACCTGGCTAGACCTCACGCAGGAACACCCAGGCCCTGGGAGTCCTGGAAGGAGCCATGAGGCAACACTGTCTTTACTTTGGCTGAAATCACGGTTTAACAGGCAGCCCTGTTTATCTCAGGCTGAGCAGGAGCTCTGCGTGATTTTTTTTTTTTTCTTGGACCTCTTTGATTGATAAAAACACTTCAAAATTATTTCTTTCTATGTTTGGTTTAGCAGTTAAAATGTTTCAAGACATGAATTTTATTAGGGAATTAAATCAGAATTCTATCCATTTGTTCTCAGCAAATGGATATTATTAAATTCGCTGGTTTATATGACTCTGCTGGTCTTTCTTCACAAATGGAAGGAAAATTAACATAGTTAATATGTATTCAGTCTCTTAGTCAACCAACTTGAATTGGATCTCCCCTCTGTCCCCTCTGTACTCACATCTCTAGGCCAGAAATAAAAATCTGCACAGTCTGAAGGCTGAATCCCTCCAGCTTTCGAATCCCTTCAAATGAACAATGTATGCACATTTGTTGGAGAATTGGCTCACACTATATTTTTTGCAAAAAGAAAAAAGTTCAGTTGCTAACATTTAAAAATCGGGAGATTATACATAAATTTACAGATTTCTGACTTCTCTTGTAAACTTGGCCAACCAGCCTGCTTTCCATTGTGGCAGCCAGTCCCTGGTTGGAGCAGAGGGGAGGCTTCCCCCAGTGGTAGGACCTATGCTGCCCAGAGTCCAGGATATCTACCCAGCCTTTCCATTCATTTCTCTTGCCTCCTGGGCCATAAATCTGTGAGAACTGACCTAGACTGCTAGCCCCTGAAGATACAGACCACCTGTGTGTTACTGGACTTTGACTTTCCAGCGTCCTACCCAGACTCCAGCACACAGGGCTCTCTTTATATGTTTGGTGGGTGATATAAAGTGTCTTGTGGATGCCTGCATCACCTTTCTTACAATACTAAAACCATGTGATTGCAATACTGCTCCAGCCTAGATCTTTGATACAGACTGGCAGCAAAGGTGCCTCTGATCTGTGCCAATGTGCCACTACCCAAAGCCACTCATATGTCACTGGGCTGCTCCTAAAGTCTTCACTTTGCTGTTTGATCTCTTTTCCGCCTAGCAATCTCCTCCCCAACTGAGCACAGCCACGCACATCTCATGTCATCTCTAGGACAACCACACGAGATCACAAATGCATGGCACGGCCCCCAGCATTTCTGTTTATCACATTCTTAGCAGTGTTTTGTCTCCGAGTTGGCAAGAGTCTCCCCATTCTTAGTTTAGTTTAATTTTTCAGCCAAGCCTCAAGGAAGAGATTACAGTAGAAATCTCTGTAATCTGAGAATTTTCCAAATCCCATGTGCACAGAGACTGACAGAGGTAAACATTTTATGGGAATTTCTGTGGCAAAGTGGTAAGGAATCTGCCTGCAATGTAGGAGATCCAAGTTTGGTCCCTGAGTCGGGAGGATCCCCTGGAGGATGAAATGGCAACCCACTGCAGCGTTCTTGGCTGGAAAATTCCATGAACAGAGGAGTCTGAAGAGTCCATGAGGTTGCAAACAGTCGAAATGACTGAGCACGCACACATGACCTTCTTTATCAGAGCCATTAGTGGCCTAAAGAGGCAAATTAGGGCAGGTCAGAGCATATATAACTAGGAGCTTGTGTTCACCACTGCAAGCTCAGGACTTAATCTTCCCTGAGTCCTTGGAGTCAGGAAAGAAGCATGAAGTGGCTTGTGTTGCTTGGACTGGTGGCCCTCTCGGAGTGCATAGTCAAGTAAGTATGGGGACAGTTAGTGGCATCATCTCTCTTTCTGGGATTTCTCTTGTCATCCTCTTATCCTTCCACCCATCAGGGTTAGAAGAGAAAGTAATTCCCTGGCAGTCCAAAGATCAACTCTCACCCATTGATGAGAACCTCATCATGGGCACTGTGGGGTGAAAGCATCTTGAGGTAGGCCTGCAGGGTTGCACAACTCTGGGGGTGCCAGTCACATTAGGATCTATGTAAGAATAGCACTCCCTGAAATTGTTCACTGCACAACTCTAGGTATGGTGCTGTGGAAACCCATTTCTCCTGGATTTGCCTCAAGGGCTTGTCTTTGCTCTCTCTTCTATTCTGTGTGTATGTATTTATGTCTTCCTCTGCGCAGGCGCCAAATGGTCATATGGCTTACCCAAGATTACACAACAGAACCTGTATGCAAACCTAGGTTTTTGACATGTCCTTGCATGGCATTCTGATAAAAGGTGACACTCATAAGAATGCTTGGAAAATACACGGTGCCATTACAATGCCATCATATGACAGCCACACTGTAATACAGACAGCTGACTGCTAACCCTTCTTTGTTTCCCTTTTCCCCATGCTCAATAAAAGAATCTCTATAAAGAAGAAGCAGACACTGCAAGAAGTCTTCAGGGTAAAAATCCTGACAAAAAAATTTCATGCAGGCAAAAGCTTACAGTCTGTCTGACAATTCTGGTGTTTGTACCAGAGTTTCTCATCTCATCCCAAGGAACATCTTGAACGTGAGTGTTGGGAGGATGGTGCTCCACAGCGCCCCCTGGTGCTCTGGCCTAGCACAGGGGCTCATCTGGAGGTGCCAGGTGGGATGCTTGGGCTGGGGCTCCTGCAGGAGGCAGAAGCAGTGGGGAACAGGACCCCATTCCCAGAGGAGAAGGCACTCAAACCCTCAAATCTTGGTCTGTGGTGACTGGGCCCATCAATGACCAGGTGGCAGGTAAACATCCATTTCTGTGCCAAAGACATTAGATTGAGGGAGACTGTTCTTTCTGAACAAAGTGAGCTGTTGAGTTAAGATGAAGAGTGAGCCATGACTAATCAAAAGATAGCCAACTGCAACCAAGTGTGAATCCTCAGGTAGAGAAAGATCACCCTCTGCAAATCCAGGAATGATACCAGAAAAAAGTTACTGAGCCCCAAAAGCATGTGAGGCCATAAAAGTCCAAGACTATAGCTATTGTTTCTGTTTTTTGGTTTTTTTAATAGTCTTATCTCTTCTTCAAGAATGCACAGAGCAGGCTGAGAGAGAGGCAGAGATTGAATACATGTCAAATGAAAGGGCCACTTGCGTGTTGCTGACAGGACATGGTCTGAGTTTAGAAGGGGTGGCCTGGGGTGACCTAGGAGGCCCACCTGGAGAAGAAGACCCTCAGTCTGGGGCTTGAAGAAGAGACTGGAGAGCTTCTCAAATGAAGCGACGGGTCTGAGCAGAGGCTGAGAGGAGGAACGGTTGGAAAGTGATTCCGTCTGCGTTGCCCAGAGGGAAGCAGTACTCTGGGAATCAGGGGTGATCAGGAAGACTGGCCTGCATGAACCTCCCCTCCCTGGCCCCTGTAGGTGGCCTACATCGGCAGCATCACCATTGGAACACCCCCTCAACAGTTCCAGGTCGTCTTTGACACCGGCTCATCTGACTTATGGGTGCCCTCTGTCGACTGCCAAAGTTCCAGCTGCTGTGAGTAACTGTCATCCCCATCATGTCCTCCCCCTCCCCTCCCCCATCTTGGCATCTGACAGATACGCATCTCTTGTGTCAGCAGCTACACATGACACATTCAACCCTACTCAATCCAGCACCTTCCAGGACATGAGGAGGACAGTAAACCTCAGCTTTGGCTCTGGGAGAATGAGTGGATATCTTGGCTCTGACATCTTTCGGGTAATGTGGGAACCAGGGGTTTAGTCAGGGCTGGCCCTGGAAGCAACTACTGCCTGCAAAACAGATGCAGGACCAGCTGGCAGAAACTGTCCATCCCCAAACCCCTTAGTGACTAGCCACCTGCCCAGGAGGGCCCTGTCTCTGAGGAGACAGGTCCCCTGCTGACACACAAGCTCCCAGAACAACTAACCCAGAGAGGGGCTTGACAGGTGGGTTCACAGCTCTTTCACCCATGAGCAGCTCGGAGTTCATTTTGCTGGAGCAGAAAGAGGGGATAATAAAGCACCCACTTGTCTATTCTCAGACTCTACAGGGTACATTCATGGTAATAACTTGTTTGATCCTGAAACAACCCCAGGAAGGAGGTACTATTATTGGCTCCATGATAAGAATAAGGGACATGAGGTGCAGCGACTCAGGGCCCTACCCACGTCACACATTTTTCAAGTGATGGAGCTTGGCTGTCCTTCAGGACTCAAGTAGGTGTGGGTTTTGGGGAGGGCATAAAATTGAACTGGGGCCCCCGGACAGCACAGGACTTCAAGTATCCAGGCAGGTAAAGCAGGGGTCACAGATGTGGGAGGGGCCTGGTAAATGGGATCTCACTCCAGGGGACCTTTGAGACTGATAAAACCTATGGCCTGCCTCCCCATAAGTGCCTAGTATACTCTTCCTGTGTCTCTCTGTCTCTCTTCCTCTCACACATACACTCACACACAGGTATGCACATCAGCAAAAGCCTCTTTCCCAGGTCGAATTTAAAGAACTGAATTTTAAGGCCAAATCATAAGAACCCTGCCAGTGACATTGTATAATAGGCTTCGGTCTTCCTGGAGAGATATAGAATCCATAATGCATTGCAATGAATTCAGTCCATTTCTGTCATCACGTCATAGTGATGCCAAAGAGAAGTCTGCTCAGCTGTAAGCCCCATGGACAGCACTGGTCACAGGCAAGTGAAGTTAAATTGAAGCCAGGCCCTTAGCGCCCTTGGGCCTTGGCTTTCCAGAATAATTATAGATGAGACAAAGAGAAAGCCAGACCACCAGCATGGAGAACTCTGAGGGTATATCTGGGCACTCAGGTCGCTGGAGAGGACCTGGCCTTCCTTGTAAGATTGGGTGGTGGAACCAGGTTAGGCTGCCCAACTTTGACCCTGTTCTTTGGCACTCAGTATATGGGGACCAACCTTGGTCAGGTACTCAGTCCATCTGAGCCTCGATTTCTGCATATGTAAAATAAAAACAACCATAGTAGTGCCTCTGATGGGTAAAGAAGAACAGCCCGCAGACAGTGCCTGGTGTTACTCTCTTCCAACAAGCCCCTGCATCCTTCTCTATTCAGCCAGCTGGATATCGCCAGTGTGGTAATGTTTGGTGGAGTCGACAATTCCTACTTCCACGGAGATCTCAATTGGATACCAGTGATTGAACCATGCTACTGGCAGATAATCATGGATTGGTAAGCCTCTCCCTCTGAGGGTCACCCCAATGACGCTTCCACACATGCACACAGACAGACACACACAAGTGCATGCACAGACACACACAGTCACACACAGACACTGGCTCCACCCACAAACATACATAAAAACACATATGAGACACATATAAACACACTCATAGGCGCAGATATAAACACGCACAGCACACAGATATGTACAAACACAGACACACAAGTATAGATACACACATCAACCATGGGTTCATAATTGCCTCAGGCCTCCTGTCCAGGCCTCTGACCAGGGTCCTGAAAGGGTCCAGCTAGGTCTGGGCAGCTGGGGGAGGGCTGCACTCCTATGCCATGAGGTGGGGAGCATGGTTAGAAGACCCTACAGTGTGGTGAAAAAGGGACCAGGGGGAATTTCACAAGTCTGGACAGGGTTGTGTTAAGATGACCTACTGACCAGGACCACCCAGGACCTAGAGTGTTCTCAGGACACAGAATTGCCGGTTGAAAAACTGAAAAAGTCCTTAAAGTCTGGGAAAACTGATCTATTCAGGGAGAAGCTACCCAACAGTGGAGAGAGGTTGGCTGCAGTCTTGAGACCTAAAACAATTCATAAAAAGAGACACTCCACCTAAACAATGCTATCAACCACCCAAACCAGGCACACAGTGGGGCAGCAGCTGTGACTGAATCAGGAAGCTGGGATGCAAGAGCAGCCTGAGAACAAGGGGCAATAATAGATGAGATTCTGCATGATACCCTCAGACAAAAGCTTTCCTGTCCTTTGGAGGCCTCCTGGGTCTGCTCATGCTCCCCTAGCAGGGGGCCTCAGTGTCTGAGCCAGGGGAGGGGGCAGTGCTGGGAAACAACCACTCCCAGGCAGCCTGTGTCTCCCCCACCACCACTCAGAACACCTACCGCCCTGGGGAACCTCCATCTTCACTGTATGGGCTGACCCATCATTGGTGAGACACCAGATACAGGTCTCCGGATGTTCTTCATTCATTCATTCAACAAACATACCTCATGCATCCGTTGTGTGCTGGGCACTTGAGGAAGGCTCTCAGGATACAACTCGCCTTCACATCTAGTGACGGAGATGGAGATGAAATGACTCCCATGGTAGTTCAATAGTGAATTACCACTTTGGTACGTGCTAGACATGAGGAAGGGCCTACAGAGAGTGACCAAGACAGGTGTTTGATCTAGTCTGGGGTGAAGAATTCCCTGAAAAAGTGACAGTTAAGCTGGGACCTGGAAGATAAGGAGAAATTAACTATAGAAAGCAGATGAGGGTCTTCTAGGAAGGGCACCAGCACAGGTCCTGAGACACGAAACAGCCGGTTTATTCAAGAACTGAAAGGAAGTCCAAAAGGTGATGTGACCAGAATAAAGGTAAACAGAGTCAGGGCCAGAACTGAATGTCTCTTCAGGAGACAGTCGGGCAGGGGGCAGTTGTTGAAGAGATTTCAGACTGACCCTGGTGCCTGCTTTGTCCCTCTCTCTGTCTCTCAGTGTCTCCATGAACGGAAAGGTTATTGCTTGTTACCGCCGTTGTCAGGCCATTGTGGATACTGGGAGCTCATTGCTGATTGGCCCAACTGATGTGGTCAGAGCTTTCAAAGGCACATCAACCCCAATCCCGTCGGGGATAGCGAGGTGAAGGGTCTTGCCACGGGGTCGTTCTTGGGCTCCCCAAACACCAAGGATCACCTGGGCCAACCACTCTCCCTCTTTTTCTTACAGCAAATGATGTCATGTAGTGATGCCACGAACCTGCCTCCTGTTACCTTCACCATCAGTGGCACTGACTTCCCAGGGACCCCTAAATACTGCATCCAGAAGGTGAGGGCTCATCCCTGGGGGCTGGTTGCCAAATCTGGGACTTGCTGGAAAGCTCCTCTGGCTGCTGCTGGGAGGAGGGCGCCCCCTGCAGGTCAAGTCACGCCATTGACGGTGCTGCCGAGCTCTGTGGCTGGGCCCGTGGCTCCCACAAATCAACCCTGGAGAGTAGAGGGCCGTCTGATAGGTAGATCCATCATCCTGAAATAAATAGAGAGACACACCCCGTGCCAGCAGTGTCGAGGCAAAGGGGGAGGGGAACTCTAAGGTCCTCAGACCTCAAAGAACTTCAGTTCAACCGAAGCCCTCAGATGGATGAACGCAGAAAGTCAGCTCTAGCAATTTTTGAAATAGACAGGTGACAAGGGGGAGTGCTGGCCCACCCTAGTGATTGACAGTCTCCCTTCCCTTCTCGAAAGAGGCTGATGGGCTCACAAAAAGGCATTAAGGAAGAGAGGAAATTTCAGTAATTCTAAACCCCCAGCCTCATAGAGGAGTGAAGAAGCCTGCTTGGGTTGAGGGATATCTACACTGAATTTCATGCAATCCATTGCATGGAATGGTTGGTGCAAAAGGGATCTGGAGGCAGATTAGGGGTGAAGAGGGCTACAGACCAGGGGAGCACCAGGGGAAATCACTCAACCCAGTCTGGAGTGGCCAAAGAGGATGAATATAGGTCCAACGAGGCTTCCCAGTGGGCCTAAATACAATATAAAGGGCAGGTTGTGGGCGCTGCTATTTAAACTGGATAACCAACAATAACCTACTGTGTTGAACATGGAACTCTGCTTGATGCTATGTAATAACCTGGATGGGAGGGGAGCCTGGGGGAGAATGGATACATGTAGATGTATGGCTGTCCACTTGAAAGTGTCACAGTACTGTTAACTGGCTACACTGTGATACAAAATCAAAATCTTTTAGAAAAAGAATGGGTTGTGGGGAAGGGTGAGAAGAATAGGCATTTTCTGCAGAGCACAGAGCAAGCAGGAGTTGGAAGGAAAGAAACAGAAGAGTGTGAGGGGAATTATGGGAAATTCTTGTTCTTTTTTTAAAAAAGTATTTTGAAGTATAGCTGATTTACAATGTTGTGTTAATTTCTGTGGAACATCAAAATCACTCAGTTTTATGTATGTACAAATACATACACATTCTTTTTCATGTTCTTTTCCATTACAGTGTATCATGGGATACTAAATACAGTTCCCTGTGCTATACAGTAGGACTTTGTTGCTTAACCATCCTCTCTATATTTGTTTGAATCTGATAATCCCAAACTCCCAATCCTCTCCTCCTCCCCTTGTCATGACAACCACGTGTTTTGGCCCTTCTTGTTCCTATACACCCACTTCTGCAGCTGCTGTGAGAGCCACTTGATTCTTCCCAAAGGAGGGAAAAGATGGAAAAGCTGTCTGCTCTGGATATTGAGGGGGATGGCAGGTAAGGGCTTAGGCTGACTGGTATGTATTTCTGCCTACCCCAGATTTCCAAGAGCCTCTGCTTTAGCAGTTTTCAAGGGGGCACAGAGAACATGTTCCCCTTGGAGACCTGGATCCTGGGTGACGTCTTCCTGAGAGCATATTTCTCAGTTTTCGATTGGAGTAAAAACAGTATTGACCTGGCTCCCGCAGCGTAAATCTGCACTGCTACAGGAATCACTCAGGCCCACTCCAAACACACACACCCAGGTAGGGCCATCCCACCTAGGGATGCTGAGAACTGTGTCTGATGATCTGCAAGGCCCTATTCTCAGTAAGGAATAAACAGTTTCACTCTTAATGGTGCTAAAACAGATGGGTGTCTCTTTTTGGGTCTGGGAGGGTGTAATGATTGGGAAGGAGCAGGAACCAAGTCTGAACCACAAGTGAGAGGAGCTCAGTTCCAAATGGCTTCAAGGAAAGGGGGACTTATTGGAACAACACTGGGGATCCAGTGACAGGAAGATGTTCTAGACCATGGAAGTGTTTATGACTGCACCACCAACTCCACCATTCCCCATCCAGAGGGACTGGGCTGCTGTGCCTGCATACTCAGTCACATCCGATTCTATACGACCCCATGAACTGTAGCCCCCTCAGGCTTCTCTGTCCATGGGATTCTCCAGGCAAGAATACTGGAAGGGGTTGCCATGTCCTTCTCCAGGGGATCTTCCCAACCCAGGGATCAAATCCATATCTCCTGCATTTCAGGTGAATTCTTTAACTCTTGAGTCAAGGAAGCCTGCTTTCAGAGGGATGGTAAGGGGTAATAAAAATAGCTTCTATCCATCCTCCGCATCTCAGAGGAACATTGGCAGTGAATTTCTGCCCTAGGGGGATCTCTGTGAGGCCCTTCAAGTTGAAATGATTCCTGTTTTCCTTCCACCCTAGTCACCAGCTCTCTGCCACCCACACTAACTGTGTCCTTTCCAGTCCCATTTGCCAAGTTTTGGCCCGTGTGGATCCCAGAGGCATCCCCCTCCTCCAGGGCAAAGCACACCCCTTCCCTTGGCACCCAGTGCTGCTGGGGAGGAAGCCATTCACGTAAAAGGAGACCCAGGATGCACAGAGCTTTCAGCCTGTCTGAGCTTCCTTCAGAGGCAGAGCTACAAACCATTTGGTTTGAGCTGCCGTGGCTTAACACTTGCAAGTGAAAGTTTCACTTTTTCCCACCTAGAGATAGAGAGCCTGGCTAGGGATGAGGGGTCAGAGGCAGAGGGAGACCCAGATAAAAGGAAAAAAAATGAGTAAATAAATGGGTGAACTAGTAGATGCTCCCACCAGACCACACTGCTGTATTCATGTTGGGAGACATGTATGGTCTCAGCATGGGTACTGCCATGAAATCAACTAGAATTTGTAGACTTCAGTGAGAGAATAGGCAGGAAAAAACAGCAAAAAGGTAAGTCTTGAACACTTCTTTAAGAGTATAACTTTGTTAAATCTTTTTGGAGATGTTTTGTCCTAAACATACATATGACCTTTGTCACAACAATTTTGCTTCTAAAGTTTATTTTAAAGCAGTGAGCAGAAGCACCAGCAAATATAAGTAAGCAAGAATGAAATCCTCAGAATCTCCTAAAAAACAGAATATCTAGGACTTCCCAAAATTCATTCAGCATAAAGAGTCCACATCATAAATAGATCATCACACAACCAACTACCTGATAACTGTATTTAATGTTATGGGAAATCCTTCCAATAAGACACTGAAAGAAAAGAACAGAATACAAAACAGCATGATCCCAGGCTTGCAGAGCACATGGAAGACAGTGCAGCAACCTCACCAGGCATATACATCTTGGAGTTTTCTCAGTTCAATTCAGTCACTCAGTCATGTCCAACTCTTTCTGACCCCATGGACTGCAACATGCCAGGCTTTCCTGTCCATCACCAACTCCCAGATCTTGCTCAAACTTATGCCCATCAATTCAGTGATGCCAAACAACCATCTCATCCTCTGTCTCCCCTTCTCCTCCTGCCTTCAATCTTTCCCAACATCAGGGTCTTTTCCAATGAGTCAGTTCTTTGCATCAGATGGCCAAAGTATTGGAGCTTCAGCTTCAACATCAGTCCTTCCAATGAATATTCAGGACTGATTTCCTTTAGAATTGACTGGTTGGATCTCCTTGCAGTCCAAGGGACTCTCACGAGTCTTCTCCAACACCACAGTTAAAAAGCATCAATCCTTTGACCCTCAGCTTTCTTTATGGTCCAACTCTCACATCCATACATGACTACTGGAAAAACCATAGCTTTGACTAGATGGACCTTTGTCAGTAAAGTAATGTCTCTGTTTTTTAAAATGCTGTCTAGGTTGGTCATAGTTTTTCTTCCAAGGAGCAGGCATCCTTTAATTTCATGGCTGCAGTCACCATCTGCAGTGATTTTGGAGCCCAAAAAATAAAATCTCTCACCTTTTCCATTGTTTCCCCATCTATTTGCCATGAAGTGCTGGGACCAGATTCTATGATATTAGTTTTTTGAATGTTGAGCTTTAAGTCAACTTTTTAACTCTCCTCTTTCGCTTTCATCAAGAGGCTCTTTAGTTCTTCATTTTCTGCCATAATGGTGGTATCATCTGTGTATCTGAGGTTATTGATATTTCTCCCAGCAACTGTGATTCCAGGTCGTGCTTCATCCAGCCCAGCATTTCTCATGATGCACTCTGCATATGTTAAACAAACAATGTGACAATACACAGCCTTGTTGTACTCCTTTTCAACTGAACCACCTCCCTCTCCCCTCTCTATTCCCACCTCTATCCAAGAACTAAAAGCCTGCACAGCCTTAAGCCCGAATCCAGCACACAGTTGTTGGAGACTTGGCTCTCATTATGCTGTTTGGAATTTTTTTAAAAAGAGGTTAGTTGCTAACATTTAAAATCAGAAGATTGTACATAAGTATTCAGACTTCTGACTTCTTCCTAAACTGGGCCAATCAGCCTGCTATCCAGCATGGCAACCACTAGTTGAAGCTGAGGAGAGGCTGCCCCAGGGGTAGCGCCTGTGATGCTGGGTGTCCAGGATGCACTTCCATCATTTCTCTTGCCTCCTAGGCCATGAGTTTGTGAGAACTGCCTTAGTCTGCCAGCTCCCTGAAGATAAGGACCACCTGTGTCTTACTCAACTTTGACTTTCCAGCATCCTACCCAGACCCCAGCACACAGGGCTCTCCTTATATGTTTGTTGGATGGTATAAAGTGTCTTGTTGATGCATGCATCACATTTCTTCCAATACTGAAGCTCTGTAATTGTAATACTGCTCCAGTCTAGATCTTTGACACAGACTGGCATCAAAGGTGCCCTTGATCTTTGCCATCCGTCCCAATCCCTGAAGTCACTCACATGTCACTGGGCTGCCCCTAAAGTCTTCATTTTGCCATTTGAACTCTTTTCCTCTTAGCAATCTCCTTTCCAACTGAGGACAGCAATGCACTTACATGGTGTGTCAAGGAAGACCACAAAAGATCACGCGTGTGTGGCATGGCCCATAGCATTTACACTTTTCACATTATTAGGAGTATTTGTCTCCAAGTTTGCAAGAGTCTCATCTCTTTTATTTTAGTTTAACTTTTCAGCCATGACTCAAGGAAGAGATTAACAGTACAGACTCGCTGTCAAAGGGACCACAACCATCCTGGATAACCAGAGGAATCATAGTCATTTCTCAGTTCGTTTTTGCTTTTTTTTTTTTTTTTTTTTTTCATTTATTTTTATTAGTTGGAGGCTAATTACTTTACAATATTGTAGTGGTTTTTGCCATATATTGACATGAATCAGCCATGGATTTACATGTGTTTCCCATCCCGATCCCCCCTCCCACCTCCCTCCCCATCCCATCCCTCTGGATCTTCCCAGTGCACCAGCCCTGAGCACTTGTCTCATGCATCCAGCCTGGGCTGGTGGTCTGTTTCACCCTTGATAGTATACT
The DNA here is from genome assembly GCF_963930625.1 of Muntiacus reevesi. Classification (NCBI taxonomy): domain Eukaryota; kingdom Metazoa; phylum Chordata; class Mammalia; order Artiodactyla; family Cervidae; genus Muntiacus; species Muntiacus reevesi. Next base: position 37,574,447 of record NC_089253.1, read on the forward strand.
TGTTTCAATGCAATTCTCTCAGAACATCCCACCCTCGACTTCTCCCACTGAGTCCCAAAGTCTGTTCTGTACATCTGTGTCTCTTTTTCTGTTTTGCATATAGGGTTATCGTTACCTTCTTTTTAAATTCCATATATATGCGTTAGTATACTGTATTGGTCTTTATCTTTCTGGTTTACATCACTCTGTATAATGGGCTCCAGTTTCATCCATCTCATTAGAACTGATTCAAATGAATTCTTTTTAATGGCTGAGTAATATTCCATAGTGTATATGTACCATAGCTTCCTTATCCATTCATCTGCTGATGGGCATCTAGGTTGCTTCCATGTCCTGGCTATTATCAACAGTGCTGCACCATTTTTGCTTTCTACTTGAGCTCATAAGTCTGAACTGGACAAGCCCTCTCTATAAATTAGTTATAAGATGCTTTCAGTTGCATGAAAAATTATAGACCATCAGATCCAGTATATTCCTGAGAAACAGTCTAGCCTAGGAGAACTGTGTCTCAAGGATCACATCTGGCCCCACTATTGGGTTTTTGTCAATAAAGCTTTATTGGAACACAACCATGCTCATGAGTTCAAGGACAGCAGTTTGGTCCAGGGAGGTAGAAGTAAGAAGGATAGCAATGGAAGGTGTCAGAATATGGGTTAGAGGAAAAGGCAGCAGGATTTGCTGATGGATTTGATATGGGAGGAAGGAGAGGGATGGCAGGAATGTTTCCCTGGTTACTAATATTTCACTGGGAGTCCAGGACCAGTGACAGAATTTGCAGAAGCCAGTGCAAAATGAACATATGAGACCTTTTGGTCAAAACATATTAGGAAATTCAAGACAGGGATAGCAGAGATGGGGAGCCTACTCAGCTGTGAGCCCCATGGACAGCACTGGTCACAGGCAAGTGAAGCCAATCCTGGGTGTGCCTGAACACCCACACTCAAAGCATCCTCTGGCTTTAGCTTCCCTGAAAAACGACAAGCTAGACAAGGAGGAAGCCTGGCCCCTCAAGCATGGTGTCCTCTGAGAGGGTATCTCAGCAGTCAGGTCGCTGGAGAGGACCAGGCACTCTGCAGAAGGGTGGGTAGTCAGAGCTTTGAACCTCTTCTGTGGCACTCATTTGACAGTAACTGACCCGGGTCAGGTACTCAATCCCTCAGAGCCTCAATTTCTGCATCTTTAAAATGGGGATGGTAGTAGTGCCTCTGATTTGTGGGGAAGCACAGCCCTCAGACAGTGCTTGGCGTTACTCTCCTCCAACCAGCCTCCTTCTTTCTTCTCTCTTCAGCCGGCCAGAGAACAGCAGTGTGGTCGTGTTTGGCAGAGTGGATTGTGGGTACTACAAGGGAGACCTCGGATGGGTACCTGTGACCCAAGTCTGCTACTGGCATATGCTCATGGGCTGGTAAGCCTCTCCCTCTGGGGGCCACCCCAAATGATGCCCCCGCACATGCATGGGTACACATGCAGACACACGTAATTGCATGCACAGTCACAAACAAACATATGCTCCACACATAGAGACACATATAACACACTTACAAACACACATACAAACACACACAGGCTCAGATATAAACACACATACACACAGACACAAGCATAGATACGCCTTACCCACGGGTTCATAACTGCTCCCTGGAACCTAACCAGGTCTCTGACCAGGGTCCTGAAAGGGTCCAAAGAGTACTGGGCGCCTGGGGGAGGGCTGCATCCCTATACTGTGAGGTGGGGAACCATGGATTGAGAAACCTATGTTGTGCTGAAAAGAGGATCAGGGGGAATTTCATTGGCCTAAACAGGGTTGTGATCAGATGACCTACTGACCAGGGCTACCCAAGACCTTGGAGGTTCTCAGTACACAGAATTGCCAGTTGAAAAACTGAGAAAGTCCTAGACAAACCAGGAAAACTGGTCTCCTCAGGGAGAAGTTACCCAGCAGTGGAGAGAGGTTGGCTGCAGTCTTGAGACCTGGAAGCAACACATAAAAAGAGACACCCCACCTAACCAATGCTACTTACCACCCAAACTGAGCGCATAGTGGGGCAGGAGCTGTGACAGAGGACAGCAGTGGACCAGGGCGCTGGGACCCAGGAGTGGCCTCGGAAGGAAGGGCAAAAAATGATGGGATTCTGTGTGATATCAGACAAAAGCTTTCCTGTCCTTTGGAATCTGCTGGGCCAACTCAGGCATCCCCTGACCAGAGCTTCAGTGTCTGAGCCTGGTGAGGGGGCAGTGCTGGAAGACATGCTCTCCAAGAGCCACCTGTGTCTCCCCCACCACCGCTCTGAGCATCTGCTGCCTGGAGACCTCCATCTTCACTGTGTGGGTTGACCCATCATTGGTGAGACACCAGATACACGTCTCTGGGGATTCTTCATTCATTCAGCAAACATATATTATGCATCCACTGTGTCGGGCTCTAGAGGGAGACACTGAGGATCCAACTTGCCCTTGCCTCTGCTAAGGCAGATGTATGTGAAACAACTCTCACACATAGTGAATTACCATTTTGGTACAAGCTAGACTTGAGAAAGTGGCTGCAGAGAGTGACTAAGACAGGAACCTGATCTTGTCCGAGGTGAAGGCTTTCCTGGCAGTGTGACAATTCACCAGGAACCTGGAAGATGAGGAGAAATTAGCTGGGCGGAAGGGGATGAGGGGTCTCCCAGGAAGGGCGCCAGCACCAGCCCAGGTCCTGAGGTACAATGCAGTGTGCGTCCAAGAGCTGAAAGGAAGTCAAAAAGGTGATGTGACCAGAGAAAAAGAAAACGGAGTCAGGGCAAGAGCTGAAGGGCTGCTCAGGAGACATGCAGGGCAGGGGCAGCCACAGGGGAGACTTCGGAGTGACCCTGGTGCCCATTTTTCCCATTTTCTTTCAGCATCTCCATAAATAAATAATGAATGAAACGGTTTCTGCTTGTTCTGATGGATGCCAGGCCTTTGTGGACACCGGGAGCCCATTGCTGGTTGGCCTTAGTGACCCGGTCAGCAACATCCAGAGACACATCAACCCCAGACCCAGCCAGGACGACCAGGTGAAGAGTCATGCCACACGGTAATTCCCGGCTCCCCATGTACCAAGGATCACCTGGGCCAAGCTCCTTCTTTCTCTACAGCAAATGATTTCGTGTAACAACACCAAGACCCTGCCTCCTGTTGTCTTCACCATCTACAGCATCGACTACCCAGTGTCCCCTCAATACTACATCCAAGGGGTGAGAGGACAACACTCGGAGCTGGTTCGCAAATCCGGAATTTGCAAGAACCCTTCGGACTGCTGCTGGGAGGAGGGAGCCCTCTGCAGGCCCAGTCACATCATTGCAGCTGCTGCTATATAGAGTGTAAACTTTCTCCAGAAAAGGTAGAAGTATAGTCAGTATGGACATAATTGAGTGGAAATTTTTATGGAAAGATGACTTCTGTTTAGTACTAAGGTAGAGGTTCCAAAGTATAATTTTACAGAAGCCATCAGGTCTTAAAAATGGAAAATACAGGAGTGGGGAACTCTAAGATAACCATAGCTGTGGGGACCATGAGGGTGGGTACGGGCTGAGCACAGGCATTGGCTGGGCCAGTCCCTCCCGCAAAACTAACCTCTTGAGAGTAAAGGGCAGTCTGGGACATCCATCCCCCTGAAATAACTATGGAGACGCCATCCTGTGCCAACATGGTGGGAGTCACAGAAGAGGGGAACACTAAGGGTCTCAGCCCTCACAGGGCTTCAGTTCAGCCAGAACCCTCAGATGCAGAAACATGGAAAATCAGCTCTAGCAATCCCTGAAATAGAACAAGGGACAAGTGGGTGACCAGGGACAGTCCCAGTGTCCTGTCCCACCGTAGAGTTTAATTGTCTCCCTTCCTGTCTCCAAGGTGTCCAGGTTGGGATCATAAATTACATGCTTACCCTAGAACTTTGCTGCAACTTCGCACTCTGTGAGTTGGGGTACCGACCCCTCCGTGGGGAGGCTGGATGCTAAGGTAAATAAAGGAGCACAGTGACTGCTCAGCCCCAGCACAGGGTGGAGGTTTCATGTCAGCTCCCTGTGGGAGTTCAGAGCAGGCTGATGGGCTCAAAGAACGCTTTGAGGAAGAGAGGGAATTGCAGTAATTCTAACCCTGCAGACTCATGGAGGCATGAGGAAGCCTGCTTGGGTTGTGGCAAATTATACTGGATTCTATGCAAATGGCCTCCTTGTGGGGGAGCTGTGCAAAGGAGGGCAGGGGCAGATTAGGGGTGATGAGGACTGCAGATCAGGGAGAGCCAGGGTAAGTCGCTCAACCCAGCCTGAAGTGGCCCAAGAAGGTGAGTGTAGGCTAAGGGAGTCTTCCTAGAAGGCCTGAGAACAGTATCAACAATGGGCTGAGCACACTGCTACATTTAAAATGGGCACTCAGCAATGACCTACTGTGTAGCACAGGGAACTCTGCTCACTGCTACGTGGCAGCCTGGATGGGAGGGGAGTTTGGGGAAGAATGGGTACCTGTATGTGTATGACTGAACTCCTTTGCAGTCCACTTGAAACTATCACAATACTGTCAATTGGCTATACTCCAATACAAAATTAATTTAAAAAATAAAAAGAAAGGGCTGCGTGCAATGGGGAAAAGAAGAGGCATTCTCTGCAGAGAAAAGAGCCAGCTGGGGTTAGAAGGAATGAAATAGCAGAGTGTGAGGGGAACTATGGGCCATTCTTGTTCTTTTTAAAAAAAAATTTTTTTAAGTATTGTTGCTTTACAATATTATGATAATTCACACTCTTACTCAGTTTTTTATATATATGTGTGTGTGTGTATCAGTTCAGTTCAGTCGCCCGGTCATGTCTGACTCTTTGTGACCCCACGGACTGCAGCACACCAGGCCTCCCTGTCCATCACCAACTCCCAGAGCTTACTCAAACTCATGCCCACTGAGTTGGTGATGCCATCCAACCATCTCATCCTCTGTCATCCCCTTCTCCTCCCGTCTTCAATCTTTCCTAGCATCAGGGTCTTTTCAAATGAGTCAGCTCTTCGCATCAGGTGGCCAGAGTATTGGAGTTTCAGCTTCAACATCAGTCCTTCCAATGAATATTCAGGACTGATTTCCCTTAGGATTGACTGGTTGGATCTCCTTGCAGTCCAAGGGACTCTCAAGAGTCTTCTCCAACACCACAGTTCAAAAGTATCAATTTTTTGGTGCTCAGCGTTCTTCACAGTCCAACTCCAACATCCATACATGACTACTGGAAAAACCATAGACTTGGATAGATGGACTTTAGCTGGCAAAGTAATGTCTCTGCTTTTTAATATGCTATCTAGGTTGGTCATAACTTTCCTTCCAAGGAGTAAGCATCTTTTAATTTCAAGGCTACAATCACCATCTGCAGTGATTTTAGAGCCCCAAAAAATAAAGTCTGACACTGCTTCCACTGTCTTCCCATCTATTTCCCATGAAGTGATGGGACCAGATGCCATGATCCCTGGAAGCCATGGGACCAGATGTGTGTGTGTGTGTGTGTGTGTGTGTGTGTGTGTGTGTATACATATTCCTTTTCATTTCCATTACAGATTTTATCATAGGGTATTGAATACAGAATCCAGTACTATATAGTAGAACTTAGTTGATTATATATCCTCTATATATTAGTTTCCGTATGATAATCCAAAACTCCCAGTCCTTGCTACCGACCCCCCTCTGTCATACTAATCACATGTTTTGTCCCTTCTTGTTCTCATAATCCCCATCTCTGAAGCTGTTGAGAGAGCCACTTGATTCTTCCCAAAGTGGGGGGGGGGGGGAGAATTGGAAAAGCTGCCTGCTCTGGGTATTGAGGTGGTGACAGGTAATTGCTCAGACTGACTGGTGTGTATTTCTGTCTTTCCCAGATTTCTCAGGACCTCTGCTCTATGAGCTTTCAAGGGGGCACAGAGCTCATGAGCCCCTCAGAGACCTGGCTCCTGGATACCGTCTTCCTGAGGGCATACTTCTCAGCTTTTAATCAGGGATACTACAGGATCAGCCTGGCTCCCACAGTATAAATGCTGGCTGCTTCAGGAATCAATCAGGCCCACTTCAAACACACTCATATGCAGGGCCATCACACCAGGGATGCTGGTGAACTATGTTTGGAGCTCTGCAAGCCCTATCCTCAGTAAAGAGAAAGGGTTTCATCTCAGTGGAGCTAATACAAATGGCTGCCTCTTTGAGTCGGGGAGGTGCATCATAACTGGGAAGGATCTAGAATCAAGCCTGAAGCACAAGTGAGAGGAGCCCAACTCCAACTGGCTTCAAGGAAAGGGGAGACTTATTGGAAGGACACTGTGGATTTGGGACACAGGAACCAGAGTTGATCCAAAGATCTCAATGACTAGACCCGAGAAATTAGATCAGTCAGTCTTTCTCTCCTTCCCTCTATTCGTTGTCTATTCTTTGCTTCTCTTTGCCTGACAGCTTTCTTCCCTCAGGCTTCTACACCTGCTGAAGGACTCTGCAGCTGCCTGTCCCAGGGCTTTATATCTCTAAAGCATCTAGCCAGTATGGAAAGAATCACAGAGGGCAATAGATTCCTGGGATGGATATGATTGGCCCAACTCAGATCATATGTTCGTTCAGCCCTGGACCAACTATCCTGTCAGGGGCATGAGGTTCTATGATTGGCTTTACGTAGTCACATGGCCCTGTCACCCCTGCTTTCAGCAAATGAGATTAACAGTTTCCTCCAAAACCACATGACTGGAGGTGGAGAGAAGCCATTCCAAAGGAGCTGTCAGGAGGATGTGCTAGATTATGAAGGAGTTTATGACACCCCACCAAGTCCACCACCTCTTCATTCAAACAGATGGTAAGGGGTGTTAAAAACAGATTGTATTCTTCCCATCTGTCTTCCCATCTCAGAGGAACACTGCTAGTGGCCGTCAGTTCCGGGGAGGTTCCAGGTGAGGCCCTTCAAGCTAAGACGGTTCCCTTTTATATTCTCACTACAGTCACCAGCTCTCTGCTGCCCACACCTGCTGTGTCCTTTCCAGTTCCATTTCTCAAGTGACAGGCCCAGGAGCATCCCTGAACCATCCCCCACCCTTCCAGGGTCCCACACATCCCTTCCTTTCGCCTCTAATGCTGCTGGGAAGGATGCTATTCATGTAACAGGGGACCCACAAAGCAATGAGCATTTCAGTCTTTCTGAACTTCCTCCAGGGGCAGAGCTACAAACCATTTCATTCGAGCTGCCATGATTTGGCATTTATGGAGTGGAAGCATCACTTCTTACCTGGAGACCTTAATATAAAGTCCAGGCTATGGGATAGCAGGTGTCAGAAGTAGAGGGAGACCCAGGTGAGAGAAGAAACAGGAAGGGATAATAGCAATGGGAAACACTCCCCAAGACAGCAGATAACACGGACCTTTACTCAGGCAAGACAAGCATCAGCAGAAGCGATGTCTCGCTCCCTTCCTTCCTCATCTTTCATACAGTACAAATTTACTGAGCACCTACTATGTGCTAGGTCCTCTGGAGGACCCCAGGGATAGAGGGCTGGGTTAGGAACCACCACCAAGTCATGGAGACAGATAAAGAAACCACACCAAGGGGCAGAGTCAGAAGGAGAAAACAATAAACATGTGGGAGGGGGGCCAGAGGAGCGAGGGGCTTCTTCTTCAGGGGGACAGGGAAAGTCTGTCATAGGGTGACGAGACAGGCACTGACTTCAGTCTTGCCACCCCAAACCCTGTGAAAGACACCCCTAAACCCTGCAGCTACCATCTGTGTGCAGATTGGCCTTATGTCCACAGTTATGTGTGCCTAGACCCTTTTGGATGGTCCTGAATTATGATCAGTTTGAGGAGAGAAAGTGGACAGTGGCTGAGCAGATAAGGGGAGAAATACGAGAGCAGAACCAGTTGCTTTTCCTTTTTAACAGTACATACCAACAAAGGTCCATCTAGTCAAAGCTATGGTTTTTCCAGTGGTCATGTATGGATGTAAGAGCTGGACTATAAAGAAAGCTGAGCACCAAAGAATTGATGCTTTTGAACTGTGATGTTGGAGAAGACACTTGAGAGTCCCTTGGACTGCAAGGAGATCAAACCAGTCAATCCTAAAGGAGATCAGTCCTGAATATTCATTGGAAGGACTGATGCTGAAGCTGAAGCTCCAATACTTTGGCCACCTGATGCAAAGGACTCACTCACTTAATAAGACCCTGATGTTGAGAAAGATTGAAGGTGGGGGGAGAAGTGGAAGACAGAGGATGAGATTGTTGGATGGCATCACCAACTTGATGGACATGAGTCTGAGCAAGTTCTGGGAGTTGGTGATGGACAGGGAGGCCTGGCATGCAGTCGTCTATGGGGTCTCAAAGAGTCAGACATGACTGAGGGACTGAACTGAACTGATCATGAAGCGAGCTAAATGGAGACTCAGTGAATAGTTTCTCAAACACATTTTCGCAGTGGTCTTCATGGAGTCGTAAGCAATGTTTCTGTTGGTGAGAAACCACCACCAAGAGTAAGAATAATGGCTCTGATTAACTACGTATGCTACCTCACTGCCTCCCCATGAATCCCGGCAAAAAATGACCTTCTTTGTACAGATGAGTGAAGTTTTCCTCCAATCTTCTGGCTCCACCACTAGTGACAGGCACCTAGTAGGCCCCCAAGAAGTACATGCTGACTAAATGAATGTGTGAATTAGTAGGTGCTTCCACTAATACACAGGTGCATCCATGTCGGGAGACATACATGATCTCAGCATGCTGCTGCCACGATAAAACCTGGAGGTCAGGCTGTACTCCCGTAGATCAGCCTAAGGTGGGGGCTAAAGCTGGCGTCCATTAATGAGCACCCTGGTCTATAGGCTTCATACTTGTAGCCTGTGCCACCAACATGAGGATGAATTCTGATCTTCAAAGCAACAATCTTACCCCACCTTCCACTGTTATCCTTTACAAATTCTAATTCTAAAAAATTATAGCTTTCAGTGAGAGAAAAGGTAGAAAAAACAGGAAAACGCCAGGTGTTGAGCACTTCTGCTAAGTGTGTGAATTTGTTCAATCTCTTTGGAGATGATTTGACATAAATATACGTATGACCTTTGTCCCATTTGCTTCTAACTTTCTGCTAAAGCGATGATCAGAAGCAGCCACAAATTTAAATAAGCAGCTAAAGGAAGAAGTCCTCAGAGTCTCTAAATAAAGAGAAGATTGATAACATCCCAAGGCCTTTCAACATTATAAACTTCAAATGTCCACAGCACACATGCCATCATGCAACCAACTACCTGAAAATTATATTTAACATTATGAGAAATTGTTCCACTACGACATTGAGAGAAAAGAACAGAATACAAGACAGCATGATCCCAGGTTTGCAGAACACATGGAAGACTGTGCAGCATCCTCACCAGGCATGTACATCCTGGAGCTTTTCTGCCTGGGATCAGATCCCAGGACAGGTGTCAGAACCAAGAACATAGTTTCCAGGTACAGACCCTGGGCCTTGCTCCCACAGCATGCGGAGGGGCCACAAACTCTTCAGCTACTGGCCCTGCTGTTTGTGTTCTTGCCCTCAACTTCTTTCCACTACTTTCTATTTTGATGAGATCCAGCTCACATACCTCGAACATGGAAACTCAATCTATGGAAAGATAGTGAGGCCCAGAGACGACTACACGACATCTGGTGGATGGAGGCCAGACTGGCGCCCTCAGTCACCACCCCCAAAGGGGAGTCTGAAGAATGTCCCAGAGGGGAAGGGATGTGGGCGAGGACTAGCTCAGGATAACTCTGAAGATCCCACATCTGTGGGGTGAAAAGCGTGATGTATTGATGGCTCTTGCTGAGTGAGGATCTATCGTGTGACCGTTCAGCTCAACAACAAATAGTTTCAACTGATATCAGATCCTGTGCAAGGTTGAGGCATTTGCTAAGCATGAGGGCACTCAGATTAGAGTAAGGTGTGCAGCCCTAGAGGTGGCTGATGGTGCCCCTTGCCCCCTTGCTTCAGCATAAACAACTAGTGCTGGCTCTCCACTTCCCCCACACTGGGTGCAGAGCAGAAACATACAACATGGGGACTGATGTGCTGGGTTTGCACTTTGGCTCCTCAGCACTTTACCTGGGTGACCTTGATCAAGTTACATAATCTCAAGTTCCTCATCTGCAAAACATGTACCGTGATGATAAATGGGGCTCACCATGGGGATCACATGTGTTACAGGGATAAGCAAGGGTCCCTGAGAGGGCTTTGCAAACTCCTAAGTCTGGAACAAATATTAATTATTCTTCCTCTTCTGTTTCTGTTATGCATCCGGTCCCGTTATTTCAAGGTAAATAGAAAGGGAGGAAATGGAAACACTTTTTTATTTATTTTTTTTCACATAAATCCCAAGACTTTATTTTCCTGGGCTCCAAAATCACTGCACACATGACTTCAGCCATGAAATTAAAAGACACTTGCTCCTTGTAAGAAAAGCTATGACAAACCTAGACAGCTATTACAAAGCAGAGACAGCACATTGCCAACAAAGTTCTGGATCGTCAAAGCTATGATTTTCCTAATAGTCATGTACAGATGTGAGAATTGGACCACAAAGCAGGCTGAGCACCAAAGAATTGATGCTTTTGAATTGTGGTGCTGGACTCTTGAGAGTCCCTTCAACTGCAAGGAGATTGAACCAATCCATCCTAAAGGAAATCAACCCTGAATATTCTTTGGGAGGGCTGTTGCTGAAGCTGAAGCTCCAATACTTTGGTCACCTAATGTGAAGAGACCACTCTTTGGAAAAGATACTGGTGCTGGCAAAGATTGAAGGCAGAGGGAGAAGGGGACATCAGAGGATGAGATGGTTGGATAGCATCACCAACTCAATGGACAAGAACTGGAGCAAACTCTGAGAGATAGTGGAGGACAGGGAAGCCTGGTATGCTGAATGCAGCCCATGGGGTCATAAAGAGTTAGACACAACTTGGCACCTCTGCCCATGGAAATCTCCAGGCAGCAATACTGGAGTGGGTTGCCATTCCCTTCCCCAGGGGACCAGAGAGACCCAGGAATAGAGCCCAGTTCTCCTGCACTGGAAGCAGATTCTTTACTCCTGGAGCCACAAGGGAAGACCAGAAGTGGAGTAGAAGGAACTTGAGAATTATACTCAACTACAATAATATTTATATTAAAAGTATGTGGTCTAAACATTCCTTAAAAGGCAGAAACTGTAAAATTGGATTTTAAAAAAATGCAAAACTCATCTACATGCTGCCAGCAAGAAATCCACTTTAAATATACAGACACAAATACTTCAAGAGTAAAAATATATAAGACATACACCACACTAATTTTTTAATGCCTGCCCATGTATTCAATTATGGTAAAACATGGTGATGGTGGTTTAGATGCTAAGTCAAGTATGTCTCTTGCCACCCCATGGACTGTAGCCTGTCAGGCTCCTCCGTCCATGAGATTTTTCCAGACAAGAATACAGGAGTGGGTTGCCATTTCCTTCTTCAGGGGATCTTCCTGACCCAGGTATTGAATCCTGGTTTCCTGCATTGCAGGTGGATTCTTTACTGACTGAGCTACCACTTACCATTCTAAATATTTAAAGTGTATAAATACATTCACATTGTTGTACAAGCATCATCACCATCTACCTCCAGAATTCTTTCCTTATCCAACTGAAACATTGTACCCATTAAACATAAACTCCCTTTCCTCCCTTCCCCCAGTCTTTGATAACCCTAATTCTTCTTTCTCTTTTGATGCAATGGGCTCATAAAATTGGTTCTTAAGGATATCTATTTGAATATCTGTCCTGCCAGTTTCTCCCTGAGCCCAGAGTGCCTCATTTCTGCTCTCCACCCTGAACTCCTTTCAGGTGGGTTGAAAATCATCAGCTGCTGCAGCAGGATTTATTCCTGGAAGAAGTATATGGCAAGTGCCCATGGCAAGTGCCAATTTGCAATGGATGGAGCTCCTCAGGGTTATAAATTCGACCATATCTTGGGAGGCATTTCCTGACCATTTCATCCCACGGTGCTAGGAAGCTTCTTTCTGAGATCAGGCAAAGAACTAGGGATTGGTCAGTGATGCTGGGGAAAGAATACAGGCCAGGAGAAGACCCAAGGCTTAAAAGCCACATCTTCACTACCCTGGGGAAAGTACACAGCTCAAAGCGTTGCAAACCAGAACATCCCTCGGAATCCACTCAGTTGCTAGACTCCTGCTGGTAAGTCAGACTCCACTCTTACCTTTCTTTGTGAATCTATACAATGGGCAACTTGGCTCTAGGATCACCAGAACTGTAACTAGCAAGATGCTCAAGCCCAGGGAGGAGGGTAAATGTGATGGTGATGAGTGTAGGGGATGGGTGGCACGACCTGTGTGGGGAGCTCAGGTGGAGCTCCCACACCCACACTCCCACTGCAGGGGGCCTGAGCCTGATGAGACTCACATGCTCCTCACAACCAATCACCAGCCTCTGCAAGGTGAGGCGTGCAGGAGTGGCCATACAAGAAGAGGTTGTCAGTCCTCGTCCCAACCAATCCCAGGACTCCACAGCTGCCACCACCACTACCTCCAGTTAAATCACAACCCAAGGCCACACCTCTAGGGACCACAACCACCACCTTCCCACAAGGATGTGACCCCCTTCCAATATCCAGGCCTTGGGAGCTGGGGCTCGGGCCACTTATGAGAGGCAGATGACATTATTTCCTCCTATTTTCCACTTCAGGCTGTTTTCAGCCTCCCCACCCTCTATAAGCCTTGTGTCCTATCACTTGCTCCTATGTCCTCATACACCATGCCTCGGTTAAACACAATGTCATTCCTATTCAGGCTGACTCTGATACAGGCAAAAATGGGAGAGGAAGAGAAGGCACCTCCTTACTTTCTTCTCTTGTTAATTCACTTCAAATACATTCACTGAATCCCTGTACTGCTAAGACTTGTGAGTACAAAATTGAACACACCATCCCCAGGTTCAAGGAAGTCACTTTCTCAGTTGGGATTTTACAGGAGAGAAGATATATCCATATTCTAGCCAACTCAGTCCTTCAGATGACCTTAATCAGGAAAAAAAAAAAAAAATACTGCAGTAGGAATAGTCATCCTGTTTCTACCCACTTCTAGAAAGTATCATTTACCTCCTCAGTTCTGGATCTTGTTATGCTAGTGGACTAGATGGAGAAGTGATGTGAACAGGAGTAAGGAAGGTGAGACAGGTATGTCAGAATGTGAGTTAACAGAGAGGAAATATTTAAGAAGCTGAAGTATTGAGAAAAATATGGGACCTGAGTTGGAAAAGAACTTTTCAAAAGAAGTTAGTCGTTGTGGTATGTATAATCCCCATTCAGTGCTCAGGAGATCTCCAGTGAAGACTTTGCCTTTTTTTTTTTTTTTTTTTTTTTGGAACACAAGTCAGATCCATCTAGCTGTTTCTCAGTCCTGGTCCTTCCTCCTGGCTCCCACACTATGCCCAGCAGTTCAGCCCAGATCAACTGAGAAAGACTTTGTTCTCTGAGCTTTCAACATACCCAGTTTATAAGAGGTCTTGCATATGAATCCTTTGATCCTCTTTAGACAAGTTAAAGGTAACCGTCAGGATCCTCTGTCCATGGGATTTCACAAGCAAGAATTCTGAACTGGGTTGCCATTTCCTTCCCCAAGGAAATGTCTCAACCTAGGGATCAAACTTGGTTCTCCTGCATGGCAGGTAGATTCTTTCCAGACAGAGCCAACAGGGAAGCCCAACTATTAAAAGAAGCAAGAGGAAACCAACGTGAAGGAAAATGCAACCTCAGATAATGAAACGTCAGATAATGTCAAGGTGTTCTGTACACACTCTGCCCTCTCCAGCGCCACATCAGGAATCCCACGGAGGGAAAGAGCCCTTTCTGGTCTCTACAGGAAATCTTTTTAAATTTGATTTTTCTTTTATAATGAAGTATAGTTGATTTACAATGCTATATCAGTTTTAGCTGTATGGGAAAGTGATTCTATTATACATATTCATGAATCCTTGCTTTTTTAGATTCTTTTCCCATACAGGTTATTACCAAATATTGATTAGAGTTTCTTGTGCTATACAGTAGGTGCTAGTTGATTATTCATTCTATAGATAGACAATTTTATACATTAATCCCAAATTCTCACTTTATCCCTCTCTCCCCACCTCTTCACTTTGGTAACCATAAGATTGATTTTGAAGGCTCTGAATTCTGTTTCTGTTGTCAAGAAACTATTTGTGATGAACCAGGATGAGCCATCAGCTGGAGGTAGGAATATTTTTCACAGCAATGGAGACCATTTCACACTAGCTTTTCATACTGCCCCCTCACCTACACACACACACACACACACACACACACACACACACACACACAATCTATGCTTTTAGGAGCAAGATGAAGAAACTAGCGGGATTGCTGATAAACTGCACAGCCAAACAGGTCGGGCTCAGTCTTCAGTTTGGGTCCCCTTTGGCGTCCCACTGCAGCCCCTCACACTTGCGTTCCCACTGACGTTGGCATCAGCTGTGATAACGTTCCAGGAGGTCAAACAAAGGTCCCCAAGCCCTCAGACCAGCTAGATGTGAGAGTGAAAAACCAGTCTCTCCTCCAGGCAGTCCAAGGCAGTCCCCAGAGCAGCTGTAGGTCAGTCTCCACTTGCCCCACTCAGGCCTGACCCACAAAGCAGCACCTTCATTCTAGAGCTGGATAGCTCCTGACAGCAATCACACAGCTCATGAGAGTCTGACTCACGACTCCAACTTGCCCAAGTTCCAGTCCCAGGTTTGTCAACAAAATTTCCTGGGTCTAGAGCAACCATGGTCAAGTCCTGTCTGCTCTCTTGGCCTTGATTCGTCAACTGCAAAGACAGAGATGGGACCAGATGCTCCCTGAAATTATGACATGACCTGAGGCAGCTCCCAAGTCATCAACAAGCTCCTCACATACAGCAGGTGGAACAGGTAAGAATTTGACTCGATCACACCTGATTAATTTTGCCAACTTCACATTGTCCCTCACCATCTGGCACTACCAGATGAAGTCGTTAGCCACTGACATCATTGACTTTCAATACACCCTGCAAGGAGGTCAGGGCAGAGGTCAGAAATGAGGCACTCGGTGCTCTGGGAAAACTGACAGAACAAGCCTTTAGAGAAATATTTTCAAAAGATTTTGTGAGCCCATTTTATTGTATATTCTCATATATAGAAAAGCACTAACATCATGAACAGAGACATCTGCTCCTCATAACAACCAGTGGCCCCTGCCAAAATGTGTGCTTGACTGCACATCTCTCTTCACCAGATCACGTATATACTGATCTCTCCCACACACGAACCTCTTTAATGAAGTTCCTTCAGTTCAGTTCAGTTCAGTTCAGTCACTCAGTCGTGTCCGACTCTTTGCGACCCCATGAATTGCAGCGCGCCAGGCCTCCCTGTCCATCACAAACTCCCGGAGTTTACTCAAACTCATACCCATCGAGTTGGTGATACCATCCAGCCATCTCATCCTCTGTCGTCCCCTTCTCCTCCTGCCCACAATCCCTCCAAGCTTCAGGGTCTTTGCTAATGAGTCAACTCTTTGCATGAGGTGGCCAAAGTACTGGAGTTTCAGCTTCAGCATCAGTCCTTCCAATGAACACCCAGGACTGATCTCCTTTAGGATGGACTGGTTGGATCTCCTTGCAGTCCAAGGGACTCTCAAGAGTCTTCTCCAAGACCACAGTTCAAAAGCATCAATTTTTCAGCAATCAGCTTTCTTCACAGTCCAACTCTCACATCCATACATAACCACTGGAAAAACCATAGCCTTGACCAGACAGACCTTTGTTGGCAAAGTAATGTCTCTGCTTTTTAATATGCTATTTAGGTTGGTCATAACTTTCCTTCCAAGGATTAAGCGTCTTTTAATTTCATGGCTGCAATCACCATCTGCAGTGATTTTGGAGCCCCAAAAATGAAGCCTGACACTGTTTCCACTGTCTCCCCATCTATTTCCCATGAGGTGATGGGACCAGATGCCATGATCTTAGTTTTCTGAATGTTAAGCTTTAAGCCAACTTTTTCACTCTCCTCTTTCACTTTCATCAAGGGGCTTTTTAGTTCCTCTTCACTTTCTGCCATAAGGGTGGTGTCATCTGCATATCTGGGGTTATTGATATTTCTCCCAGCAATCTTGATTCCAGCTTGTGCTTCTTCCAGCCCAGTGTTTCTCATGATGTACTCTGCATATAAGTTAAATAAGCAGGGTGACAATATACAGCCTTGATGTACTCCTTCCCAATTTGGAACCAGTCTGTTGTTCCATGTCCAGTTCTAACTGTTGCTTCCTGACCTGCATACAGGTTTCTCAAGAGGCAGGTCAGGTGGCCTGGGAAGTTCCTTAGGACTATGTGAAAGGTTGTGTCATGGGCTATAGTTGTCACTTTGTCTCAAACAAAACTAAGCTCACAAATCTCATATTGTGCTTTTATTTATTTGACAATTTTATTTAAAACTCATATAGCACTTACCAAGATTCGAAGCACTGTACACAGTAACTCAATTGGTTCTGTCATCCACTGTTTAAAGATGGGAAAACCTGAGGCACAGGCAGGCTAAGAAACTTGCCCAAGGACACACAGCTAGTAGATGAACAAGCTGGGATTTGAATGCAGGACATCTGGGCTTCCCTGGTGGCTCAGATGGTAAAGCGTCTGCCTGAAATGCAGGAAACCCAGGATCGATTCCTGGGTCTGGAAGATCTCCTGGAGAAGGAAATGGCAACCCACTCCAGTATTCTTGCCTGGAAAATCCCATGGACAGAAGACCCTGGCGAGCTAAAGTTCATGGGGTCGCAAAGAGTTGGAGACAACTGAGAGACTTCACTTTCTTTTCTTTCATCTGGCTGCAGCACTGTGTTCTTAGGTGCTATGCTCTGCTCACTCTCAATTTTGGAAGGATGTCATACACATTTATCTATAAATCAAGTTCCATCTTCTCACTCTTCAAGCCAGAGAAAACTTATACCCCACTCTTTTCCCTCCTCCATAGAATCCTTGGAGATTTCCAGACTATTGCAGTGTCAGAAGGCAAATGAAACAAGGTGGTGTTTGTGCAGACACCATGACACCTCATATACCAGTTTCCCCAACCACATGATAGCGTGCCATTGGACTCTGCATTTGAGAAGGTCACAGAGCTGCCCTCCCAAGGTCCAGGCAGAGCAGCAGTCAGTCCTAGGGGATCACACCAATTCCTCTGAGGGCTACATGCTCAGGGATCAGACTACAGTACCCACCGGCCTCCGGTAGAAGTCCTGCCCCTTCCTGCAGTCATGAGAGGAGAAGAACCAGCCTCAGCGTGGACCACCCCACCTTCCCTAGAGAGATCTTCCTCCTCCTTTCCACCCCAGCACTTACCCTTTTGCATTCCTCCTCTTCTAAATTCATTTAACTTGCCATCAAACCACAAGGAAGGGTGGGAGCTGGGAGCTTTCTTCAATGCAGTTGTTGAACACCAAGAGCTCTTGACTCCCACCCCAATTCCTAAGCCTAAAGTATTACCTTTCCATGCCATCTTCCCTAGGGTCTGAGAACAGGAGGAAAGTGAACATTTTTGAATACCACACACACAGCCCAATCTGTTCAAGATCCTTCTAAACAGTTTTAATAACAAGGGTAATTTAATGACAGAAGCTGTTATCAAATTAAAGTGAAATCTGCCTTCCTCCCATCTAACGTTTGTCCTCATCCTACTCAGAAAATTCACCACTGAATAAACGTAGTCCTTTTGTGTGTGTGTGAAAACTTTTAGAGACTTTCAGTTGTTCCTTGTACCTCTACCTACGTCTTGATTTTCCCGTGTAAACAATCCTCCAACATTTCTGTCCACAGTCACCTTCCTCAAGGAAAGGAAGGAATGGAAGCTAGAGGTCATGGCCTTCACTCACTGTTCAAAGGGTCTTCTCTAGCCCATCTCTACAGCTTCCAGTTTCTCTTAATGTACTTCCTTTCTCTTCACATCTTTACTCTCTTGTATCCCTCTTATGTTTTAGCCTCATTTTCCCTTGTTCTCCTCCATTATCACAATCTAACATCTCACTCACCTTCTCAAAGATCCTCATCACCCCCAGGATAAATCCCACACTCTTGAATGTGTATTTGGATATCAGGCCCCACCCCAACCCACCCTGGGACCTGGTGTTGGTTCCCATTTTCTACATTGTCCTGTGTATCATTAGTGCCATTGTACAGATATTCAAATCTTCATCCTAAACTCAACCTGGGTTACACATCCATATTCCCTCATGTTTCGTTGTGGTCCTACGGCTTGTTTATACCAACATAATACAGGTATCCATGATACAGGTCACTCCTGGCAAATGCTTTGATAATGTCCATTGGGAAAAATGCACATACTAAAAGTTGACAGTTCTGTTTAATTTGGCAAACTGTATGAGGACTTCAAGCCAAGGGCAGCCTCTCAGATCTAAGTTACTACTCTGAAGAGGTCAAAGACGAGCCAGGATATATGGGAGTTTTGCAACACAAAAGATAATCGGAACATTAAAAATTGCTATTCATTAAAAGAAGTTAAATATCTCAAGAAATTTAATAGTCTTTCAATGTATGGGAAGATGCAAAAGCCTGGACATGTTGGAATCTTTCCTTTGATATGCACCTTAGCTCTCTAGGGCAAGTGTCCACCTTCTTATCATCCTGAGTTTCCTAGATACACAGTTGGTGGGGTTTGGGAAAGGTGGCTTCTGTAGCTGAGACTTGATGGAGGGCATCCTTTTGCCATCCTGAATACCTTCCTGAGTAACCATTGGTAGCGGATGTGATGTGATGGCTGGATGACTATACAACATTTGTTTACTAATCTGGCATTCACAATAGTCAGTATACACATTGGCACATGGCTGGCCCCCTACTGTTGCAACCAGTGACACTGCTGATGGTGAAGACTCCATCAGTGTGAGTCCCCAGGAGAAGTCTCCAATCAGAGTCCCAGACAATTTGTAATGCTTGGCATGCCTCATAGCTTTGTTGAATTACACACAGCTGTGATCCATGTGACTATTTTTCTTAGTTTTCTAAACTTGTGGTTTTCATTCTGGAAGCTGTAGATTGTAGTTCTTCCTTCTTCTGTCTGCACTCTGATGAATGAGGATAAGAAGCTTATGCAAACTTCCTGATGGGAGTGACTGACTTGGGGGAAACTGGGTCTTGTTCTGGCGGGCAAGGCCATGCTCAGTTAATCTGATTTACTGCTGATGGGTGGGGCTGTTCTCCCTCCCTATTAGTTGTTTGAACTGAGGCAGCCAAGTCTTGGAGTCTACAGGCTTTATGGTACAGTTAAAGGTACAGTCCAAAAGAACTTACGCCAACACACACCTCCCAGGACTGCTACTACCAGTGACCCTATGCACAAGGCAGGCCACTGCTGAAACAGGTTGCCACAGGAGACCCTCAAAACTCCAGACTCTGGCTCAGTCTCTTGAAGGTCGCTGCTCCTGCCCCCTGGGTCCTGGTGCATGCAAGGATTTGTTTGTGTCCTCCAAGAATCTCTGTTTCACCCAGTCATGTGGAAGTTTTATAATCAAATCCCACTGACCTTCAAAGTGAGATTCCCTGGGGATTCCCAATCCCTTTGTCAGATCCCCAGGTTGGGAAGTCTGATGTGGGGCCTAGAGCTTCGCAAAGTGTGAGAACTTCTCTGGCATTATTACTCTCCAGTTTGTGTGTTGCCCACCTGGTGGGTATGGGATTTGACTTCAACGTGATTGTGCCCCTCCTAACATCTCCTTGTGGCTTCTCCCTTGTCCTGTGACATGGGGTATCTTTTTTTTTTTTTTTTTTTTTTTGGTGGGTTCCAACATCCTCCTGTCAAAATCCAGGTGATACTGAAAGACAGGGAAGCCTGGTGTTCTGCAGTTCATGGGGTTGCAAAGAGCCGGACACAACTTAGTGACTTAACAACGATGACAATACTGAGTCTTGCTCCTCCCAGAAGCCTTTACTTCCAGATCTGTCTTGACTGAGGGGTGCATGCAGAGGTTCCCAGGGTGAGTCAGGTATGGAAAAATAAATCAAGTAATTGGCCTGAAGGAAGACCAAGACCCAGAAGAACTGACCCATATAAATAACTTAACCCCCTCTTTGCCACACTCCTACTCACTAGGCACTTGCCCACACCCTTTCTCTCCAGGTGCGCCTTGCTTCTATCTCCTGTACAAACCATTTCTCTGTGGGCTCTCCCACCTGCTGTGCTGTGTCTCTTACAACAAACTTTGTACCTCCATTTATAGTTTCTGCCTCTGTTATCCCCTTCTCCTCCTGCCTTCAATCTTTCCCAACATCAGGGTCTTTTCTAATGAGTCAGCTCTTCGCAGCAGATGGCCAAAGTATTGGAGCCTCAACTTCAGCATCAATCCTTTCAATGAATATTCAGGATTGATTTCCTTTAGAATGGACTGGTTTGATCTTGAAATCCAAGGGACTCTCAAGAGTCTTCTCCCAATACCACAGTTCAAAAGCATCAGTTCTTTGGTGCTCTGCTTTCTTTATGGTCTAACTTTCCATATGTGACTACTGGAAAAACCAGAGCTTTGATTATATGGACCTTGTTGGTAAAGCAATGTCTCTGCTTTTTAATATGCTATCTAGCCTTGTTATAGCTTTCTTTCAAGGAGCAAGCATCTTTTAATTTCATGGCTGCAGTCATCATCTGCAGTGATTTTGGAGCCCAAGAAAATAAAGTCTGTCACTGTTCCCAATTTTTTCCCCATCTATTTACCATGAAGTGATGGGACCAGATGCCATGATCTTAGTTTTTTTGAATGTTGAGTTTTAAGCCAGCTTTTTCACTCTCTTCTTTCACTTTCATCAAGAGACTCTTTAGTTCCTCTTCACTTTCTGTCATAAAGGTGGTGTCATCTGCATACCTGAGGTTATTAATATTTCTCCTGGCAATCTTGATTCCAGCTTGTGCTTCATCCAGCCTGGCATTTCGCATGATGTACTCTGCATAGAAGTTAAATAAGCAGGGTGACAATATACAGCCTTGATGTACTCCTTCTCAATTTGGAACCAGTCTGTTGTTCCATGTTCAGTTCTAACTGTTGCTTCTTGACCTGCATACAGTTTCTTCATGAGGCAGATAAAGTGGTTTGGTATTCCCATCTTGCCAGGGTCCAGCCTCGGCAGGATCCAGGGGGTACCCTCAGGATGAACAGCGTCGGCGAGAGAGAGAGAAGACACGTGAGACTAGCCTTGATAGGGCCAAGTCTGTGTTTTACTTTTTGACAACCGGTTTTATACCCTTTCACAGATCGTTTTCAAGGTACAAGATGCTTACTCATGATTACACAGGATTAGTATTACATCATTTTGTGTTTTAGGAAAAGCAGGATATTTTTTGCTTTCTAATTCTATAATAATTCTTAGCACATGATCTTCTGGCCTTGGGGCCATTAACATTTTATGCAGGTCAGGTGAATGTAAACCTGTTTTCCATTTTTATGGTGACCTTAACTGAATGGTAGCAGTCTCATAGGGAAATAGTACAGAATAGAATTATATCCTTGTTAATACAAAAATTAACCCTTCTGCAAAAGTTGTCAGTTGCATTTATCTAAGAAGTTTACCCCATACAGACCCTGCAGCTTCAGTGAGGCAGCCTCTGCCTAGCACTCCTGACTGACAATTAACAACCATCTCATTGTTACCACACTAGGGCTAAGTCCTTATTTCTCTAGATCTTAAACTATATTAACAATGGTTTCTATAACACTACCTTAGCACATTAAAAGCAAAACACAGCAAGCAAATCTCAACCCAATAACCACCTATAGAATAATTTTTCTTATGTTTTCTAATAGGACTCCTTTACCCCCTAAAAAGGCTCTATGTCTATTAGGGCTTTTATATAATCAGCTTCTTTATGCTATTTTATGATTAGGATATTATAAGCAATCATGCATATTAGTACCAAGGGCATAAATGCATTTGGCTAACAAACTACCAGCAAAGGAGTTTAAATTAAAACACTCCTTTCACCCTGGATAATCTCATAAAATACCACTACCTGGGAAACTTATTGATTAAAGTTCTAAATTGATTCTTATTTGGGAAGAGATCAGGGAAGTCCTTCCTGCCTGTGTCACAGAAATTAGGGAGTAGTCCATTGAGGCAGGCATCAGAAAGACAGATATCATCTTTAAGGTGAGCGCCGGGGGCAGCTTTTCGAAATCCCTGAAAACCTGATCCGCCTTGCCCATCAGGTTTTCTGCCTTATGGCCTTGCTAGGGGTAGGGTCTCCTGTGTTGGCTCCCGGCATCTCTCCCTTTGTTTACTTTTTAAGACAGCCAGATGGATCTCAGTCGCAAGCTTCTGAGTGCTCTGCCGGTGAGTTCTGACAATGCAAGGAAGGATTATAATGAAAAGTAAAACAAGGGCTGCTACAGCAGCATAACTGAAAATAGTTGATAGGATATTTTTTCCAGTAATAAAGTTAGAAAAGGTATGAAAAAAATTATTAGCAGCTCCTGCAGCAGTAAAGTCCAGGCGGGAACGTTCTAAGGTTTTTATCTGACCGTGAAGCTTTCCAAGATCTAAACTAATGCTGGAGTTTTCCATACACCTGAAATATGATTTTTAATCTTTTCCCAATTGTAATCTGTATCAATTACTTTTAGGGGCGTTACACAGATCCACCAATAGTTGGCGTGACAGGATAACGCTAACTTTACCCTTAAAGCCTGTAACTCAGTTCCAAAATGCATGACTGCTTCTTCTAGGGCATCTATTTTTCCTACTAATTTCCTATCTATAATCTCTTGCATAGCTAGGGCTAAAGGAACATTTTTTGACATTTCATTGACATATTGAGCAGTATGTACTTGTTGAGTCAAGGATATCGCTGCCACAGTGACAGAGGTAATTGCTGTTATCAAAGCTGAAATCCCTAGAATAAGTAGTCCTACAAACCATCGGGAACGCATTTAATCTTGTAGTTGTTGCAGACTGGCTAAACCATAATTGTCATACCAATAGGCTTTCACTCTGACAGGTACCATAAGGTAGGGTGGACGTTGAAGCACCACAAAAGAACAAATATTATATTGAGGGGTTAAACAGGATGAAAGCATGCATTGTTCATAGTAGACTATATTTGATCCACCTGAATAATTCATCTGTATATGAAGCCTTTTTGAGTCATTAGTAAACAAAAAAAAACATAAGAGGAGGGTAAAGAAGCCAGCACAGAATAGGTGGAATCATTCTCTGGCCGAGATAGAGTAACAAGGGAGGTGGCAGCAAGGGCTCTCCAAATTTCTGGTTGCAAAAAAGTTTTACCCTTAGTTGTATAGGACAACATGGGGGGAACAAATTGATTATAATACCATCTGCTGGGCACCAGTGGCCAAGGGAGGGAATCATTTTTCCAATTGCTAAACCTACTGACATGGTCAGAAACAGCTCCTAGATTCTGGCTTGGATTTGGATTGCTCCAGTCTTGCACCGAATAGTTTCTGCCTCCCAGTATTCTATAATCTATTTTTGAATGATAAGTACAAGGTTTCCATACTGGATATCCAAGGCGGTTGTCTATAGTTTTCCATATGACATCTGACGGAGCAACATCAATACAATTTGGATATTTTGGTGGAGCATTAAGGAACAAGGATTTATAGGGGTCAAGGACCCCGGGCATATGCGCCTGTAATATCCAAACCACCTGATCTCCTGTTTTCTCTGAAAATTTTGATGCTGGAGAATCTGTCAGAATTGCTTTCTTGGAGGCTCCAACACACCCCTCCTTAGAGGGAGTGATGAGATCACTTGTATGACTATGGGGGAAGTTAAAGCAAAGGGGAAGATCATCCGTTAATCCCCTAAAAGTATAGTTAAAATTGATGGGTAGTGATCTTTATCATAAGAAGTATAGGATCCTCCCAAGAGATGAGGCTGATTTGTGTTGACCCGTATAGGGTCGCTGTTCCAAGTAATTACTTGGAAGGTCAGGGGATCAGGGAAATATTCCCAGTATTTTTTTTTAAGTAGAAGAGGTAGCACTTGCCTGACAAGACAGTAAGGCAAGCATGGCAATAAAAACCCTTTCGGGAGAGGCTGAAGATCCCTGCAGGGAAGCTATTCCCTGTGCTTGATGACAGAGTGACTTAATTTGCCCCCATGTGGGTATGGAGGCTTGTTGAGTTGCCCGTGCAGGACGTCCTGGTGGTTTCCATTTTTTCTTCTGGGATCTCCACTGCAGGTTGTTTCAGAGTCTGCTGGACCTTCTAGGTGAGTGGCCGAGGCAAGGGCAGAGGAGTGCTCTTCCTCCTTTATGGTTGAGGCTGTGAGGGAACCGGAGGTCTGGGGGACTGTGACATGGCGAATCAGTCTGTCTGGGATCTAAATTGGCGAGTCAGCACCCTGTGGGAAACTACAAGCCCACCCTCGCCCACTGGTTAGCAAGGGATCAGGTCCCTTCCACAGTCCAGAAAGGAGGTCTTTTCACTTTACTAAAGGTCTCCTATCTTTTTGTTCTGGGTTCCAGGGACAGAACATAGCTGTTAAACCGGCTTGATCAGCATTAAGGTTATTGAGGACGAAGAGGGTATGCTGCAAAATGTGGAGTGGAGAACTATTTGAACTGCCCTTCCTGTAATTTAGAGATTTGTGTTTTGAGTGTCTGATGTGCCCTTTCTACAATTGCTTGTCCCTGGGGATTGTAAGGAATTCCTGTAGAGTGGGATATACCGAATTGGGCACAGAAATTTTTAAAGGACTTAGATGTATAAGCTGGAGCATTGTCTGTCTTAATTGATTTTGGCATTTCTAAATAGGAAAAACAGGCAAAAAGATGTTGAACTACATCTTTATAGGCTTTTCCCGTTCTGGCAGTAGTCACAATGACATGGGAGAAGGTATCTACAGTAACATGCACAAAGGATAGTTTTCCAAAAGAAGGAACATGTGTTACATCCATCTGCAAAAGCACATTACATAGTAAGCCATGGGGATTTACCCCAAAAGGCAAAGTGGGAACTGAAGTAGGGTTTCTTACGTCAGCATGACAAGGTAGCATCAGCAACTGAGCTATTTTCTGTCCTTTTTAGATTTGAATAGTCTTAGTTGGGGGAGACACCATTATTTGAATTTCACCAGTACAGTCTGAGTCTATGACTTCTGGAATCACTGTGATTCCATGTAAGGACGTGGAGCTCCTGCCTATTAATAGTCCCATCGTTTCTCTAGGCAAAGGGCCATGAACACCAGTGGGAATTTTCACAGCGGGGGAGTCAGGTATTAATATTGTTGTGGCGGTGGAACAGAGGTCCAGTCCTGCACTGCCTGGAATTGCTCTGATGAGTTTTGTGACGGGACGAAGGGTATGAATGGGTTTAATGTCGTTGCCCCAATAGTTGTCGGGGCCTGAGGCTGGCCCCTCAATCCGTTTCCTGACTGTTGGCCAGAAACTAACAAGGTTCCGTTTTTATGGAACTTGGATCTACAGTCCTTGGCCCAGTGGTATCCCCTCTGGCAGCGAGGGCAGGGGACCTTAGGAAGACTGGGGGCCATAACTATGGAGGTAGAATTTAGCAAAGGAGTATTGGTGGCCTTTTGAGGGCAGGCACGGCTGAAATGTCCCATCTGACCACAGGATAAACAGGTTTTATTTAGATTAGTATTTTGTCCCTGACTGTTTGAGTGGCCCTTTGGAGGATTGCCCTTGCCGGCAAAGAAGGACTGCATTGCTTGTTGATAAGAGCTACCCTTTATAGCTGCAGCTATGGCTACGCCCTGCATCATTGCTGGCCCTACATCTGAGCACTGCTTAATATACTCTCCTATATCTCCAGACTTTCTTATAGGGCGAAGTAAGGTCTGGCAGACAGAATTTGCATTATCAAATGCTAGCTGTTTTATTAAGATCTCAGCTGCTCCATCGCTAGGAATGACCCTGTGGATTCCTTCAATAAGTCTAGATACAAAGTCTTCATACGGCTCTTCTGGTTTCTGTTTTATGTCAGATAGGGAAGAGGTTAATTCTTTTCCTTGAGCCAAGGAACGCCAGGCCCCGAGAGCATAAGCTGTCACTTGTTCTAGAGCTTTTCTATCGAAATTCATTTAATCTCTAACTGATTGAAATTCATTAATTCCTGCCAGCATTTCTTGCACAATATGTTTTGGACCATATTTATTGTTATCCCTAGCTTGCTTATGGGCCAAATCTTCATATTCAGTTCTCCAAAGTAGATACTGTCCTCCAGATAAACAAGCCTTAGCAACTGCCCTCCAATCATATGGGGTCATCCATCTAGCTGCCAAAGTGTCTAATAATGTTAAGGTATATGGGGTTGTAGCTCCATATGAGGAGCAAGCCTGTTTGAGTTACTTAATCAGTTTAATTGGAAGGGGTTCCCAAGTGGGGCTTTCTTCATCTGTATCATATAATACAGGAAAGCAAGCCTCAAGATAGGGGTCAAAATCATCCTCAGGCCTTGAAAGCACCCTTCTTTGTGAAAAACCTAAGGAAAGGTCTTTACCCCTATATGGAGGGGGAGGCATGGGGGGTTGAAATCACTCTATGCCTCTTTTATCCCGTTCTACGGATACTTTAGGGTTTTTAGAATTGGATTTTACAGAAGGCCTAATTGGAGATGTATCTGTTAAACTTTTAGGAGCGTCTTGGGCAGAAAAAGGCTAATCCTCATCAGAATGATAATGAGTTTCTGCTTTCTCTAAATCTTCCTCATCTTGGGGTGAAAGTTGTTTTTCTTCTTCGTCCCTACCTTCTGAATGACTATCAGTGTTCATAGCAGCTAATATCTGTCTTAACTGTTGATAGTTCGGTTGGGACCCATCATCGTCTTCATTTCCCTTAACTTTTACTTTTTCGGATTCCTGAGTCGGATCTAAGGCATCTCTAATCATGCCCCACAGGGAGAAGGTATCGGTGGGCACCTTCTCCGGTCCATTTAAAGTATAATAATCTCTTAACTGTTTTCCCACCTTTTCCCATATATCTAAGTTAACGGTGCCCTCTTCTGGGAACCAAGGGCATTGTTCCTGTACAAATGTGAAAAAGGATTGAATGTTGGCCTTTTTCACTTTAATACCTCTCTTGTTCAATAGTTGTAATATCACTCCAATAAAAAGTTGCCTTTCTTTTGACTCGCTGTTACCCATTTTTGTTAGTAATTAGAAGAAGAAAAAGGAAAGGATCTGTAGAGAAGAAGGAAACTGAAACGTACCCACTTTTCTTACCCTACCTTTCTTATGCAGGGGGGCCTGTAGCGCCCTAGTGGGGTTTTAAAGAAGAAACCTAAAGCCTACCCACTTTCCTCACCCTACCTATCTTATGCAGGGGGGCCTGCAGCGCCCTAGTGGGGTCCTAGCCATCCCGAAAACTGAACAATGTGGGGGGCTTACCTTCGGGTTCCCTGTTCGTGGCGCCACTTGCCGGGGTCCAGCCTCGGCAGGATCCAGGGGGTACCCTCAGGATGAACAGCGTCGGCGAGAGAGAGAGAAGACACGTGAGACTAGCCTTGATAGGGCCAAGTCTGTGTTTTACTTTTTGACAACCGGTTTTATACCCTTTCACAGATCGTTTTCAAGGTACAAGATGCTTACTCATGATTACACAGGATTAGTATTACATCATTTTGTGTTTTAGGAAAAGCAGGATATTTTTTGCTTTCTAATTCTATAGTAATTCTTAGCACATGATCTTCTGGCCTTGGGGCCATTAACATTTTATGCAGGTCAGGTGAATGTAAACCTGTTTTCCGTTTTTATGGTGACCTTAACTGAATGGTAGCAGTCTCATAGGGAAATAGTACAGAATAGAATTATATCCTTGTTAATACAAAAATTAACCCTTCTGCAAAAGTTGTCAGTTGCATTTATCTAAGAAGTTTACCCCATACAGACCCTGCAGCTTCAGTGAGGCAGCCTCTGCCTAGCACTCCTGGCTGACAATTAACAACCATCTCATTGTTACCACACTAGGGCTAAGTCCTTATTTCTCTAGATCTTAAACTATATTAACAATGGTTTCTATAACACTACCTTAGCACATTAAAAGCAAAACACAGCAAGCAAATCTCAACCCAATAACCACCTATAGAATAATTTTTCTTATGTTTTCTAATAGGACTCCTTTACCCCCTAAAAAGGCTCTATGTCTATTAGGGCTTTTATATAATCAGCTTCTTTATGCTATTTTATGATTAGGATATTATAAGCAATCATGCATATTAGTACCAAGGGCATAAATGCATTTGGCTAACAAACTACCAGCAAAGGAGTTTAAATTAAAACACTCCTTTCACCCTGGATAATCTCATAAAATACCACTACCTGGGAAACTTATTGATTAAAGTTCTAAATTGATTCTTATTTGGGAAGAGATCAGGGAAGTCCTTCCTGCCTGTGTCACAGAAATTAGGGAGTAGTCCATTGAGGCAGGCATCAGAAAGACAGATATCATCTTTAAGGTGAGCGCCGGGGGCAGCTTTTCGAAATCCCTGAAAACCTGATCCGCCTTGCCTGTCAGGTTTTCTGCCTTATGGCCTTGTTAGGGGTAGGGTCTCATGTGCTGGCTCCCAGCACCATCTCTTTCAGAATTTTCCACAGTTTATTGTGATCCACACACCCAAGGCTTTACTGTAGTCAATGAAACAGAAGTAGATGTTTTTCTGGAATTCTCCAGCTTTTTCAATGATCCAGCGGATGTTGGCAATTTGATCTCTGGTTCCTCTGACTTTCCTAAATCTAGCTTGAACATCTGGAAATTCTCAGTCACATACTGTTGAAGCCTAGCTTGAAGAAGTTTGAGCATTACTTTGTTAGCATGTGAGATGAGTGCAATTATGTTGTAGTTTGAACGCTCTTTGGCATTGCCCTTCTTTGAGACTGGAATGAAAACTGACATTTTCAGGTCCTATGGACACTGCTGAGTTTTCCTAATTTGCTGGCATATTGAGTGCAGCACTTTCACAGCATCATCTTTTAGGATTTGAAATAGCTCAGTTGGAATTCCATCACCTCCACTAGCTTTGTTGATAGTGATGCTTCCTTTTATCCTTATCCATCAGAAGGCAGACAGAATGAAAACCACAAACTTCTCCAATCTTCTAAAAAAAATCTTTAGCAGTTTATTTATTCAAATCTAGATCTAGAGGATGAACATTTGTATGTTACATTTGGTTGTACTAGGACTTTCAATAAATGAAAGTCTCCTCCTTCCTTTTTAAACAATTTATTTGTTTAAAATGTGGGAGGAGTTAGGTGGTTTGTCTCACAGAAAGTCCTATGTCTTGTGTTGAGAGCAGGAGTCCACAACACCAATACCAGGACCAGTACCAGCCCTTGATCTATTAGGACCCAGACCACACAGCAGGAGGTGAGCAGCAGGCCAGTGAGTGAGGCTTTATCTGTATTTACAGCTGCTCCCATTGCTCTCCCATCACCCCCAGATGGGGCAGTCTCATTCCAGGATAACAAGCTCATGGCTCCCACTGATTCTGCATTATGATGAGTTGAATAATTATTTCATTATATATCACAACATAACAAAAATAGAAATAAAATTCAGAAAAAATATAATAACCTTGAATCATCCAGAAATTACCCCCTGCACCCAGGTCTCTAGAAAAATTGTCTTCCAGGAAACCAGTCCCTAGTGCTGAAAGAGCTGGGGACTGCTGATTTAGGGGACTGCTGATTTAGAGGACTGCTTCTCTGTTCCTTTATCTACTGCTGTTGCTGCTGTTGCTGCTAAGTTGCTTCAGTCGTGTCCAAATCTGTGCGACCCCATAGACGGCAGCCCACCAGGCTCCCCCGTCCCTGGGATTCTCTAGGCAAGAACACTGGAGTGGTTTGCCATGTCTTTCTCCAATGCATGAAAATGAAAAGTGAAAGTGAAGTCGCTCAGTCGTGTCCAACTCTTAGTGACCCCATGGACTGCAGCCTACCAGGTTCCTCCATCCATGGGATTTTCCAGGCAAGAATACTGGAGTGGGTTGCCATTGCCTTCTCCAGTTGTAATTCTTAAAAACTGGTAGTTAGATGCAGACTTGAGTTCAACAAATTTTATTGGAATATTTGTAGTTCCAACTGGAATATTTGTATTGGAAGATTTGTAGTTCCACACATTACTTATGGCATCACTTCAAAAGACATAATTACTAGTTGCCTCACTTTGATGTATGCTGAGATAGAGAGGGTCTTGATGTTGCCAACCTCATGCATGCATTATACTTCCCCTTTGACCTTTCATCTTATGGTTTTGTCTTATGGTCTTATGGGCTTCTCTGGTAGCTCAGCTGGTAAAGAATCTGCCTGCAATTCAAGGGACCCTAGTTTGATTCCAGGGTTGGGAAGATCTGCTGGAGAAGGGATAGGCTACCCACTCCAGTATTCTGTGGCTTGCCAGGTAGCTCATCTGATAAAGAATTCACCTGCAATGTGGGAGACCTGGGTTCGATCGCTGGGTTCAGTAGATCCCCTGGAGAAGGGAAGGCTACCCACTCCAATATTCTGGCCTGGAGAACTTCATGGACTTTAAAGTTCATGGGGTTGCAGAGATTCAGAAACAACTTTCACTTTCACTTATAGTTTTATCATCCATGGATGATCTTGGCCAACATCCACTGGTTCATGAGGATGTTGCAAAACAGTGGTTTCTTTTTTCTACCAGTCCAGAATTTAATTCCTGGAATCCTTCAATGAATAAGAGCATTCTTTCAAATCTTTGTAGTTATATGAAATATGCTTCACACAAACAAAGATAGTACTGGAAAGTCAGTGCCCAGAATAGTGAGTTGGTACTCTTAGCAATCTGACATAGTGACAAATTAGATATTATCTTTTAACACTTGGAAATGTTGGATTTTTATATATTTAATTTGTTTATATATTTAATTTGTTTTATATTTTAATTTTTGTATATTTAATATGTTTAATTTTATACATTTAATTTAATTGTTTAAATTAATATTTAATATTTTTAACATCGATTTGATCTGATGCTAAAATTGTCTCACTTTTGGCCTCATCAAATGGATTCCTAAACTTTTTATTCAGTTCTTGCTAATCTTTGAAGGCCCTCAAATTTCTGGTCCTTCAAGATTCTCAGGCTTATCTTGTTCATTCCCTGGCCCAGTCCTGAAATCAGTCATCTCTTCAAAATTCCATGGACCCTCAGGTGGGAAATGGAGCTTAGAGGCCCCATGATAGACCTCTGGATTGTCACTATAACCAAGTCGCCATCCCTTCTTAGGCTTTTCAGTCATCAGAGCCAGGAAGTAAAGATTTCTTTAAAGAAAAGAAAAATAAGGAAAATAATTAAATGGTACAAACTTATGTTATCAAGTTTTAGGCTATAGGGCCCTTACTTAACATCTTGTGTTTTAGACTTGAAACTTTTTTCTATCCACTGAAAATCTTGCTTCAGAACATTAGCACTAATTACTGACTTGCTTTAACCAATAACACATATATGATACTTTCACAATAACAAAAGCAACATCACCAACAATAAGGTGGTGGATAGTCTCAAATATTTTGCTTTTTTGTTTTTGGTTTTCTTTTGGATGTGAGAGAGTATTTTTTTATTGTCTTTGCCATTAGAAGACATTCCACTGTGAATGTAGAATCAAATTCTGTGTTTTAGAGCCACTTAAATAATGTTTCCTTGCATTGATCGCTGAGGAAGGCTTTCATATCTCTCCTGGCTATTCTTTGGAACTGTGCATTCAAATGGGAATATCTTTCCTTTTCTCCTTTGCTTTTTGCTTCTCTTCTTTTCACAGCTATTTGTATTGCCTCCTCAGACAACCATTTTGCCTTTTTGCATTTCTTTTCCTTGGGGATGGCCTTGATCCCTGTCTCCTGTACAATGTCATGAACCTCCGTCCATAGTTCATCAGGCTCTCTGTCTATCAGATCTAGTCCCTTAAATCTATTTCTCACTTCCACTGTATAGTCATAAGGGATCTGATTTAGGTCATGCCTGAATGGTCTAGTGGTTTTCCCTACTTTCTTCAGTTTAAGTCTGAATTTGGCAATAAGGAGTTCATGATCTGAGCCACAGTCAGCTCCTGGTCTTGTTTTTGCTGACTGTATAGAGTTTCTCCATCTTTGGCTGCAAAGAATATAATCAATCTGATTTCAGTGTTGACCATCTGGTGATGTCCATGTATAACAACAGACTGGTTCCAAATAGGAAAAGGAGTATGTCAAGGCTGTATATTGTCACCCTGCTTATTTAACTTATATGCAGAGTACATCATAAGAAACACTGGGCTGGAAGAAGCACAAGCTGGAATCAAGATTGCTGGGAGAAATACCAAAAACCTCAGATATGCAGATGACACCACCCTTATGGCAGAGAGTGAAGAGGAACTAAAAAGCCTCTTGATGAAAGTGAAAGAGGAGAGTGAAAAGGTTGGCTTAAAGCTTAACATTCAGAAAACTAAGATCATGGCATCTGGTCCCATCACCTCATGGGAAATAGATGAGGAGACAGTGGAAACAGTGTCAGACTTCATTTCTGGGGCTCCAAAATCACTGCAGATGGTGATTGCAGCCATGAAATTAAAAGACGCTTAATCCTTGGAAGGAAAGTTATGACCAACCTAAATAGCATATTAAAGAGCAGAGACATTACTTTGCCAACAAAGGTCTGTCTGGTCAAGGCTATGGTTTTCCCAGTGGTCATGTATGGATGTGAGAGTTGGACAGTGAAGAAAGCTGAGCACCAAAAAATTGATGCTTTTGAACTGTGGTCTTGGAGGAGACTCTTGAGAGTCCCTTGGACTGCAAGGAGATCCAACCAGTCCATCCTAAAGGAGATCAGTCCTGGGTATTCATTGGAAGGACTGATGCTGAAGCTGAAACTCCAGTACTTTGGCCACCTCATGCAAAGAGTTGACTCATTGGAAAAGACCCTGATGTTTGGAGGGATTGTGGGCAGGAGGAGAAAGGGATGACAGAGGATGAGATGGCTGGATGGCATCACCAACTCGATGGGCATGAGTTTAAGTAAACTCCAGGAGTTGATGATGGGCAGGGAGGCCTGGCGTGCTGCGATTCATGGGGTCGCAGAGTCGGACACGACTGAGCGACTGAACTGAACTGAAATAACATTTTGTTCTGCGCAGTCATGTCACCAACTTGATACACTAAGGCTAATTTGCTGTCAATTGTTCTCAGCTTCTACAGATGTATTTATTTATTTTTGATCCTGTAACGCGTTTTCTTGGTTGCAAAGTCAAACTATAAAACAAGAAAAATCACTTCTGTCCCTGGCCCTCATCCATATATTATATTTTCAGTAGGTTTAGGCTTATTCTTCCCCTCTTTCTTATTGAAAATAGACATATGTGTGTATGTAAAAGCAACAACTGTAAGCACTTTTCTGGTACCTCTTTTTCAAAAAACTAAAAACAGTGTACCCTGAGGGTCTCACGCATCCCACTCCTCCCTCCATCCACATCATACCCAGGTGCTGGGATGCCTTGTGCCTTACTCCATACTCCCCCGTGGAAGGTCAGTTTGGGTATATTTATAATATTTTGCTTTTACAAACAGTGTTGTAGTGAAGAGCTTGTGCATATGGTACTTGTATTTTTGCCAGTGTATTTTTGGGATAGATCCCTAGAAGTAGAATTGCTAAGTTAAAGGGCATATGTGTCTGTCATGTGTTAGACGCTGTCAAATCCCCTCTGTAGGGACTGAACCACCAAAGCTGAATGTTAACAATGTGCAAAAATGAGGGCTAAGACCCAGCACCCCATCTATACACACCTGGTGACCAGAGAGCCTCCTAGTATTCTATGCAGAGGACAGGCTTGGACAGACCTCACATAGAAACACCCAGGCCCTGGGAGTCGTAGAAGGAACCGTGAAGCACCATCGCCTTTACTTTGCATGGAATAACAGTCTAAGAGGTAACCCTGTTCATCTCAGGCTGAGCAGGAGCTCTGAGTGGTTTGTATTTTGTTTGTGTGTTCTTTGATTGATTAAACACTTTGCAATTTTCTGTTTCTGGGTTTGGTTTGGCAGACAAAAAGTTTCAAGGCCTGAATCCTATTGCTGCTGTTCAGTCACTCGTCATGTATGACTCTTCATAACCCCATGAACGCAGCACACCAGGCTTCCCTGTCCTCCACTGTCTCCTGGAGTCTGCTCAAACTCGTGTCCATGGAGTCAGTGATGGCATACAATCATCTCATCCTCTTTTGCCCTCTTTTCCTCCTGCCCTCAATTTTTTCCAGCATCAGGTCTTTTCCAATGAGTTAGTTCTTCACATCAGATGGGCAAATTATTGGAACTTAGCTTCAGCATCAGTCCTTCCAATGAATATCCAAAGATTTCCTTCAGAATTGACTGTTTTGATCTCCTTGCTGTGAAAAGGACTCTCAAGAGTCTTTCCCAGCACCACAATTCAAAAGCATTAATTCTTCAGCACTCAGCCTTCTTTATGGGCCAATTCTCACATGTGTACTTGACTACTGGAAAAACCATAGCTTTGACTATACGGACCTTTGTTGGCAAAGTGATGTCTCTGCTTTGTAATATACTGTCTAGGTTTGTTATCGCTTTTCTTCCAAGGAGCAAGCATCTTTTAATTTCATAGCTTCAGTCACTGTCCACAATGATTTTGGAGACCAAGAAAATTAAATCTGCCACTGTTTCCATTATTTCTCCATCTGTTTGCCTTGAAGTGATGGGACCAGATACTGTGATCTTAGCTTTTGAATGTTGAATTTTAAGCCAGGTTTTCACTCTTTTCTTTGACTTTCATCAAGAGGCTCTTTAGCTCATCTGTGCTTTTTGCCATTAAGGTAGTGTCATATGCATATCTGAGTTTGTTGATATTTCTTCCAGTAATCTTAACTCCAGTTTGTGCTTCATCCAGCCCAGCATTTCCCTTGATGTATTCTACATATAAGTTAAATAAGCAGGGTGACAGTATACAGCCTTGATGTACTCCTTTCCCAACTTTAACCAGTCCATTGTTCCATGTCCAGTTCTAACTGTTGCTTCTTGACCTGCATATGGGTTTCTCAGTAGGTAAGTAAGGCGGTCTGGTATTCCCAACTCTTTATGAATTTTCCACAGTTTGTTGTGACTCACACAGTCAAAGAATTTAGCAAGTCAACAAAGCAGAACTAGATGTTTTTCTGGAACTCCCTTGCTTTTTCTATGATCCAATGGATGTTGGCAATTTGATCTCTGGTTCCTCTGCCATTTCTAAATCCAGCTTGTACATTTGGAGGTTCTTGGGTCAAGTATTTTTGAAGCCTAATTTGAAGGATTTTGAGCATTACCTTGCTAGTATGGGAAATGAGGACAATTGTGTAGTCAATATCAAAATCAGATTGATTATATTTTTTGCATACAAAGGTGAAGAGGCTGTATACAGTCAGCAAAAACAATACCAGGAGCTGACTTGGCTCAAATCATGAGCTTTTTATCGGCAAATTCAGACTTAAATTGAAGAAAGAAGGGGAAACAATTAGGCCGTTCAGATGTGACTTAAATCAAATCCTTTATGATTATACAGTTTAAGTGACTAATAGAGTCCAGGGATTAGATGTTATAGACAGAGTGCCTGAAGAATTACAGACAAAGATTTGTAACATTGTACAGGAGGTGGTGACTAAAACCATTCCCAGGAAAAAAAGAAATGCAACAAGATAAATTGATTGTCTGAGGAGGCTATACAAATAACTGAGAAAAGAAGAGAAGTGAAAGGCAAAGGCGGAAAGGAAAGATTTACCCATCTGAATGCACAGCCCCAAAGAAGAGCCAGGAGAAATAAGAAAGCAGCCTTAAGTGAACAATTCAAAGAAATAGGAGAAAACAATAGAATGGGAAAAATTAGAGATCTCTTCAAGAAAATGAGAGATACCAAGGGAACATTTCATGCAAAGATGGGCACAATAAAGGACAGAAATGGCAAGGACCTAACAGAAGCAGAAGATATTAAGAAGAGGTGGCAAGAATACACAAAAGAACTATAAAAAAAAAAGATCTTAATGGCCCAGATAACCTCAATGGTGTGATCACTCACCTAGAGCCAGACATGCTGGAGTGTGAAGTCAAGTGAGCCTTAGGAGGCATCACTATGAACAAAGCTAGCGGAAGTGATGGAATTCCAGCTGAGCTATTTCAAATCCTAAAACATGGTGCTGTGAAAGTGCTGCACTCAATATGCCAGCAAATTAAGAAAACTCAGCAATGGTCACAGGACTGGAAAAAGTCTGTTTTCACTGCAATGCCAAAGAAGGGCAATGTCAAAGAATGTTCAAGCTACTGCACAATTGTGCTCATTTCACATGGAACCTATTAGGGAAGTAAAATTCTATACATTTGTCCCCAACAAACGGATATTATTAAATTTATTGGTTTACATCACCCTGCTGATCCTTCTTTACAAATGGAAGGAAAATTAACAAAGGTAATATGCATCCAGTCTCTTATTCAATCAACCAACTTCCATTACACGCCAGCCAGGATGGCTGCTATCCAAAAGTCTACAAGCAATAAATGCTGGAGAGGGTGTGGAGAAAAGGGAACCCTCTTACACTGTTGGTGGGAATGCAAACTAGTACAGCCACTATGGAAAACAGTGTGGAGATTTCTTAAAAAACTGAAAATAGAACTGCCATATGACCCAGCAATACCACTTCTGGGCATACACACCGAGGAATCCAGATCTGAAAGAGACACGTGCACCCCAATGTTCATCGCAGCACTGTTTATAAGAGCCAGGATATGGAAGCAGCCTAGATGCCCATCAGCAGATGAATGGATAAGGAAGCTGTGGTACATATACACCATGGAATATTACTCAGCTGTTAAAAAGAATTCATTTGAATCAGTTCTAATGAGATGGATGAAACTGGAGCCCATTATACAGAGTGGAGTAAGCCAGAAAGATAAAGAACATTACAGTATACTAACACATATATATGAAATTTAGAAAGATGGTAACGATAACCCTATATGCAAAACAGAAAAAGAGACACAGAAGTACAGAATAGACTTTTGAACTCTGTGGGAGAAGGTGAGGGTGGGATGTTTCGAAAGAACAGCATGTATATTATCTATGGTGAAACAGATCACCAGCCCAGGTGGGATGCATGAGTCAAGTGCTCGGGCCTGGGCTGGGAAGACCCAGAGGAATCGGGTGGAGGGGGAGGTGGGAGGGGGGATCGGGATGGGGAATACGTGTAACTCTATGGCTGATTCATATCAATGTATGACAAAATCCACTGAAAAATAAAATAAATAAATAAATAAAAACAAAGAAAAAAAAAGAAATGTAAATATCTCTTAAACATGAAAATGCCTTTCAAACACCAATACAAGGGCTGTGCCAATAAAACAACTAGGAAAAAGTTAAAAAAAAAAAAAAAAAGGAAAATTAACAAAGGTAATATGCACCCAGTCTCTTATTCAATCAACCAACTTGAATTGAATCCCCTCTCTGTCCCCTCACTACTCCCACCTCTAGGGCAGGTATAAAAACCTGCACAGCATGCAGTCTGAATTCAGCACACAGTTGTTTGACATTTGGCTCCCACTGTTGATCTCAGAGGGAGAGTAGTGAGTGGTTCTGCAGAGAGAACTTTGTTTCCTGCCCAAGAATTAAACCTGGGTAACGGAAGAAAACCAAGAGTCCTAGCCACTAGGCCACCAGGAGCTAGAGGTTAGAAGCAATGTGGTCCTGGCTCTTACCCCTGTTTGAAAGCAAGAATGTTTCAAAGAGGTAAAAACTGTAAAATCAGGTACAAATTTTATTATCAGAGACATGACACGATGTATGGAGGGCCTGTGGGAAAACAGTTGTTCCATTCGCCTCAGGAGCAGGCAGAGAAACCCACAGAGGGGGAAAGGACATGGACATCTTCTCTAATGAAGAGGAGTGCAGTGAGTCAAAAACTAGGCAGAGAAGATACCCAAAGTGGAGTGTGGGTGTCCTGAGTGAGAAGCAATACCACATGGAGGTGAAGGAAATCATTTACATAGGACAGTCCTTCTGGGCCTTTGTTTACCCTTGGCCAGTTTTCTTCTTTCTTTCTTCACACCTGACTGGTCCATGAACCCTCCCCAAGATGCATTCACAACTTTTTGCTAAGATGGATCCCACTGCACAGGCCTATGGGTGCATGTCCACACTTATTATGGGGTGAGGTCCGCTCTCTTTTCCACCCCAAGAAGCCTTCTTGTGCATGGGCAGACAGGTAAATCTTCCTTGACCTCAGGAGTGAGCACCTTAGCTCCTTGTTTTAGTAGAGCTCAGCTTTCCCACTAGCTTTGTCCTTGAACAGTCTGGGTGAGAACAAAAGCTCAGTTTTACTCCACTTGACAACCACCAGGTATCTGGCCCAGAGGCCAACTGTAGCTACCTCATTTTGTTTTTGAAAACCAAAATAAAAAAGAGATAGAGATAAGATTGTCCGTATTTGAGTCAGGAGATAGTACACAAATATCTAGACTTCTCTGAATGGAGCCAATCTAAACGGAGCCAATCACCCTGCTTTCCAGCCTGGAAGCTGCTGGTTGGAGCTGAGGAGAGGCAGCTCCCAGTAGAAAGGCCTGTCGTGCCAGGTATCCAGGATGCCCACCGAACACTATCATTCATTTCTCTTGGGCCAGGGGTTTGTGAGAAATGACTTAGACTGCTAGCTCCTTAGGATAATGAACACCTGTGTGTTACTCGACTTTGACTTTCCAACATCCTACCCAGACCCCAGCACACAGGGTTCCCCTTAAATGTTTGTTGGATGATATAAAGAATCTGGTGGATGCCTGCATCACATTTCTTCCAATACTGAAACCATGCAATTGCAGTACTACTCCAGCCTAGATCTTTGATACAGACTGGCATCAAAGGTGCCCCTGATCTGTGCGAATGTCCCACTACCTAAAGCCACTCATATGTCACTGGGCTGCCCCTAAAGTCTTCACTTTGCTAGTGACTTCTTTTCCTTCTAGCAATCCCCTCTCCAACTGAGGACAGCCACATACATCTTAGGAATATCACATGAGATCACGAATGTCTAGCATGGGCCCCAGCATTTACTTTTATCATATTATTATCAGTGTTTTATCTCCAAGCTGGCAGCAGTCTCCTCATTCTTTGTTTAGTTTAATTTTTCATTCAAGCCTCAAAGAACAAGTTACAGTAGAAACCTCTGTATTCTGAGAATTGTCTGTCAGGGAATGTGTGACGGGAGGATTCCTACGTGCTGTCTCTCATGAGTCCTCTGTCCCTCTTCAAGCGGAACAGCACGCTGCTCCCAGGGGCTGAGGTCATTGTGTGAGGCAGGCTTGGGTCTCCTTTAGTAAACATTCTCTTTAGGACAAAACTCCTTAGTCTTGCTCCCCTTTCTTGAGATATGGGTTGCCTCCTGACCTTGTGACTAACACTACCCCTTGTTCCCTTGGTAACGGTTGATGTACGTTCGGTTTTCTGATCTCTATCATTGCCAAAAGAAGTATCTTGTACCACAGCCTATATACACTCATAGGAAAATCATTAAAGCACCTTTGCTCCATCAGAGCTTAGGTCCCTGGGTCTTTTTTTTTTCTCTCTCTCTCTTTCTCTCTTTTACTTTCTTATCATTGACTCCGTACCACCAGTTTCCAGTCCATTAAAGGACCCCAACAAACGGCGCCAAGGAACAGGGACACTGATGCACGTGGCATATCGGGCGGAGTGACTCAGCGACCTATTGAGGTCGGTAAGGACTAAGGCATGGGTTAGACGGCTGGCCAGCCCCATTATTTTTCTACTTTACTTCACCATTTGTTTAAATTTCAGGGACTCCTGGTTTCACGCCAATGAATAGAGGCTTGCCTTCAAACAGTAGTTGAACATAATCCTTAGTTTCCTGATAAATGCAGTTTTGATTTAGAAATATGGCTCCGGGTCAAAGAAAATGTTAAATGAGCAGCCAAACAAGGAAAAGATATTCCAATTGATCTCTAGCCCCTATGGGCTCTTATTAAAGCTGTAATTCTGCCATTTCAAGGTACATTCTAGCCCTTCCAATATTCAGCAACAGACAGAACACTTATTACATAAATATAAATTAAATGATTAAACTTTACAAAAGGCCCAATTAAAACAATACAAAATATCTCAAAATTTTCTTACTAGCCCTGCCCTAGCTGCTCCAAATGCTTCTCCTCTGCCAACAGTCACAACTCCAAAAGTCTCTGCTTTGTTGGAACCTAATGAAAAGTTACGCTAATTTTTAAGCTACATTAGAAGCTGCTATTTCCCATATTGTAATCGGAGAAGAAACCAAAAAACAGCTAGAGAAATTACTTGTTTATGAGAATTTATATCAGAAATGTCAAAGAGCTATAGCTGCAATTTGTGAGACTAGGACTATTATTGATTATTTGAAGGCTTGTCACAATATAGGATCAAAAACTTAAAAGATGCAAATACTAGCTGAAACAATGGCTACTATCTTTTAAAAAGGGAAGTGAAGGATGCTTTACATGTGGAGATAACCTTTTAAAAAGGGACTGCCCTAAGAAGGCTAATAAAAAACCTCCAAAAATTTGCCCTTGCTGCCATAGAGAAATGCACTGGGCAAAAGAGAGTAAATTTAAATTTGATATTGAAAGAAAACCTATTCAGGAAACTCCAAACAGGGGACCTCCCAGGTACCCTACAACAAAAACCAGGGGCAAATTCTATCTTTTCCCTCAAGCCCTCAACGTCCAGCAGTGCTGCCATTAATATACCAGCCCTAAATGATTTTTTCCTTTACCCTTAAGCAGTCCCTTCTAAAGTACCTACTGGACTTTTTGGACCCCTGCCCCCACAGACCTTCAGTCTTTTATTTGGCTGATCTAATTTGGCTTCTAAAGGAATTACTGTTCACCCTGGAATAATTGATTCAAATTATAAAGGAGAAATTCAAATTATGATGTCAGCTCAGATTCTATGGCAATTCAAAGGGGGGGACAAAATTGCTCAATTACTTCTTTTGCCTTACATTTCTATTAACTCCTCTAATAATGTATGGACAGGCAGATTTGGCAATACAGATCAAAAACAATCCTTATGGACATCATTGGTATTTAAATATGTCTGACCAAATATAAATATCAAAATTAATGGTAAAAGATTTTCTGGTCTCCTCGGCACTGGATCTAATATTATTATTATTTCCAAACACTTGTGGCCCAAATCCTGACCTATACAAAAGGTCTCTTGCCAAATTGCAGGAATTTCTCAAACCAAAGTACAAGAAATTTATCAAAATATTCAAATCTACCCATATGATAGACCAAAAGGCCAACCTACAACATTAAGACCTTATGTGATAGATGCACCCCTTAATCTAATAGGAAGGGACTTACTTATGCAATGGCAAACTCAGATATACATTCCACATTTTTCCTAGGGGCCACTGCTCATTTAACAAACAAAACAATTATTAAAATAACTGAGAAAAATTATGAGCCTATTTGGACAAAGCAATGGTCCCTTACGAAAGAAAAATTACAAGCTACTAAAGAACTTATAAACGCACAATTAAAATTGAAACATATTGAAGAATCTTGCTCTTTTTGGAACTCTCCTATTTTTGTTATAAAAAGGAAATATAACAAATGATGTCTCTTAACAGAGTTTAAAAAAGTTAATTCTTTTATGAAACCTATGGGTGCATTGCAACCAGAGATCCCATCACCTATTACTGTTCCTCAAAATTGGCACATTATTATTACTGATTCACAAGATTGCTTTTTTAATATACCTCTACACCCTTTAGACCGGGAGAAATTCACTTTCTCTCTCCTTTATCCTAATCATATCGGGCCTCATAAAAGATTTCAGTAGACTATGTTACCTCAAGATAGGCTTAAAAGTCCTGCTACTGCTGCTGCTAAGTCACTTCAGTTGTGTCCTACTCTATGCGACCCCATGGATGTCAGCCCACCAGGCTCCCAGATCCCTGGGATTCTCCAGACAAGAGTACTGAAATAGGGTGCCATTGCCTTCTCCATAACAGTCCTAGTATTTGTCAAAATTTTGTAGCCAAGGCTTTACTTCCTATGTGACAGCAATTCCCTCATGAATATATCATTAATAATATACTATAGCTACAACAAAAGGAAGTGGAACATAGGCTTGTATAAAATATGATTGATTATAGTGAAAGAAATAATTGCTATAGCTATGATTGGTCCCTGTGAAATGTCTGGTCCAAGTCCCAAGTTCTTCAGGGTTTGCAGCAAGTTTTCAGATGTCCCATTGTTTAGGCCCTATCTGTTTATCAAGGATGATTCGAGGACGAGGTGGGGGCCATTCCATCGTCAAGCTAGCCAAGAAGTCCTCTGTCATGGTAATATTCCATTGTAGTATTAGTAACCTTCCATGTTACTTGAGTAATATAATCATACATAGTATTTTTAATATCATCTGAGCAGTTCAATTACCACATACTATGAGATCCCCAATGGACAATTGTATGATTAGCTATAAACATTAATTTTCCTGATTTGGCCTGACATTTGTCCCAATGAACAGGAATATATTTAAAGTTCTTATTAGTAAACCCTTTGCATAGTGTTCTTTGTTTTTTCTTTAGTTCTTTTCCTAAAGTTTTAGTAGTATAAACATGATTCATGGACAAAGAAAGGGCAGTAAGTAATCCAAGAAGTATCAGAAAGTCCTCTTTTGGAGGCAGGGGAAGGCCTAAGTTTGTCGGCTAACGTTTATGCATAATTCTGTTGTGCCCATACACAAAGGAAGGATTTCATAACCTAGAATGATATTAATTAGTTTTTCTTTTTCTTCAGGATGAGAGGGCCCCTCCAAGTTCCAAGGAGGGGGCATATGTGTTGACTCATTAGTGGATATGATTGGTTCTATATCTGTCCATTTTACAACCTACAATAAAAAAGGGGGGTTAGGTATATAAGCTCAGTAAGTGTGATCAATCAGGTCAGCCTGAGCGGGGGAAGCAAAAGCAAGCAAAGCAAGCATAGCGAAGAAAAATATTTTCAGGATTCCGAGGCATTCCCTGTTGAGAAATCAGATTTTCAGTTTAATTAGTAAGGGTATTTATCTGTCCCCAAGTAGGGAGATTATAAGGTCGATGACGTCGAGTGCAGCGTTTTTTGGAAATTTTTAATGTCTCCATGGCTTGTTTTGGAATTCTTTCTTCCTGGGTTTTTTGCTGTTTCATCTCTAGTCTGAATGCTGGGGGCCCCTTAGGTTGAGTCTTCTGAAGAGGAAGTCATGTGAGCTCGTTGGATCCATCCGGAGAAATAGAAGCATATCCTTTCCCTGTAAGATTAGTTTCTTAGATTTCCATTGATTAGTTAACCCGTCTTGATATCAAATGGGCAAAGGAAGGGAGTTTCAAAACTTCTTTTTTTGTTTGTTTGTTTTTTGTTTTTTGCTTTTGTCAAAACATCTCTTTGTAGTAAGTG
This sequence comes from Muntiacus reevesi, assembly GCF_963930625.1. NCBI lineage: Eukaryota > Metazoa > Chordata > Mammalia > Artiodactyla > Cervidae > Muntiacus > Muntiacus reevesi. The sequence goes on from NC_089253.1 coordinate 37,617,906, forward strand.
GAACTTTAGCTAAACAATTGGCTGATCAATTATCTGGGCTAGACCCATATAGATGGCTTCAAAGCCTTACTCATAGCATTGGGTCTAGAACTATAATTTTGGTGATTGTCTTAACAATTATATTTGTTGTCTACTGTTGCCTTCATGCAAAGATTGTCAAAACTGAATAAACTCTGATGGTCAGAACCCTTCTTACAAATATTATAAATAAATAAGGGGGAATTGTCAGGGAGTGTTTGACGGGAGGATTCCTACGTGCTGTCTCTCATGAGTCCTCTGTCCCTCTTCAAGCGGAACAGCACGCTGCTCCCAGGGACTGAGGTCATTGTGTGAGGCAGGCTTGGGTCTCCCTTAGTAAACATTCTCTTTAGGACAAAACTCCTTAGTCTTGCTCCCCTTTCTTGAGATATGGATTGCCTCCTGACCTTGTGACTAACATTACCCCTTGTTCCCTTGGTAACGGTTGATGTACGTTCGGTTTTCTGATCTCTATCATTCCCAAAAGAAGTTTCTTGCACCACAGCCTATATACACTCATAGGAAAATCATTAAAGCACCTTTGCTCCATCAGAGCTTAGGTCCCCGGGTCTTTTTTTCTCTCTCTCTCTCTTTCTCTCTTTTACTTTCTTATCATTGACTCTGTACCACAAAGTTCCGGTCCATTAAAAGAACCCAACATTGTCTAATCCAATGTCCACAGAAAATGATAGAGATAAAGATTTTATCAAGAGTTTGGTATTCTTTATCAGATCCATTAGTAGCCTAAAGGGGACAATTATCTCAGGTCAGAACATATATAGCTAGGAGCTCTTGGCCACCACTGTATGCTAAGAACCTGAACTTCCCTGCGTACTAGGACCCAGGAAAGAAGCATGAAGTGGCCTGTGCTCTTCGGGCTGGTGGCCCTCTCAGAGTGCATAGTCATGTAAGTATGGGGACTGTAAGTTGCATCATCTCTCTTTCTGGGATTTCTCTTTTCGTCCTCTTATTCTTCCATCCATCAGGGTTAGAAGAGAAAGTAATCACTCTCTGGCAGTCTTAAATTTCAACTCTCACTTATTGATGAGAATATTGTCATGGGCATCGTTCATGGGGCAGGCCTACAGAGTTGCATAACTCTGGGTGTACCAGTCACATCATGACCCATATAAAAATGGCACTCCTGGGAACTGTTCAGTGCATGACCTGTGCAGCTGTCGGTGTGGTGCTATAGAAAAGCATTTCTCCTGCATTTGCTTTTAGGTCTTCTCTCTGCTCTCTCTCCTCTGCTGTATGTATGTGTCAAGGTCTTCATCTGTGTGGGCTCCAAATGGTCATCTGGTTTACCCAAGATTACACAACAGAACCTGTATGCAGACCTAGTCTTTGACATGTCTTTGCATGGCATGCTGATAAAAGATGACACTCATAAAAATGCTTGGAAAATACACAGTGCCATTACAATGCCAGATATGACACTCATACTTGGTTATTGGCTCTTCCTTTTCCCCATGCTTGGTAAAAGAATCCCTATGACGAAGATGAAGACACTTCGAGAAACAGTCTTGGAAGAAATTATGCCAAAACATTTCCTGGAGGAACAATCTTATAGCCTGTCCCAGGAAACTACTCTTGACCACAACTTCTCATCTCATCCCCTGAGGAACTTCTTGAACGTGAGCATGTTGGGAGGATGGTGCTTCACAGCTGAGGCTCTGGTCCAGCACTGGGGCTCATCTGGAGGTGCCAGGTGGGATGTTGAGGCTGGGGCTCCTGCAGGAGGCAGAAACAGTGGGGAACAGGAACCCATTCCCAGAGAAGAAGGCAGTCTCATCCTCAAATCTTGGTCTGTGGTGACTGGGCCCAGCAATGACCAGCTGGTAGGTAAACATCCATTTCTGGGTCAAAAAGGTGGCATTAGTTTCAGGGAGATTATTCTTTCTGAACTAAGTGAGCCACTGATAAAAGATGAATGGTGAGACATGCCAAACAAAAGATAACACCGACTGCAAATCAAGTGTGAATCCTCAGGCAGAGAAAGTTCACCCTCCACAGATCCAGAAAAGACACTAATTTACTGAGCCCCTAATGCAGGTGACTCCATAAAGGTCTAACACTATAGCTACTGTTTTGTTTAGTTTTTAAAGGAGGGGGAGATGCTTATCTCTTGTTCAAGAAGGCATAGACAAGCCAGAGAGAGTAAAAAATTGAATACATATCAAGAAGGGGACCACCCTCATGTTGTTGACAGGGCATGCTCTGAGATTAGCAGGAGTGGCCTGGGGTCAACTAGGAGGGCCACCTGGAGAAGAAGGTGATAAGGTTGGCCTTAAAGAGGAGACTGGAGAGCTTCTCAGATGAAGGGACCTCTGAGCAGAGGCTGTGAGGAAGGGCAATTGGAAAGTGATTTCAGGCCTTGGGATGCCCAGAGGGAGGCAGGACGCTATGAACAGAGGGTAGCCAGGCAGCCAAGTCTGCCCTAACCTCCCTCCCTGACCCCTGTAGATGGCCTACACCATCAACATCACCATTGGAACACCCCCTCAAGAGTTCAGTGTCATCATTGACACCAGCTCGTCTGACTTGTGGGTTTCCTTCATCTACTGCCAAGCTCCCTCCTGCTGTGAGTACCAGCCCCCCACCCATCTTGTCCTCCCCCTCCCCCCCTCCCCCCCCCCCTCCATTCCCGGCACCTGACTGATACCCATCGCTTGTGTCGGCAGCTAAACACTTGAGATACAACCCTAAGATGTCCAGCAGCTTCCAATCTGACAAGGGGAACCCCATCAAACTCAGTTATGGATCTGGAAGCATAATGGGAGTTCTTGCCACTGACACGATTCGGGTAATGTGGGAACCAGGGGCTCAGTCAGGTCTGGTCCTGGGAGCAACCACTGCCTATAAAATAGATGCAGCTGGGAGGGACTGCCTTTCTGAAAGTCTCCTCGTGGCTGGCCACATGCCCAGCAGGGCCCTGTCCCTGGGGAGACAGCGCCCTTGCTGACACACAAACTCCCAAAACAGTGAGCCCCAGAGAGAGGTTTGGGGTGTGGACCTGCATCTCCATTACCCAAGGTGCATTTTGCTGGAGTGGGAAGAAGGGGGAATGAAGCACCCCCTTTTATATTCACAGGCTCTACAGGGCACTTTCATGGTAATAACTTGTTTTATCCTGCAACATCCCCAGGCAGGAGGTACTATTATTAGCTCAGGATAAAGACGAGGGACGTGAGGTATAGAGAGTGAGGGCCTTGCCCAGCTCATCTATTTTTTAAGTTGGAGCTTGACTGTCCTTCAAGACGCAAGTAACTGTGGGATTTGGGGAAACGATAAAGCTGATCTGGGGCCCCTGGGGCAGCACAGGGCTTCAGGTATCCAGGCAGGGAAATCAGGTGTCACAGTTGTAAGATGGGACTGATAAAAGGGTTCTCACTCTAGGAGGCCTTTGAGACTAATAAAAACTATGTTCTGTGCCCCCACCCCCACCCGCACCCCCCCACACACACACACACAGTGCCTGAGTATGCTCTCCCTGTGTTTCTCTGTCTGGGCCTCTGTCTCCCTCTGTCTCACACACAAGTGTGCACATCCCCAAAAGCCTGATATCCAGGAAGAATGTTCATTAGAACCCAGCCAAAGATATTGTATAATGGGCTTTTGTCTTCCTGGGCAGACACAGGATCCACAATGCATTGCAATGAATTCAGTTCATGTTTGTCATCAGATCATAGTGTTGCCAAAGAGAAGACTATTCTGCTCTCTATTCATTGTATCCTCAGAGGGGAACCATTCAGTCCTGCCCTGAGTTTGGTTGCCCCACCTGTACAGAAGACATGAGACCAATTTGACTCACTCAGATGGTGTTTGCAGGATAAGCAGGCATTGCTAAGATGCATGGCCCCACACAAACGGAACCCAAATTCCTGTCCCAGCTTGATGTCCCCATCTGAGATCAACTGATGATTCAGTTCTCTAGAGTGCTAATGGCATCTACAGTCCCACAGCCCAGTTCTAGTCCCACTTCCCAAATTTTACGTGGGCACACTCTCCTCTCTCACAGATCGGGCGACTTATTGCCAAGTCACAGACATTTGTCCTCAGCATGAATCAGCTCAGTGGGGCCTTGGAACATGCACCTTATGATGGCATCATGGGCTTAGCCTACCCCAGCCTTGCCATCCAAGGGACCACCCCCATCTTCGACAGCATGAATAAAAATGGAATCATTTCTGAGCCTGTCTTTGCCTTTTTCATAAGCAGGTAAGTCTGAGCTGGACAAGTCCTCTCTCCAAATTAACTATAAGATGCTTTCAGTTGCATGAAAAATTAAAGACTACCTCATCCAGAATATTCCTGTGAGATGGTCTAGCCTAGGAGAACTATGGCCCCAGGATCACATCTGGCCCCGTCACTGGGTTTTTATTTTTATTTATTTTTTTTTTTTTTTACTGGGTTTTTATCAATACAGTTTCATTGGAATACAACCATGCTCATGGGTCCAAGGGTGCAGCTTTGTCCAGGGAGGTGGAGGTAATAGGGAAAGCAATAGAAGGTGTCAGGATATTGGAGGAAAAGGCAACAGGATTTGCTAATGAATTTGATAAGGATGGAAGGAGAAGGATGCCTGGAATGTTTCCTTCCTCATTAACATTTCACTGAGAACCCAGGATGAGCTACAGAATTTGCAAGAGCCAGCACAAAATGAAAATGTGAAACCCCTTGTTCAAAACACATTAGGGATTTCAAGACAGGGAGAGTGGAGGTGGGTGGCCTGCTCAGCTTGAAGTCCCATGGACAGCACAGGTCACAGGCAAGAGGAGTCAACCCTGGGTGAGACTGAACCCATGTTCTTAGCTCCCTCAGACATCAGCTTTCCTGAAAAATGACAGGCTAGACAAGGAGGAAGCCCGACCCCTCCAGCATAGAGTCCTCTGAGGGTATATCTGAGCATCCAGGTGGCTGGAAAAGTCCAGGCCCTCTTCAGAAGGATGGGTGGTCGGAGCCAGGCCTGGTTGGAGCCAGGATGCCCAGCTTCGAACCTCTTCTGTGACACTCATTAGATGGGGACCGACCCTGGTCAGGTACGCAAGCTCTCCAAGCATCCGTTTCCCCATGTGTAAAATGGAGACCGTAGTAGTGCCTCTGACGGGTCAAGAAGTGCAGCCCTCAGACAGTGGCTGGTGTTACCCTCCTCCAACGAGCCCCTTCTTCCTTCTCTCTTCAGCTGGCCGCAGAAGAGCAGCTTGCTGATGCTTGGTGGGGTGGACCACGCCTACCACAAGGGACCTCTCAAGTGGGTACCAGTGACCCAAGCCCGCTTATGGCAGATAACGGTGGACAGGTAAGTCTGCCCCTCTGAGGGCCACTGCAAATGATGCTGCCACACATGCACATGGACACATACAATTCAGTTCAGTTCAGTCGCTCAGTCATGTCTGACTCTTTGCGACCCCATGAATCGCAGCATGCCAGGCCTCCCTGTCCATCACCAACTCCCAGAGTTTACCCAAACTAATGTCCATTGAGTTTGTGATGCCATCCACCCATCTCATCCTCTGTCGTCCCCTTCTCCTCCTGCCGTCAATCTTTCCCAGCATCAGGGTCTTTTCAAATGAGTCAGCTCTTCACATCAGGTGGCCAAAGTATTGGAGTTAGTTTCAGCTTCAACATCAGTCCTTCCAATGAACACCCAGGACTGATCTCCTTTAGAATGGACTGGTTGGATCTCCTTGCAGTCCAAGGGACTCTCAAGAGTCTTCTCCAACACCACAGTTCAAAAGCACCTATTGTTCAGTGCTCAGCTTTCTTTATAGTCCAACTCTCACATCCATACATGACTACTGGAAAAACCATAGCCTTGACTAGACACACCTTTGTCAGCAAAGTAATGTCTCTGCTTTTTAATATGCTGTCTAGTTTGGTCATAACTTTCCTTCCAAGGAGTAAGCACCTCTTAATTTCATGGCTGCAGTCACCATCTGCAGTGATTTTGGAGCCCAAGAAAATAAAGTCTCTCACTGTTTCCAATGTTTCCCCATCTATTTGCCATGAAGTGATGGGACCAGATGCCATGATCTTAGTTTTCTGAATGTTGAGTTTTAAGCCAACTTTTTCACTCTCCTCTTTCACTTTCATCAAGAGGCTCTTTAGTTCTTCATTTTCTGCCATAAGGGTGGTATCATCTGCATATCTAAGGTTATTGATATTTCTCCCAGCAATCTTGATTCCAACTTGTGCTTCTTCCAGCCCAGCATTTCTCATGATGTACCCTGCATATAAGTTAAATAAGCAGGGTGACAATATATAGCCTTGACATACTCCTTTTGGTACACACACAAATGCACACACAGTCACACACAGACATACGCTCCACACACACACGTAAAAACAGATACAGAGACACATATAAACACATACAGAGGCAAACATATAAACACACAGAGACACACAAATACATGCAAACATGTGCACAGGAACACACACAACCCATGGGTTCACAGTTGCCCCAGAGCTGCTGTCCAGGCCTCTGACCAGGGTCCTGAAAGGGTCCAGAGAGGCCTGGGCAGCTGGGGGAGGGCTGCATTCCTCTGCTGTGAGGTGGGGAGCCTGGTTAGAGGCCCCTATAGTGTGAAGAAAAGAGGATCAGGGGGAATTTCACCAACCTGAACAGGGTTGTGTTAAGATGACCTACTGACCAAGGCCACCCAGGACCTAGGGTGTGCTCACGACACAGAATTGCCAGTTGAAAAGCTGAGAAAGTCCTGAAAAACTGAGAAAACTGGTCTCCTCAGAGAGAAGTTACACAACAGTGGAGAGAGTTTGGCTGCAGTCTTGACACCTGAGAGCAACGCATAAAAAGAGACACCCCACCTAACCAGTGCTACTTGCCGCCCGAGCCGGGCACACAGCGGGGCTGGGGCTGTGCCTGAATCAGGAAGCTGGGATCCAGGCGTGGCCTGAGGACAAGGGGCGAGAATTGATGGGATTCTCTGTGATAGCCTCAGGCCAAAGCTCACCTGCTCTTTGGAGGCCCCTGGGTCTGCTCATGCTACCCTGGCAGGGACCTCAGGGTCTGAGCCGGGTGAGGGGGCAGTGCTGGGAGACAAACTCTCCCAAGGCAGCCTGTGTCTCCCCCACTACCGCTCATTCATTCACTCAACAATCATACATTGTGCATCGCTTGTGTGCTGGGCACTTGAGGGAGGCACTGAGGATCCAACTTGCCCTGACATCTAGTGAGGCAGACGTACGTGAAACAACATGAAATGAAGTTCCCACACAGTGAATTACCACCTTGGTACATGCTAGACACGAGGAAGGGTCTACAGGGTCTGAGAACGACAGGAGCCTTATCTACTCTGGCGGGGAATACTTTCCTGACATAGTGACAATTAACCTGGAAAGTAAGGAGAAATTTGCTAAACAAAGGGGATGAGGTTCTAGGAAGCTTGCCAGCACAAGCCCAGGCCCTGAGCCTGGTGCCTGTAAGAACTGAAAGGAAGTTAAAAAGATGATGTGACCAGAGGAAAGAAAAACAGAGTCAGGGCAAGAGCTGAAGAGCTCTTCAGGAGAGAGTCAGGGAAGGGATAGTGATACGGGGGTCTCCAGAGTGATCCTAGTGCCTGCTTTGTCCCTCCGTCTTTCAGCATCTCCATGAATAGAAAAGTGATTGCTTGTTCCGGCGGATGTCAGGCCATTTTGGATATCGGGAGCTCATATTTGTTTGGCCCAACTGACATAGTCAGCAGCATCCAGAGGAGCATCAACCCCAGCCCCCTCCAGAATGAGCAGGTGACGGGTCATGCCACAGTCATTCTTGGGCTCCCCACACACCAAGGAACACCTGGATCAACCTCTCTCCTGCTTTCTTTTACAGCGATTGATTTCATGTAACCGTGCCATGACCCTGCCTCCTGTTATCTTCACCATCAATGGCATGAGCTTCCCACTGTCCCGTAAATACTACATCCAGAAGGTGAGGGACAACCCTGGGGGCTGGTTCCCAAATCTCAGACTTACAGGAACCCTTGGGCTCCTGCTGGGAGGAGGGCGCCCTCTGCAGGCCGGATCACATCATTGCTGCACCTCAGATGCTGCTGAGCCCCGGTGGCTGGGCCAGCGCCTCCCACAAAACCAAACACGTGAGAGTGAAGGGCAGTCTGGGACATCCCTCCTCCTGCAATAACCATGGAGACACCACCCCATGCTGGCGTGGTGGGAGTCACAAGCAGAGGGGAACACTAAGGGCCTCAGGTTTCCCAGAGCTTCAGTTCAACCAGAGACCTCAGATGCATGAACACGGAAAGTCAGCTCTAGCAATCCCTGAAATAGAACAAGTGACAAGGTGGGTTGGCTGAGGACAGTCCTATTGTGCTGTCCCACCATAGGGGTTAACAGTCTCCCCTTCCCAACATGGAAGTGTCCAGATTGAGATCATAAATTACATGCTTATGCTAGAACTTGGCTACAACGTCGCACTCTGCGAGTTGCGGTACCGATCCCTCTGTGGGGAGGTTGGATGCTAAGGTGAATACAGGAGTACAGTGGCTGCTCAGTACCGGCACAGGGTGGAGGCTTCATGTCAGCTCCCCGTGGGAGTTCAGAGCAGGCTGATGGGCTCAAAGGAGGCTTTGGAGAAAGGGAATTGCAGTCATTCTAAACCCCCAGCCTCATAGAGGAATGAGGAAGCCTGCTTGGGTTGAGGCAAATCTATAATAGATTCTATGGTACCACGGGGGCTGTGCCAAAGGGGACCAGGGGCAGATTAGGGGTGAGGAGGGCTACAGACCAAGGGAGCACCAGGGTAAGTCACCCAACCCAGCTTGGAGTGGCCAAATGATGTGAGTTTAGGACCAGAAATTTTTCCTAGACGGCCTGAGCGCAGTATAAAGAATGCGTTGTGGCAATATTACTTACAACGTGTAACCAACAACAACCTACTATGTAGCACAAGGAGCTCTGCTCAGTGTTATGTGGCAGCCTGGACAGGAGGGGAGTTTGGGGGAGAGTGGGGACATGTATATGTGAGGCTGAGTCCCACTGCTGTCCACCTAAAACTATCACAATACTGTTAACTGGCTATCCTTCAATACAAAATTTAAAATTTTTTTAGAAAAAGAATGGGTTGTGGGCAATGGGGAGAAGAATAGGTATTCCCTGGGGAGGAAAAAAGACGGCAGGAGTCAGAAGGAAAGAAACAGCAGAGTCAGATGGGGAGCTATGGGCCATTCTTTTTCTTTAAAAAAAAAAAAAAGTACTTTGAAGTAGAGCTGACTTACAATGTTGTGTTAATTTCTGCTCTAAATCTAAGTCATTCAGTTTTATATATATATATAAAAATGCATACCTACTTTTTCATATTCTTTTCCATTACAGTTTATCACAGGATACTGAATACAGTTACCTGTGCTATACAGTAGGACTTTGTTGTTTTACAGTCTCTATATATATCAGTTTGCATCTGATAATCCCAAACTCCCAGTCCTCCCCTCCCCACACCCCTCTGTCATGGCAACCACATGTTTTGGCCCTTCTTGTTCCTATACCCTCACTTCTGCAGCTGCTGTGAGAGCCACTTGATTCTTCCCAAAGAAGGGGAAAAAAATGGAAAAGCTCTCTGCTCTGGATATTGAGGGGGGTGGCAGGCAAGTGCTCATGCTGACTGGTGTGTATTTTTGTCTCCCCCAGGTTTCTGAAGACATCTGCTTTATAACCTTTAATGGGGGCACAGAAAACATGAGCCCCTCAGAGACCTGGGTCCTGGGTGACATCTTCCTGAGAGCATATTTCACAGTTTTTGATCGGGGAAACAATAGGATTGGCCTGGCTCCCTCAGTGTAAATACTGGGCTGCTTCAGGAATCACTCAGGCCCACTCCAAAGACACCTTCACACCTAGGGCACTCCCGCCCAGGAATGCTGGTGAACTGTGTTTGGTGCTATGCAAGCCCTGTCCTCAGAAAAGAATAAAGGATTTCATCTCAATAGAGCTAATACAAATGGCTGCTTCTGTTTGGGTTGGGGAGGTGCATCAAAATTGGAAAGGATCTAGAATCAAGTCTGAACCACAAGTAAAAGGATCCCAACTCCAATTGGCTTCAGGAAAGGAGAGACTTATTGAAAAGACACTGGGGATCTGGGATGCAGGAACTGGAGCAGATCCAAAGATCTCAGGGACTGTACCTAGGAATTCAGAAGCCATCAGCTCACACTTTGACACCCTCACACTTCCCCTTCTCTCTTCTTTGATTCTCTTAGCCTGACAGCTTTCGTCCCTCGGGTTTCTATACCTAGTGAGAGTTTCAAGCTGCCTGCTTCACGCCTTTATCTCTCTAAGGCAACTAACCAGTAAGGGAAGAAGCTCAGAAGACATCAGGGTTCCAGGGAGTTCTTTGAAGGGACCACATCTGATCATGTGTCCAGTCCTGGACCAAGCATCCTGACAGGGACCAAGCATCCTGACCAACCATCCTATAGCTGGTTTAATTCATCACCAGGCCCTGCCTGTTATGGTTATGTGTGCTTGACCAATTCCTCCAGAACCACATAGTTGAAACTGGGGAAAGGTACCCCCAAAGAAGTGAAGAGTTTATGACAGCAACACCAACTCCACCACTTCCCATCCAGATGGATAGGGTTACAGTGCCTGCACACTCAGTCATATCTGACTCTATACGACCCCATGGACTGTAGCTCCCAGGCTCCTCAGTCCATAGGATTTGCAGGCAAGAATACTGGAGTGGGTAGCCATTTCCTTCTCAGGGGAAATTCCCAACCCAGGGATTGAACTCAAGCCTCCTGCACTGGGAGCAAGATTCTTAACTCTGAGCCATGTGGGAAGCCCTCTTTCAGAGGGATGGTAAGGGGTAAAAAAAAAATAGCTTCTACCCTCCCCATCTCAGAGGAACACTGGCAGTAGCTTTCTGCTCCAGGGGGATCTCGGTGAAGTCCTTCAAGTTGAGATGGTTTCTGTTCCTCCTCCCACCCCAGTCACCAGCTCTCTACAACCCATACCTGCTGTGTCCTTTCCAGTCCCATTTCCCAAGTTTCAGGTCTGTGTGGATCTTTGAGCCATTCCCCTCCTCTGGGGTCCAGCATGACCCTTCCATTGGCCTCTAGTGCTGCTGGGGAGGATGCCACTCATATAATGGGGGACCCAAGGTGCACAGAGCCGTCAGCCTTTCTGACTTCCTTCAAAGGTAAAGCTCTAAACCATTTGGTTCGAGTTGCCATGGATTGACACTATAAGAGTGGAAGCATCATTTTCTCTCACCTGGAGACCTGAGGCAGAGGCCCTGAAGGGGACACCAGAGTCAGAGGCAGAGAAAAGATAAGAGAAAAAACAAACAACAAAAAAATAAGTAACGTGGAAAACAGACCCAACTCAATGCATAGTATTGAAAGGTTGCTGCTGTGAGCTGTGTGTTACACTGGGATTCGTGACCTCTGGAGGAGAGGATTTTGATCTGGGCTCAGAGACATGACTTGATTACTTGGAGCCTTTTGTGTAGCAAAGTTTTATTAAAGCATAATAAAGATAAGGAAAGCTTCTGACATAGACATCAGAAGGGGACAGAAAGAGTGCCCCCTTGCCAGTTTTCAACGAGGTATTTTATGTCTGTTAGAAAGCTATTAACCAGATAACAGACACCTCAGCGCTGAGGGAGTTTCACATGCCCTTCTCCCACAATACGCATTTTTGAGACATCCTCTGGCCATAAAACAATTAACAGGAATACTAGTTGGATGAGCCATTTACAGCCCAAGGTTTGAGAAAAGAAAAAGAAAATTAGTCTTAGGTGGAACCATTTTGAAGAAAGACAGATTCCAAAGCAAATATATAGTTTCATTAACACAGCTTGGGAAAAAAATACTTCCATAAGAAAAACACATTGGTTAGTTCAAGGTAGAACCAGGCATCATCAACACAGAATTTAAAGAAGACTCTTTGAATTTTGTGTGGAGAAGGGAAAAACATCTGCCACTTGCAGTTTATGATTTCCTTCTGCCGCTTGGGGTCCTCTGGCCTTCCTACCTGTTACCCTCTCAGTATGGGCCTTTCCTCTACAAGACAAGCATCAGTCAAAGAGATGTATTCCTCATTTCTTCCTCATTTTTCATTCACTACAAGTTTACTGAGCAGCTATATGTGCCAGGTGCTTTGGTGGGCCCCAGGGGAGAGGAATGGGTTGGAACCCACCACCAAATCATGGAGACAGATAAAAAGACAACTCTCACTGGGGAGGGCAGATGGAGAAAACAGCAGAGCTGTGGGTAAGAGGCCAAGGAGTGAAGAGCTTCCTTTCAGGGAGACATGAAAAGGCTGGCAGAGGGCAAGTGGAGGGTCATTGACTTCAGGCTTCTCATCGAACCCTGAAACACACCCATCTACCTTGAGGTTGCCATCTCTGTGCAGAACAGCCCTGTGTCCAAAGTTGCCTGTGCCTGGCCCCTTTAGGTGACACTGGATTATGATCCCCTTGACAGCAAATATCATGAACTGAGCGAAATGGAGACTCAAGTGAACAGTCTCTCAAACTCATTTTCCAAGTAGTCTTCATAGAACCATAAGCCATGATTCTGTTGGTAAGAAATCACCAGTAAGTGTAAGAAGCACAGCTCTGGTCAATTGCATATGCGATCTTGCTGTCTCCACACAAGCCTGGCAAGGCATGTCCCCCATTGTACAGATGGAAGATGTCTCCTCCGATCTTCTTTCATCCATACTGGAGACAGGCACATAATAATCCCACAAGTAATACATGCTGACTAAATGAATGGGTACATTTATAAATACTTCCAATAGAACACATTGGTGCATCCATGTTGGGAGACACGCATGGTCTCAGCACAGCTACTGTCATAATATGAATTGGAAAAGGTCAGGCTTTGCCCCTCTAGATCAGCTGGGACTGATCAGCTGGGGCTTTCCTAAAGCTGGGGCTAGAGCTGGTGTCTGTTAAGGAGCCTCCTGTTCTTGAAAAGTGAAAGTGAAAATCGTTTAGTTGAGTCCGACTCTTTGCAACCCCATGGTCTATACACCCATGGAATTCTCTGGCCCAGAATACTGGAGTGGGCAGCTGTTCCATTCTACAGGGGATCTTCCCAACCCAGGGATGGAAGCTAGGTCTCCTGCATTGCAGGCGGATTCTTTACCAGCTGAGCTACCAAGGAAGCCCCTCCTGTTCTTGAGGCTCTATGTTTGTAGCCTGTGCCACCAACATGAGGATAAATTCTGATCTTCAAAGCAATAATCTTACCCCATCCTCCACTTTTATCCTTTACAAATTGTAGATCAGAGAGATGTATACCTTAGGTAAGAGAAACAGTGGGAAAAAATAGCAAAAAGATAGGTCTGGAACACTTCTTTAAGAGTGTAACTTTGCTCAATCTTTCTGAAGATGTTTTGTCCTGAATATACATATGGCCTTTGTCCCAGCAATTTTGCTGCTAACAATTATACTAAAGCGATGGTCAAAAGCAGCCACCAACATAAATGACCAAGAATGAAGTCCTCAGAGTCTCCTACAAAAGAGAATATCTGGGACATCCCGAGGTCATTTCAACATAGAGTGTCCACAGCATAGACAGACAATCGCACAAGCAACTGCCTGAAAATTGTATTTAATGTTATGGGAAGTTATTCCAATAGGACATTGAAAGAAAAGAACAGAAAACAAAACAGCATGATCCAGGTTTGCAGAGCAGTTGGAACACAGTGCAGCCTCCTTACCAGGCATGGACATTCTGGAGATTTTCTGCCTGGGTTCAAATCCCAGGGCAGGAGTCAGAGGGTTGGACAGACAGAGGTGACAGCAAGGCCACCATGGGGGCCGCTGCAGATGCGTGAGGCCCAAGACAGGGTGGGGACAGCTGGGAAGTGGGGAGGAAGTCACACAGCATCCACAGGTACAGAAACAACAGCTCTTTAGGGGATGGTACCTCCCACTCTAAGGAGATCGGACTGGGACCCAAGCAGGAAAGGAAAAGGTGCTGATCTCTGTTACCAAGAAGAGAAAATGTATCACTGTTTCCTCACTAACAAACCCTGAGAAAGAAACTTCCTCTTTTCCCTTCTCTCCTCCTTCTTTCCTTCCTTCCTTCCTTTCCTTCTTTTGTCTCCTCTGAGCTTCCACCCCCACAGAGCTCACTGTTTCCATTGTTTCCCCATCTATTTGCCATGAAGTGATGGGACCGGATGCCATGATCTTTGTTTTCTGAATGTTGAGTTTTAGGCCAGCTTTTTTACTCTCCTCTTTCACTTTCAAAAAGAGGCTCTTTAGGTTCTCTTCACTTGCTGCCATAAGGGTGGTGTCATCTGCATATCTGAGGTTATTGATATTTCTCCCAGCAATCTTGATTCCAACTTGTGCTTCATCCAGCCCAGCATTTCTCATGATGTACTCTGCATATAACTTAAATGAACAGGGTAACAATATACAGCCTCGATGCACTCCTTTCCTAGTTTTAAACTGTTGTTCCATGTCCAGCCTAACTATTGCTTCTTTACCTGCATACAGATTTTTCAGGAGGCAGGTAAGATGGTCTGGTATTCCAATCTCTTGAAGAATTTTCTACAATTTGTTGTGATCCACACAGTCAAGGCTTTGGCATAGTCAATGAAGCAGAAGTAGATGCTTTTCTGTGTACACCTTGGGCCTTGCTAAACCTCTCACCATGGGGAGGGGTCATGAAGTCTCCAGATACTGGCCCTGCTGTCTGCAATCTTGCCTTCAACTTCTTCCCGCTACTTTCTATCTTTACAAAACCCAGCTCATGTACCTCAAACGCTGGGAACTCGATCTATTGGATGATAGTAAGGCCCACATGCAGGTACACAATACCCGGTAGATGGAAACCAGTGTGATGCCTCTGGTCACTACCTGCAAAGAGGAGGCTGCAGAAAGTCCCAGTGGGGAAGAGATGCTGGTGAGGGCTTCGATCAGGATACCTCTCCAGATCTGATGTCAATAAAAAACGCAAGGTATTGATGGCTCTTGCTCAATAACGATCTACCCTGGGACTGTTCAGCTCAACAACAAATAGTTTCACCTGATATCAGATCCTATAAACATAAACTCAGGGGAGAAAAAGGAAAGACTGAATGCAAAGCAAAGCATTTTCTAAGCATGAGGACACTCAGATTAGAGTAAGGTATGCAGACCTAGAGATAGGGGGCGGTGCCCCTTCCCCTCTTTCTTTAGCATAAATAATTAGTGCCATCTCTTCACTTCCCCCAAACTCTGGGTGCAGAGTGGAAACAGACAACATGGGGACTGATGTCTTGGGTTTGCATTTTGGCTCCTCAGCACTTTACCTGTGTGACCTTGATCAAGTCTCATAACTTCAGTTTCCTCATCAGTAAAACGGGTAGCAAGATGATAACCCCACCATGGGGATCGCATGTGTGCCTGGGATGAGCGAGGGTCCCTGAGAGAGCTTTATGGACTCCTGAGTCTGGAATAAATATTAATTATTCTGCCTCTTCTGCTCTGCTAGGCATCCAGTCCCATCACCTCAAGGGAAACAGAAGTGGAAAAAATGGAAACAGTGAGAGACTTCATTTTCTTGGGCTCCAAAATCACTGAAGACAGTGATTGTAGCCATGAAATTAAAAGACTCTTGCTTCTTGGAATAAAAGCTATGACAAACCTAGATAGCATATTACAAAGCAGAGACAACACGTTGCCGACAAAAGTCTGTATAGTCATAGCTGTCGTTTTTCCAGTAGTCAAGTATGACTATGAGAGTTGGACCATAAAGAAGACTGGGCACAAAAGAATTGATGCATTTGAGTCATGGTGCTTGAAAAAACTCTTCAGAGTCCCTTGGACTGCAGGGAGATCAAGTCAAGCATCCCTAAAGGAAGTCAACTCTGAATATTCATTGGAAAGACTGATGCTGAAGCTGAAGCTCCAAAACTTTGGCCACCTGATTTGAAGAGCCAACTCTTTGGAAAAGACCCTGATGGGGGGAAAGATTGAGAACAGGAGAAGAGGACAGCAGAGGATGAGAGGGCTAGATAGCATCACTCACTCAATGAACAAGAACAGGAGCAAACTCTAAGAGATGGTGGAGGCCAGGGAAGCCTGGTGTGCTACAGTCTGTGAGGTCATAAAGAGTTGGACATGATTTAGCAACAGAACAACAAAAGGAAAAACAGGAGCAGGCAACCAGATTTACTCTCCTACCTCAAACAACACCCAACCAGACATATTAAACGAAACAACGGTTTTCAGACATTGGACATCTGGCAGCAGAGGACAGATTCCTCAGAGGGAGGAGCAAAGGAAATAAGCTCTACATTGAATCAACTCTGACAGTGTTCCAAGTGTTTCCAACTCCAGATACTGTTTCCAAGCCTGGAGCAAGAAGCATATATCCAGGCAAAGCCCTGCAGTCTCCTCAAGCTGGGAAGAGAGATTTGGGGCTCTAGGTAGCCAGAGTTCACAGGAGAGAGCTACACAGAGAGAACCATGGAAATCTGCTAGAGACGCAACTCCTGTTTTCAGCTGAGCGTTGATAGTACTGGTCAGGATTAGAGGAAACAACCCTTGAGCCTCAACTTGAGCCATGACTAATTTGTGTCACCACCTAACAGAGTGGAAATAGTTCATAATTCACAGGACATCAAGAGGGCACTGAAGAGGATATTGCCTTGAGTGTTGGGAAAAGTAACCCTGGTCTAAAGGCCGGTCTCCCCTCAGCTAACAAAGCTGAACAGCATGCCTGTAAAAAAAATAAAACAAACTATTTCCAGGAAATTAACAGTGTCCCCAAATAGTACCAGAAATATTTTTAAAAATAAAAAATTTTAAAAATAAAAAATCCAGCACCCAAAAGCATAAAATTCCTAACATCCAATGTCCAATCAAGAATTTACATGAAGTGTAATGAAGTGAGAAATATGATCCATAATGAGGGGGGAAATTAATCAGTAGAAACACACTCAAAAATACAGATAACAGAATTAGCAGGGAAGGACATTAAGATGGTTACTACAATCATATTCCATACATTCAAGAAGCTAAAGAAGATTGAACATTTTAAGCAGAGACATGGAAAATATTAAAAAGATCCAAATCAAGATTCTGGGAATGAAGTATACAGAATGAAAATGACAGCAGATTAGACACAACAGAAGAAATGATCAGTAAACTTGAAGAAACAGCAACAGAAACTACACAAAAGGAACCACAAAGTTTTAAAATACAGGCAAAAAAAAAATTGAGCAACAGGGAGCTTTGAAACAACTTTAAGAATACTAAAATATATAAGTAGAGTTCCAAAGAAGCAAGAGATAAGAGACAGAGAAAATTCCTGAAGAATAACTCAGTGTAAAATTTCCAAATGTGATGGAACCTTTAAGACCACAGATACAAAAAATCAATTAACCCAAACACAAGAAATATGAAAACTACACCAAGGCACATCATAAATACATTGATTTAAACAAATAACAATAAAAATTGCCAGAAGGAAAAAAGACATATTGCCCACCGGTCCCCATCACCCAGTGTCCCACGTGCCTCAGACTCTAGGCATGACCGTCAGGCAACTGTAACTGCACCCTAGCAAGCAGGTTCAGGCAAGAGGTCTGCCCAACATGTAGACGCAGAGCACAACCTTGAGTCACAGCATACCTGTCAGAGGGAATTGCAAGGAAAATGCCCTAGCTGACATCGTCAGGTTAAATTAAAATCTATGATCTGGAAGGTGAAAGTGCAATACATGTATGTGTTAGTCACTCAGCCATGTCCAACTCTTTTTCACCCCATGGACTGTAGCCCAGCAGGCACCTCTGCCCATGGAAATCTCCAGGGAACAATACTGGAGTGGGTTGCCATTCTCTTCTCCAGGGGATCAGAGGAACCCAGGAATCAAAGTCAATTATCCTGCATTGCAAGCAGATTCTTTACCATCTGAGCCACTGGGGAAGCATGAAAGTGGACTAGAAGAGCCTTGAGAACTAAACCCAACTACAGTAATAGTCATATTAAAAGTATGTGGTCTAAACATCCCTTAAAAGGCAGAAATTTTAAAATTGGATTTTAAAAAATACAAAGCATCTACTGCTGCCAACAAGAAATCCACTTTAAATATACAGACACAAGTACTTCAAAAGTAAAAAATATGTAAGAGATACCCTTTAATTATGGTAAAACACTGTGGTGGTGGTTTAGTCACTAAGTCATGTCCAGGTCTTGCAGACCCATGGACTATAGCCCACCAGGCTCCTCTATCCATGGGATTTTTTCAGGCAAGAATACTGGAGTGGGTTGCCATTTCCTTCTCCAGGTAAGTCCTAACCCAGGGATCGAATCCCAGTGTCCTGCATTGCAGGTGAACTCTTTACTGACTGAGCTACCATTTACCATTTTAAACATTTAAAGTGTATAATTTTATGACATTAAGTACATTCACACTGTTGTACAAGCATCATTACCATCAACCTCCAGAATTCTTTCATCATCCAACTGAAACTTTGTACCCATTAAACATTAACTCCCATTCCTCCCTTCCCCAAGTCCTTGCCAACCATCATTTTTCATTCTATATCTATGAATTGGTCTCATAAAATTGCCTCCTCAGGGTACCTATTTGAAGATCTGTCCTGCCCGATTTTTCCTGAGCCCAGAGTGCCTCATTTCTGCTCTCCACCCTCAACTCCTTTCAGGGGAGGTTGAAAATCACCAGCCGCTGCTGCAGTATTTACTCCTGGAAGAGGTATATGGCGAGCGCTGTGGCAACTGCCAATTTGTAGATAGAGCCCCATGCGTGTGTGCTTAGCCACTCAGTTGGGTCTGACTCTTTGCTACCCCATGGACTGCAGAATGCCAGGCTCCTCTGTCCACGGGGATTCTCTAGGCAAGACTACTGAGTGGTTTGCCATGCTCTCCTCCAAGGGATCTTCCCAAACCAGGGATCAAACCCAGGTCTCCCGCTTTGCAGGCTGATTCTTTACCAGCTGAGCTACCAGGGAAGCCCCACATGGTCATAAATTTGACCTTACTTTGGGAGGCATTTCATGACCATTTCATCGCATGGTGCTAGGAAGTTTCATTTCGAGGTCAGGCAAAGATTTTACCAGTAGGCCACTCCATGTGCCATTACTGGACTAAGTCTATCAACAGTAACCAAGGGGCTCTAGACCACACGGGGTCTGTTATGGTCCAGGAAAAAATTCCCTCTTGTTGTATCTTCCCATATCTAGAGTGACACTATTACAATCACTAATGGCAAACGCACTTGCCACGGGCACTAGTCATCTACCTTTAAAAGGATTAAATCCAGAGGGATGGGATGGGGAGGGAGGTGGGAGGGGGGTTCAGGATGGGGAACACATGTAAATCCATGGCTGATTCATGTCAATGTATGGCAAAAAGCACTACAATATTTTAAAGTAATTAGCCTTCAACTAATAAAAGTAATTGGGAAAAAAAGAAATACAGATGGTTAATAAACATATGAACAACTTCAAAAATAAATAAATAAAGTAAGTGTTGATAGGTAAAAAAAAAATAAAAGGCTTAAAAATTCAACATTCAAAAAACTAAGATCATGGCATCCAGGCCTATCACATAATGGCAAATAGATGGGGAAACAATGGAAACAGTGACAGACTCTATTTTCTTGGGCTCCAAAATCACTGCAGATGGTGACTGTGGTCATGAAATTAAAAGACTCTTGCTCCTTGGAAGAAAAGCTATGATAAAACTAGACAGTATATTAAAAAGCAGAGACATTACTTTGCCAATAAAGATCCATATAGTCAAAGGTACGGTTTTTCTAGTAGTAGTCACGTATGGATGTGAGAATTGGACCATAAAGAAGGCTGAGCATCAAAGAATTGATGCTTTTGAACTGTGGGGTTGGAGAAGACTCTTGAGAGTCCCTTGGACTGCAAGGAGATCAAACCAGTCAATTCTAAAGGAAATCAACACTGAATATTCATTGGAAGGAGTGACACTGAAGCTGAAGCTCCAATACTCTGGATACCTGATAAGAAGAGCAGACTCAATAGAAAAGACCCTGATGCTGGGAGGGCTTCCCTGGTGTCTCAGATGTTAAAGAATCCACCTGCAATACCAGAGGCCTGGGTTTGATCCCCGGGTTGGGAAGATCCCCTGGAGGAGGGCATGGCAACCCACTCCAGTATTCTTGCCTGGAGAATCCCCATGGACAGAGGAGCCTGGCGGGCTGCAGTCCACGGGGTCGCAAAGAGTCAGACACGCCTGAGTGACTGAGCGCAGCACAGCACTGACGCCGGGAAGGATTGAAGACAGGAGGAGAAGGGGACGACAGAGGCCGAGGTGGCTGGATGGCATCACCGACTCAACGGACACGCGTCTGAGCAACCTCCGGGAGATGGTGAAAGACGGGGAAGCCTGACATGCTGCAGTCCACAGGGTCACAAAGAGGCCGGCAGGACTGAGTGACTGAACAGCAATGGCATTTGCAACTATGTATTAGATCAACTGCTTCAAGTCACCTAGTCTTCAATTTCATTGCAGTTCCAGTCACACATTTGGTAATGCAAGAAACAGCAATCTTGCAAAATAGACAAAATACAAATAACAGAGCTAGCAGTATTATTTAAGTTATAAGTAAGAATTAAACCAAGAACTTGCATTAGGTGTAGCCCAGTATATTCTCAGGTCGTTTGACTTAGTCTATTCTGTATCAATCTTTATCTTTCAGGGAAATTATATATTGGCACTGTCCATAAGGCTCCCAGCCTCATTTCCTATTGTTACTAACCCAGTTACCCTTAGTATAATTTAATTGGTCCCCAGTTAAAGGGTGACCTGAAAACTTAAATGACCACAGCCTAGTGTTAACCGCATAAATCCATCCTATAAATGTTAGAGGTTTTATTCCTAATTTTTGCTTGTTGTTCTGGTTGAGTTTGAGTAACTTAGAGGAAAATTCATATTATGTCCAGGGTCAGAGCAGGTATTAATTGGACAGGTGAGAGGATCCCACTTAGTAATATCAAGAGTAGCCTGAACAGGACTGAACTTTCTTTCTGCTAAAATTAATTTTGGAAGGGTCAGCTAATTAGAATCTTATAGTAGAGAAATTCACCAAGGTAATCTAGACTTACTCGACACAGGTAATTAGCCACAACCCAACAACTGAATAGATTTTTTCTTTTGAATCAGTTTTTAAAACTAGCATTCAGCCATGTCCATGATAGAAAACATTTGATTTATAGGCAAAGGTCCAAAAAGTCAACAAAACATTATAAATGATCACAAGAATTAGGTCTGTCATCTTCTGACATCTTAGGTAAGCTGTCTACTTCTGGTGTCATCTTCTCCTCATCCTGGCCAACGTGTGGCTTCTCCTGTTTGAGCATTGTTTTAAGGTAAGGTGGAGGTCAGCAGTCCTCTCTACAGACCAGCCCAGTGTAGGGTCTTTGTAAGTGGGAATTAATCAAGAGTCGGTTTCCCTTCAGTGTACTGTGCATGTGCTAATTAACAGTACCTGAAAAAGCCCCTTACATTCAGATCAGAGACAGTCCTTTAAATTACGTCTTCCAGTACGCATCATCCCCTGATTGCAGGTCATGCAGTCTTAATCTGAAGATGACTGAGACAAGTTTCAAAAACAAATTGAGAGGATCCTGTTACTATTCAATTACCTTTTCCTTAATATATGGTTCATTCTTTTTTTTTCTAATATAAATTTATTTAATTGAAGGCTAATCACTTTACAATATTGTAGTGCTTTGGCCATACACTGACATGAATCTGCCACGGGTGTATATCTGTTCCCCATCCTGAACCCCCATCCCACCTCCCTCCCCATCCCATCCCTCTGGATCATCCCAGTACACCAGCCCTGAGCACCCTGTCTCATGCATCGTGGTTCATTCTTTCTAAATAGTCCTCATTCCTTCTACCTCCAGCCCCTAACCTGGCTCAGCTGAATGACCAAGCAGGTAGCAGTGGGCTGGGGATGTGGTGGGTGGTTGTCTGGAGTGGGGTGAGGTGATCAGATAACAGGAGAAGAGCTGGAGTAATGAATGAGCAGGTGGGTCTCCAACCACTCGGCCTGCACAAAACTGCTTTTCTGGGACCCTCAGGGCATCACTGAAGACACAAACTTCAAAATGGATATTTTGTAAACTTCTTACTACAAAAAGATTTCAAACATAACAAAAATTTAAAAGCATGCTATCATGAGCCCTGTATTTCATCACACAGCATCAAAAGCTGCAGGAGAGAGATGGGCTCCAGGGTAGACATTTACAACTGGCCTCCTGTTTGCAGTTCATGGGGCACAAAGAAGTGGGTTTCAGCCAGGATACTCACAACTGTTAGCATTTTCTGAAGCAAGAGATAGGTAGGATCCAGTTAGGGCATTTACAATCAGCCTCCTCTTTGCCCTCCAAAATGGGAGTAACAACAGAAACAGGGTAAATAGCCAGTGTTTACCTCTTGTAAACACCTTAAGGTAATAGTCATGGCAAGGACAAAGAGGAGAAAAACCGTGTTTGATTAAATGTTTAAGGGATCACAACTCCTCGCTCTTTTGGGACAAGGGAGACACTACACATGTGCAGAAAGGCTCCTTGTAGGTAGAAAGACACGGGATAACACCATGCCATAATGAGTCTGTCTTTTTTTTTTTTTTTTTTTTGCCTCTTCATACTGTTAATGGGCTTCTCAAGGCAAGAATACTGAAGTGGTTTGCCATTCTCTTCTCTAGTGGACCACGTTTTGTCATAACACTCCACTATGACCCATCCATCTTGGGTGGCCCTGCACAACATGGCTCATAGCTTCACTGACTTACACAAGGCGTAATCCATGTGATCACTTTGGTTAGCTTTCTGTAATTGTGCTTTTCATTCTGTAGGACGTGGATTTTAGTTCTTGCTTCTGTCTGCCCTCTGATGGATGAGGATAAGAAGCTTGTGTGAACTTTCTAATGGAAGTGACTGACTTGGGAAAACTGGGTCTTGCTCTGGTGGGCAGGGCCATACTCAGTAAATCTTTAATCCAAGTTTCTGCTCATTGGTGAGGCTGTGCGGTGTTAGTAGCTCGTCATGTCTGACCCTGTAGCCCTTAGGTTCCTCTGTCCATGGAATTCTCCAGGCAAGAGTACTGGAGTGGGTTGCCATTCCCTCCTCTAGGGGATCTTCCTGACCCAGGGACTGAACCCCGGTCTCCTGCATTGCCATCTGAGCCATCCAGAAAGTGCTAGACCTCCTCATAAAGGCAACACACCCAGATTTCCCTGATGACTTGTGGCAAAGCAGAGTCCTCTGATGTCTCCAGCAGGTGGCGCATTCTTCCATGCTGAGAGAGCTGCTTCACCTCGGGAGTTTTGGGGACTGAGTTTTGTTTTGTTTTTTTAATGGATTTACTTATTTTATTTGGGGGCTAATTACTTTACAATGTTGTA
This sequence comes from Muntiacus reevesi, assembly GCF_963930625.1. NCBI lineage: Eukaryota > Metazoa > Chordata > Mammalia > Artiodactyla > Cervidae > Muntiacus > Muntiacus reevesi. The sequence continues at coordinate 37,641,299 of NC_089253.1, forward strand.
GTGGTTTTGCCATACATTGACATGAATCGCCATGGGTGTACACGTGTCCCCCATCCTGACCCCCCCACCTCCCTCCCCATCCCATCCCTCAGGGTTGTCACAGTACACTGGCTTTGAGAGCCCTGCTTCATGCATCAAACTTGGACTGATGATCTATTTCATATATGGTAATATTACCATGTTTCAATGCTATTCTCTCAAATCATCCCACCCTCACCTTCTCCCACAGAGTCCAAAAGTCTGTTCTTTATATCTGTGTCTCTTTTGCTGTTCACATATAAGGTCATCATTACCATCTTTCTAAATTTCATATATATGCATTAATATACTGCGTTGGTGTTTTTCTGACTTACTTCACTCTGTATTATAGGCTCCAGTTTCATCCACCTCACTAAAACTTATTCAAATGTATTCTTTTTTAATAGCTGAATAATATCCCATTGTGTATATGTACCACAGCTTTTTTATCCATTCATCAGCTGATGGACATCTAGATTGCTTCCACGTCCTAGCTATCGTGATTTAAATTGAATGATGGAAGGGAATTCTCTGGCGGCTCCCGTGGGTTAGGACTCTGCACTTCTACACAGGGGGCCTAGGTTTAATTCCTAGTTGGGAACTATATCTATGCTTGGAATTGGATTTGCATATTTCTAACACTTACATATGTTGAAATTTAATGTAAATCTTAACACAAAAGAGTTAAAATTGAAGTTGATGAAAGCACTGTGTGAAAAGTAATTGGCCTGCGGAATTTACCACAGAAACCACTGGATGTATTATTATCATTTGTAAACTGTGCATCATGTGCTCAGTTGCTCAGTCGTGTCTGAGCACCACTGGGATATGCTGGGACTCCATAACGCCATGGACTGTAGCCCACCAGGCTCCCCTGTCCATGGGATTTTCCAGGCAAGATTTCTGGAGGAGCTGTGCTCCCTCCCTGTTAGTTGTTTGACCTCAGACAGCCCAGTCCTGGAGTCTATAGGCTCTATGGTAGGGTTAAAAGTGAAGTCCAAAAGAACTTACGCCAACACACACCCCCAGGACCGCTGCTACCACTGCCCCTGTCCAGACAGCAGGCCACAGCTGCCACAGGAGACCCTCAAAACTCACATGCAGGTCTGGCTCAGTCTCTTGGGGGTCACTGCTCCTGTCCCCTGGCTCCTGGTGCATGCAAGGATTTGTTTGTGTCCTCCAAGTGTCTGTGTTTCACCCAGTCCTGTGGAAGTTTTATAATCAAATCCCACTGACCTTCAAAGTCAGATTCCCCAGGGATGCCCAGTCCCTTTGTCAGATCCCCAGGTTGGGAAGTCTGATGTGGAGCCTAGAGCTTCACAAAAGTGTGAGAGCTTCTCTGGCATTATTACTCTCCGGTTTGTGTGTTGCCCACCTGGTGGGTATGGGATTTGACTTCAATGTGATTGTGCCCCCCCTGCCATCTCCTTGTGGCTTCTCCCTTGTCCTGTGACATGGGGTATCTTCTTTTTCTTTTAGTGAGTTCCAACACCCTCCTGTCAAAATCCAGGAGACAGTGAAGGACAGGGAAGCCTGGCGTTCTGCAGTCCACGGGGTTGCAAAGAGTTGGACACGAATTAGTGACTGAATAACAACGAAAGTACTGAGTTTTTCTCCTCCCAGAAGACTTCACTTCCAGATCCATCTTGGCTGAGAGGTGCATGCACCCCCAGGGGAGGTTCCCAGGGTGAGTCTGGTATGGAAAAAGAAATCAGATAATTGGCCTGAAGGAAGACAAAGACCCTGAAGAACTGACCCATGTAAATAACTTAACCACCTCTTTAGTGAACTCCTACTCTCTAACCCCATCCTCTTTCTCTCCAGGTGAGCATCTCTGCCTTGCTTCTATCCCGTCTATACAAATCATTTCTCCGTGTGCTCTCCCACTCGTTCTGTGTCTTTAATGAAACTTTGTACCTTCATTTATAGTTTCTGCCTCTGTGATAAAGGCATTTTTCACTGGGGGACAAAGATCCAAGAAAAAATAGCTTCTAGCCTCCAGCCCTTGCTGGTCTGGTGGCTAGCATTCCTGGTTCTCATCCTTGGAATGAACCTCTCATTCCAGGTTCAATTCCTTGGCAGGGAATGAAGATCTTGCTTCATATCACCGCTCACTGCTGCCTCACCGAGATCAGAACTACAACACTACTCTCTTGGTCCACCTAGGGGGTTATAGACCTGAGGCTACATGTCCAAGACCAGGTGCTGGTCACTTGTGTTCCTGGTGGGAGCCCTCATCTTGGCTCCCAGACAGTTCTCTCCTTGCAGTGTCCTCACATGTGATGGGGAGGGATATTGAGGGAGGAGAGGAGAAGGGAGGGGAAGGAGGAAGAATGAGAGAGAGAAAGGGAGGAAGTTCTCAGGTGGCTCTTCCTATAAAGGTGCTTAATCCTATCATGGAGAAGGAAATGGCAACCCACTCCAGTATTCTTGCCTGGAAAACCGCATGGACGGGGGAGCCTAGTAGGCTACAGTCCATGGGATTGCAGAGTCAGACATGATTAAGTGACTTCACTTTCACTTTCAATCCTATCATGAGGGCCCTACCATTAAGACCTCATCTCAACCTAATGACCTCCCAAAGGCCCTGCCTCCTAAAATCATCACATCAGGAGTTAAGGATTCAGCATTTGAACTTGAGGGTGGACACAATTCAATCCATAGCAAATACTCAGCTCTATTTCTTTAAATCAAAGCACACCCTCATTTAAATTTTGGTTTTTGCTATGCATTCATTTTTGCTAAAGTATTTTAAGGAAGAGATTGCTATTGTTGCTGTTGTTGTTTAGTCCGACTCTTTTGTGGCCCCATGAACTGTAGTCTGCTGGCTCCTCTGTCCATGGAATTTCCCAGGGAAAGATACTGCAGTGGGTTGCAACTTTTTTTTCTCCAGGTGCTCTTCTCAACCCAGGGATCAAAATAATGTCTCCTGCATTGCAGGCAGATTCTCTACCACTCAGCCTCCTGGGAAGCCCAAGGAAGAGAGTACCATTTCATAAAATGTATATAACCACAAATGCTATTTTCTTCCAGATAAAATTAACATCTGATATCTAGTCCATGTTCAAATTTCCGTAATCCTCTAAAAAAAAAAAGTCCTTTATAGTTTACTTATTCAAATCTAGGTCTAGGGGATGAATATTCGGATGTTGCATTTGGTTGCTCTAAGACTTTCAATAAATAAAATTCTCCCCCTTTCTTTTTATACCATTTATTTGTTTAAAATGTGAGAGGAGGTAGGTGATTTGCCTCATAGAAAGTCCCAAGTCTTGTGTTGAGAGCAGGAGTCCACCACACCAGTACCAGGACCAGTACCAGTCCTTGGTCCATTAAGAACCAGACAAACAGCAGGAGGTGAGCAGCCCACAAGCGAGGCTTCATCTGTATTTTCTGCGGCTCCCCATCGCTCTCCCATCACCCGCAGATGGGATAGTCTCGGTCCAGGAAAACAAGCTCAGGGCTCCCACAGAGTCTGTATTACAGTGAGTTGTATAACTATTTCATTATGTATCACAACATAATAGCAATAGAAATAAAGTCCACAATAAACATAATACCCTTGAATCATTCAGAAATCACCCCCTCCACCAAGTCTCTAGAAAAATTTTCTTCCAGGAAACCAGTGCCTAGTGCCAAAAAAAGCTGGAGACTGCTGATTTAGAGGATTGCTTCTCTGTTCCTTTATCTATGTATTTCCCTGAAAACTGGTAGTTAGATCTAGACTTGTGTTCAACAAATTTTATTGGAATATTTAATTCATAGTTACATGTATTTCTTACAGCATCACTTAAGAGACATACTCACTAGGTGCCTCACTTTGATGTATGCTGAGATGCAGCGGGTCCTGATGTTGCCAACCTCATGCAGGCATTATAAACTTCACCTTTGACCTTTCATCTTATGGTTTTATCATCCATGGATGATCTTGGCCAAGATCTATTAGCTCATGAGAATATTGCAAAACAGTGGTTTCTTCTTTCTACCACTGCTGAATTTAATTCCTGGAAATCTTCAATTAATAAGAGCATTCTTTCAAATGTTTATAGTTACATGAAATATGCTTCATACAAACAAAAATAGCATAAATATTGATGATTATTTCCCTTTCTCAGTGTCCATGACAGTGACTTTGTGACCTAGCAATCTGCCACAGTGACAAATTACATGTTATCTATCAACATTCGGAACTCCTGAATTTTTATATATTTAATTTGTTTCAGTGGATTTGAACTGATGCTAAAATTGTCTCACTTTCGGCCTCATCAAATGGATTCCTAAACTTTTTGTTCAGTTCTTGCTAATCTTTGAAGGCCCTCAAATTTCTGGTCCTTCAAGATTCTCAGGCTTATCTTGTTCATTCCTTGGCCCAGTCCTGAAATCAGTCATCTCTTCAAGAATCCATGGACCCTAAGGTGGGAAATGGAATTTAGAAGCCACATGATAGACCTCAGGATAGTCACTGTAACCAAGTTGCCATCCCTTCTAGGCTTTTCAGTTGAAAGAACCAGGAAGTACCGAATCCTTTAAAGAAAGGGGGTAGAAAAAGGAAAATAATTAAATGGTACAAACTTATGTTATCAATTTTTAAGGCTGTAGGGCTTTACTAAAGGTTCTTTGTTTTATACTTGAACCTCTTTACTCTATCCACTGAAAGTCTTGCTTCAGAACAATATTAGCATAAATTATTGACTTGCTTTAACCAGTAATAAACATATGGTACTTTCACAATAACAAAAGCAATATCACCAACAATAAGGAGATGGATATAATCTCAAATTTCTTTGCTTTTTTGTTTTCTTTTGGTTTTGTTTGGATACAGCAGAGTATTTTTGATTGCCTTAGTCATCAGAAGACATTCCACTGTGAATGTAGAGTCACACTTCTGTATTTAAACCACTTAAATAATATTTTGTTCTGTGCAGTAATGTCACCAACTTGATACAATTAGGCTCATTTGCTTTTTGATTGTTCTAAAATTCTGCAGATGTATTTCTTTATCTGTTTTTTGAGACTGTGCTGCATTTTCATGGTTGCAAACTCAAACTATAAAACAAGAAAAATCACTTCCATCCCTGGCCCTGATCCATAAATTATATTTTCAGGAGGTTTAGGCTTTTTCTTCCCCTCTTTCTTGCTGAAAATAGACAGATATTGTACGTAAAAGCAACAACTGTAAGCTCTTCTCCAGTCCCTCTTTTTCAAAAAACTAAACAGTGTATCCTGAAGATCTCACCCATTCCACTCTTCTCTCCTTTTATCCACATGATACCCAAGTGTTGGGATGCCCTGTGCCTTATTCCACACTCCCCATGGAAGGTCACTTTGAGTATATTTATAATCTTATACTTTTACGAACAGTGTTGTAGTGAATAGTTTGTACATATGGTACTTCTTGTATTTTTTGCCAGTGAATTTTTGGGACAGATCCCTAGAAGTAGAATTGACTGAGTTAAAGAGCATATGTGTATATCATTTGTTAGATGCTATCAAATCCCCTCTGTAGGGATTGAACTGAATGCTAACATTGTGGAAAAATGAAGGATAAGACCCAGCACCCCATCAGTCCACACCTGGTGACTGGGGAGACTCCCAATGTTCTACCCAAGGAACAGGCCTGCACAAACCTCATACAGGAATACCCGGGCCCTGGGAGTTGTAGAAGGAACCATGAAGCACCATCGTCTTTATTTTGCATGGAAGAACAGTCTAAGAGGTAGCCCTGTTCATCTCGGGCTGAGCAGGAGCTCTGAGTGGTTTGTATTTTGTGTGTATATGTTCCTTGACTGATTAGACACCTTGCAATTATCTCTTTCTATGTTTGATTTGGCAGACAAAATGTTTCAAGGTATGGATTCTATTGTTGCTGTTCAGTCATTCAGCTGTGTCCAACTCTTTTCCACCCCATGGACTGCAGCATGCCAGGCTTCCCTATCCATCACTCTCTCCCAGAGTTTGCTCAAACTCATGTCCACTGAGTCAATGATGCTATCTAACAATCTTGACCTCTGTCTTCCCCTTCTCCTCCTGCCTGCAATCTTTTCCAGCATCAGAATCTTTTCCAGTGGGTTAGGTCTTCACATCAGATGGCCAAATTATTTGCACTTCAGCTTTAGCATCAGTCCTTCCAATGAATATTCAGGGCTGATTTCCTTCAGAACTGACTGGTTTGATCTCCTTGCTGTACAAAAGACTCTTAAGAGTCTTTTCCAGCCCCACAATTCAAAAGTATCAATTTTTCAGCTCTCAGTCTTCTTTATGGTCCAACTCTCACATCTGTACATGACTACTGGAAAAATCATAGCTTTGAGTACATGGATCTTTGTTGGCAAAGTGATGTCTCTGTTTTGTAATACACTGTCTAGGTTTACTATAGCTTTTCTTCAAAGGAACAAGCATCTTTTAATTTCAAGGCTGCAATCACTATCCGTAATGATTTTGGAGACCAAGAAAATTAAATCTGTCACTGTTTCCATTACTTCCCCATCTATTTGCTGTGAAGTGACGGGACCGGATGCCATGATCTTTGCTTTTTAAATGTTGAGTTTTAAGCCAGATTTTTCACACTCTCCTCTTTCACCTTCATCAAGAAGTTCTTTAGTTCCTCTCTGCTCTCTGCCATTAGGGTGGTATCATCTGCATATAAGAGGTTGTTATTTCTCCCAGCAATCTTGATTCCAGTTTGTGCTTCATTTAGCCTGGCATTTCACATGATGTACTCTGAATATAAGTTAAATAAGCAGGATGACAATACACAGCCTTGACATACTCCTTCACAATTTTGAATCTGTCCATCATTTCATGTCCAGTTCTAATTGTTGCTTCTCGATCTCCTTACAGGTTTCTCAGGAGGCAAGTAAGGTGGTCTGCTACACCCATCACTTGAAGAATTTTCCAGTTTGTTGTGATCCACATGGTCAAAGGTTTTAGCATAGTCAATGAAGAAGAAGTAGATGTTCTTCTGGAATTCCCTTGCTTTATCTATGATCCAACGGATGTTGGCAATATGATCTCTGGTTCCTCTGCATTTTCTAAATCCAGCTTGTACATCTGGAAGTTCTTGGTTCATGTACTATTGAAACCTAGCTTGAAGGATTTTCAGCACTAGCTTGCTAGCAAGTGAAATGAGACAGTTGTGTAGTCAATGCCAAAATCAGATTGATTATATTCTTTGTAGCTGAAGATAAAGAAACTATACAGTCAGCAAAAACAAGACATGGACTGACTGGCTCAGGTCATAAGCTCCTCATTGGCAAATTCAGACTTAAATTGAAAAAAGTAGGGAGAACAATCAGGTCATTCAAATGTGACTTAAAACTAATCCCTTATGATTATACAGTTTAAGTGACTAATAGATTCAAGGTATTAGATGTGGTAGACAGAGTGCCTTAAGAACTACAGATGGAGGTTCATAACACTGTACAGGAGGTGTGACCAAAACCATCCCCAAGGAAAAAGAAATGTATCAAGGCAAAATTATTGTCTGAGGCATCTATAAAAATAGCTGAGTAAGGAAGAGAATCGAAAGGCAAAGGAGAAAAGGAAAGACAGAAGCATCTGAATGCAGAGATCCAAAGAATAGCAAGGAGAGATAAGAACACATTCTTAAGTGAACAATGCAAAGAAATAGAGGAAAGCAATAGAATGGGAAATACTAGAGATCTCTTAAAAAAAAAAAAATTAGAGATACTAAGGGAACATTTCATGCAAAGATGGGCATAATAAAGGAGAAGTATGGACCCAACAAAAGCAGAAGATAGTAAGAAGAGGTGTTAAGAATACACAGAAGAACTCTACAAAAATTCAGGTCTTAATGATCTGGATAATTACAATGGCGTGATCACTCACCTAGAGCCAGACATACTGGAGTGTAAAGGCAAATGTGCCTTATGAAGCATTACCAGGAACAAAGCTAGTGGAGGTGACGTAAATCCAGCTGAACTATTTCAAATCCTAAATTATGATGCTATGAAAGTGCTGCACTCAATATGCCAGCAAATTTGGAAAACTCAGCAGTGGCCACAGGACTGGAAAAGGCCAGTTTTCATTCCAGTCACAAAGAAGGGCAATACCAAAGAATGTTCAAACTACCGCACTATTGCATTCATTTCACATGGAGACCCTTAGGGAATTAGAATTCTATCCATTTGTCCTCAACAAAGCATATTATTAAATTAATTGGTTTATATGACCCTGCTGATCTTTCTTTACAAATGGAAGGGAAATTAACATAGGTGATATGCATCCAGTCTCTTGTTCAATAAACCAACTTGAATTGAATCCCCTCTCTGTCCTCTCTCTACTCACACCTCTAGGATGGAAATAAAGACCACACAGTCTGCAGGTTGAATTCGGCACACTGTTGTTTGACATTTGGCCTCCACTATTGATCTCAGAGTGAAAGCAGTGAGCAGTGCTGAAGAGAGATCTTCATTCCCTGGCCAGGAATTAAGCCCAAGCAACCTGGGAGAAAACCAAGAGTCACTACACCACTTGGGGCTAGAGGCTAGAAGCAAAGTGGCCCTGGTGCCTGTCCCTGCTTGAAAGCAAGGCTGTTTCAAGGAGGCAAAAACTGTAAAACCAGGTACAAAGTTTATTACTAGAGACACAGCACAATGTGTGGGGGGGCACATGGGGAAACAGTTGGTTTATTCAACTCAGAAGCAGGGTAGAGATACACACAGAGAGAAAAGGGGCATGGGCATCTTCTCTAATGAGGGGGAGTGCAGTACATCAGAAACTAGGCAGAGGCAATACCCAGAGAGGAGTGTGGGCATCCTGAGTGAGGAGTGCAATGTGGAGGTGAAGGAAATCATATAGGACAGTCCTTCTAGGTCGTTGTTTACCCTTGGCCAATTATCTTCTTTCTTCACACCTGACTGATCCATGGATCCTCCCCGAGAGGGATTCGCAAATTTTTGCTAAGATGGATCCCACTGCACAGGCCTACGGGTGTGTGTCCACACTTACTGTGGGGTAAGGTCTGCTCCCTTTTCCACCACACGAAGCCTTCTTGAGCATGGGCAGACGAGGAAATCTTCCTTGACCTCAGGAGTGGGCACCTTATATCCTTGTTTTAGTAGAGCTCGGCTTTTACCAGTAGCTTTGTCCTCGGACAGTCTGGGTGAGAACAAAAGCTCAATCTTACTCCACTCGACAACCACCAGGTGTCTGGCCTAGAGGCCAACTATAGCTACCTCATTTTGGTTTTAGTTTGTTTTTAAAAGAAAACCCAAAAAGGTAACTTGCTAGCATTTAAATCAGAAGATTGTACATAAATATCCAGGCTTCTGAGCTCTTTTCTAAATGAGGCTGGTCAGCCCGCTTCCCAGCATGGCAGCCGCTGGTTGGAGCTGAGGAGAGGCTGCCCCCAGTAGTAGGGCCTGTGATGCTGGGTGTCCAGGATGCCCTCCGAGTGCTTCCACTCTTTTCTCTTGGGCCAGGTATGACTTAGAATGCAGAGAAATGACTTAGACTGCTCTACCCTGAGGGTAAGGGCCACCTGAGTGTTACTCAACTTTTGACTTTCCAGTGTCCTATCCAGACCCCAGCACACAGGATTCTCCTTATATGTTTGTTGGATAATATAAAGTATCTTGTAGATGCCTGCATCACAGTTTTTCTAATACTGAAACTGTGCAATTGCAATTCTGCTCCAACCTAGATCTGTGACAGAGACTGGCATCAAAGGTGCCCCTGATCTGTGCGAATGTCCCACTACTTAAAGCCACTCATATGTCACTGGGTTGCCCCTTAAGTCTTCACTTTGCTATTTGACTTCTTTTCCTTCTAGCAATCCCCTCTCCAACTGAGGACAGCCGTGTACATCTTATGACATTTCTAGGAAGACCACGTGAGATCACAAATATCTAGCATGGCCCCTAGATTTACTTTTATCACATTATTAGCAGTATTTTGTGTCTAAGTTGGCAAGAGATTCACTACTCTTAGTTTAGTTTAATTTTTCAGCTAAGCCTCAAGGAAGAGATTACAGTCAGTTCAGTTCAGTTGCTCATCATGTCAGATTCTTTGTGACCCCATGGACTGCAGCACGCCAGGCCTCCTTGTCCATCACCAACTCCCAGAGTTTACTAAAATTCATGTCCATTGAGTCGGTGATGCCATTCAACCATCTCATCCTCTGTCATCCCCTTCTCCTCCTGCCCTCAATCTTTCCCAGCATCAGGGTCTTTTCAAATGAGTCAGCTCTTCACATCAGGTGGCCAAAGTATTGGAGTTTCAGCTTCAACATCAGCCCTTCCAATGAACACACAGGACTGATCTCCTTTAGGATAGACTGGTTGGATCTCCTTGCAGTCCAAGGGACTCTCAAGAGTCTTCTCCAACACCACAGTTCAAAAGCATCAATACTTCGGCTCTCAGCCTTCTTTATGGTCCAGCTCTCACATCCATACATGACTACTGGAAAAACCATAGCCTTGACTAGACAGACCTTAGTTGGCAAAGTAATGTCTCTGCTTTTTAATATGCTGTCTAGATTGGTCATAGCTTTTCTTTCAAGGAGTAAGTGTCTTTTAATTTCACGGCTGCATTGGCAGTGATTTTGGAGCCTAAGAAAATAAAGTCTGCCACTGTTTCCACTGTTTCCCCATCTATTTGCCATGAAGTGATGGGACCAGATGCCATGATCTTAGTTTTATCAATGTTGAGCTTTAAGCCAACTTTTCACTCTCCTCTTTCACTTTCATCAAGAAGCTCTTTAGTTCTTCACTTTCTGTCATAAGGGTGGTGCCATCTGCATATCTGGGGTTATTGATATTTCTTCCAGCAATCTTGACCCCAACTAGTGTTTCATCCAGTCCAGCATTTCGCGTGATGTACTCTGCATATAAGCTAAATAAGCAGGGTGACAATATACAGCCCTGACTGCTCCGTTCCTATTTGGAACCAGTCTGTTGTTCCATGTCCAGTTCTAACTGTTGCTTCCTGACCTGCATACAGATTTCTCAAGAGGCAGGTTGGGTGGTCTGGTATTTCCATCTCTTTCAGAATTTTCCACAGTTTATTGTGAGCCACACAGTCAAAGGCTTTGGCATAGTCAATAAAGCAAAAATAGATGTTTTTCTGGAACTCTCTTGCTTTTTTGATGATCCAGTGGATGTTGGCAATTTGATCTCTGGTTCCTCTGCCTCTTCTAAAACCAGCTTGAAAATCTGGAAGTTCATAATTCACATACTGTTGAAGCCTGGCTTGGAGAATTTTAAGCATTACTTTACTAGCATGTGAGACGAGTGCAATTGTGCGGCAGTTTGAGCATTCTTTGGCATTGCCTTTCTTTGGGATTGGAATGAAAACTGGCCTTTTCCAGTTCTGTGGCCACTGCTGAGTTTTCCAAATATGATGGCATATTGAGTGTGGCACTTTCACAGCATCATCTTTTAGGGTTTGAAATAGTTCAACTGGAGTTCCATCACCTCCACTGGCTTTGTTCATAGTGATGCTTCCTAAGGCCAACTGGACTTCACATTCCAGGATGTCTGGCTCTAGGTAAGTGATCACATCATCATGGTTATCTGGGTCATGAAGATCTTTTTTGTACATTTCTTTTGTGTATTCTTGCCACCTCTTCTTAATATCTTCTGCTTCTGCTAGGTCCATACAATTTCTGTCCTTTATTGAGCCCATTTTTGCATGAAATGTTCCCTTGGTATCCTTAATTTTCTTGAAGAGATCTCTAGTCTTTCCCATTCTATTGTTTTCCTCTACTTCTTTGCATTGATCACTGAGGAAGGCTTTCTTATCTCTCATTGCTATTCTTTGGAACCCTGCATTCAAATGGGCATTTCTTTCCTTTTCTCCTTTGCATTTATCTTCTTTTCACAGCTATTTGTAAGGCCTTCTCAGACAGCCATTTTGTTTTTTTGGCATTTCTTTTTCTTGGGGATGGTCTTGATCCCTGTCTCCTGTACAATATCGTGACCCTCCGTCCATAGTTCATCAGGCATTCTATTAGATCTAATCCCTTGGATCTATTTGTTACTTCCACTGTATAATCATAAGGGATTTGATTTAGGTCATACCTGAATGGTCTAGTGGTTTTCCCTACTTTTTCAATTTAAGTCTGAATTTGGCAATAAGGAGTTCATGATCTGAGCCACAGTCAGCTCCCAGTCTTGTTTTTGCTGACTGTATAGAGTTTCTCCATCTTTGGCTGCAAAGAATATAATCAACCTGATTTTGGTGTTGACCATCTGGTGATGTCCATGTGTAAAGTCTTCTCTTGTGTTGTTGGAAGAGGGTATTTGCTATGACCAGACCATTCTCTTGGCAAAACTCTATTAGCCTTTGCCCTGCCTCATTCCATACTCCAAGGCCAAATTTGCCTGTTACTCCAAGTGTTTCTTGACTTCCTACTTTTGCATTCCAGTCCCCTATAATGAAAAGGACATCTTTTTTGGGTGTTAGTTCCAGAAGGTCTTATAGGTCTTCATAGAATAGAACCACCCAACTTCAGCTTCTTCAGTGTTACTGGTCAGGGCATAAGCTTGGATTACCATGATATTGAATGGTTTGCCTTGGAAACAAACAGAGATTATTCTCATTTTTGAGATTGCATCCAAGTACTGCATTTCAGGCTCTTTTGCTGACTATGATGTCTACTCCATTTCTTCTAAGGGATTTTTGCCCACAGTAGTAGATATAATGGTCATCTGAGTTAAATTCACCCATTCCAGAGATTACAGTAGTCTCTCTGTATTCTGAGAATTTTCCAAGTCAAATACCCACAGAGACTGATAGAGGTAAATATTTTATGGAGAGGTTCATATTTCTTATCAGATCCACCACTAGCCTAAAGGGGACAACTAGGGCAGGTCAGAGCATATATAATTAGGAGCTCTTGGTCACCACTGCAATCTCAGAACTTGAACTTCCCTGAGTACTTGGACCCAGGAAAGAAGCATGAAGTGGCTTGTGCTCCTCAAGCTGGTGGCCCTCTCAGAGTGCATACTCATGTAAGTATGGGGGCTGTAAGTATCATCATCTGTCTTTCTGGGATTTCTCTTGTCATCCTCTCATTCTTCCACCCATCAGGGTTAGAAGAGAAAGTAATCACTCCCTGGCAGGCTTCAACTTTCACCGATTGATGAGAATCTTGTCATGGGCACCATGGAGGGCAAGGTTCATGGGGCAGGACTGCAGGATTGCATAACTCTGGGAGTACCAGTCACATCATGATCCATATTAAAACAGCACTCCTTGGAATTGTTCAGTGCATGACCTGTGCAGCTGTCGGTGCGGTGCTATAGAAAAACATTTCTCCTGCATTTGCTTCTAGGTCTTCTCTCTGCTCTCCCTCCTCTGCTGTGTGTATGTGTCAGGGTCTTCATGTGTGTAGGCTCCAAATGGTCATCTGGTTTACCGCAGATTACACAACAGAACCTGTATGCAGACCTAGGTCTTTGACATGTCTTTGCATGGCATTCTGATAAAAGGTGACACTCATAAAACAGCTTGGAAAATACACAGTGCCATTACAATGCCAGATACAACAGTCATACCTGATTACTGCCATTTCTTTGTTTCCTTTTCCCCATGCTCAGTGAAAGAATCCCTATAACGAAGATAAAGTCCGTGCAAAGAACCCTCACGGAAAATAACTTGCTGAGAAGTTTCCCGGAGCAACAATCTTATACCCTGTCCCAGAAGTTGACTCTTGACCAGAATTTCTCATCTCATCCCCCGAGGAACCTCATGGACGTGAGTGCATTGGGAGAATGGTGCTCCACAGCGCCCCCCTGGTGTTCTGGTCTAGAATTGAGGCTCATCTGGGGGTGCCAGGTGGTATGTTGGGGCTGGGGCTCCTGCAGGAGGCAGAAACAGTGGGGAACAGGGACCCCATTCCCAGGGGAGAAGGCACTCAAATCCTCAACTTTTGGTCTGTGTTAACTGGGACCAATTACGACCAAGTGGCAGGTAAACATCCATTTATGTACCAAAGATGTGGCATTAGTTTGAGGAAGACTGTTCTTTCTGAAACAAATGAGCCATTCAGTTACAGATGAAGGGTGAGCCATCTCTGATCAAAAGGTAAAGCCAACTGAAAATCAAATGTGAATCTCCAGACAGAGAAAATTCATCCTCCAGAGATCCAGAAATGACACTAACTTACTGAGTCCCTAAAGCATGTGACTCCATAAAGGTCTAACACTATAGTTACTGTTTTTTTTTTTTTTTTAATAGGAGCTTTTCTCTTCTTCAAGAATGCATGGGAAAGCCATGAAATTCTCCAGGAAAGAATACTGGAGTGGGATGCCATTTCCTTCTCCAGAGGGTCATACCAACCTAAGGATCAAACTCAGGTCTCCTACACTGCCGGCAGATTCTTTACCACTGAACGACCAGGGAAGCCCATATAAGCAAGGCAGAGAGAGACAAAGATTGAATACATGTCAAAGAAGGGACCACTTTCATGTTTTTCACAGGACATGCTCTGAGTTTAGCAGGGGTGGCCTGTAATGACATAGGAGGGCCACCTGGAGAAGGAGGCGCTAGAAAGTGAAAGAAAGTGAAGTCGCTCAGTCATGTCTGACTCTTTGCAACCCCATGGACTGTAGCCTACCAGGCTCCTCCATCCATGGAATTTTCTAGGCAAGAGTACTGGAGTGGGTTACCATTTCCTTCTCCAGGGGATCTTCCAGACCCAAGGATCGAACCCAGGTCTCCCGCATTGCGGGTAGACACTTTACCAGCTGAGCCTCCAGGGAATCCCAGTTTTTATATATTAAAAGGAGGTGCTAGGCTGGGCCTTAAAGAAGGAAACTGAAGAGCTTCTCAAACGAAGGGACCTCTGAGCAGAAGCTGTGAGGAGGGGCAGTTGGAAGTGATTTCAGGCCCTGGGATGCCCAGAGGGAGGCAGGAAAATGGGAATCAAGGGTGACCAGGCAGCCAAGTCTGCCCCAACCTCCACCCCTGGCCCCTATATATGACCTACATTGGCAGCATCACCACTGGAACACCACCTCAAGAGTTCCGGGTCATCATTGACACCGGCTCGTCTGACCTGTGGGTGGCCTCTGTCTACTGCGAAAGTCCCTCCTACTGTGAGTGCCTGCCCCCCACCCATCTTGTCCTCCCCCGCTTTCTCCATCCTTGGCACCTGACAGATATGGGTCTCTCGTGTTGGGAGCTGCATACCGGACATATGACCCCAAGATGTCCACCACCTTCCGATGGAAGTGGAGGAAATTCAACCTCTACTATGGCTTTGCAAAGATAACAGGAGTTCTTGCCAGTGAAACTGTTCAGGTAACAGGGGAACCAGGGGCTGAGTCTGGGCTGGTCCTGGGAGCAACCACTGCCTGCAAAACAGATGCAGGACCAGCTGGGAGGGACTGTCTTTCTGAAAGTCCCCTCGTGTCTGGTCACTTGCCCAGCAGGGCCCTATCCCTGGGGAGACAGCGCCCCTGCTGACACACAAACTCCCAAAACAACGAACCCAGAGAGGGGCTTGGGGTGTGGACCCGCATCTCCATTACCTAAGGTGCATTTTGCTGGAGTGGGAAGAAGGGGGAATGAAGCACTCCCTTTTATATTCACAGGCTCTACAGGGCACTTTCATGGTAATAACTTGTTTTATCCTGCAACATCCCCAGGCAGGAGGTACTATTATTAGCTCAGGATAAAGACGAGGGACGTGAGGTGTAGAGAGTGAGGGCCTTGCCCAGCTCATCTATTTTTTAAGTTGGAGCTTGACTGTCCTTCAAGACGCAAGTAACTGTGGGATTTGGGGAAACGATAAAGCTGATCTGGGGCCCCTGGGGCAGCACAGGGCTTCAGGTATCCAGGCAGGGAAATCAGGTGTCACAGGTGTAAGATGGGCCTGATAAAAGGGTTCTCACTCTAGGGGACCTTTGAGACTAATAAAAACTATGGCCTGTCACACACACACACACACACACACACACACACAAAGTGCCTGAGTATGCTCCCCCTGTGTTTCTCTGCCTCGGTCTCTCTCTGTCTCTGTCTCTCTCTCTGTCACACACACACACACACACACACACACACACACACACACACACACATTCACACACAAGTGTGCACATCCCCAAAAGCCTGCTTTCCAGGCAGAATTTTCATTAGAACCCAGCCAGTGACATTGCATAATGGCTTCTGTCTTCCTGGGCACATATAGAATCCGCAATGCATTGCAATGAATTCAGTTCATGTTTGTCATCAGATCATGAAAGTGAAAGTGTTCATCACTCAGTCTTGTGACCCCACGGGCATAGCTCGCCAGGCTTCTCTGTCTGTGGAATTCTCCAGGCAAAATACTGGAGTGGGTTGCCATTTCCTTCTCCAGGGTAACTTCCCAACCCAGGGAAAGAACCTGGGTCTCCTGCACTAACAGGCAGATTCTTTACTGTCTGAGCCACAAGGGAAGTCCATCAGATCATAGTGATGCCAAAGAGAAGACTAGTCTGGTCTCTATTCTTTGTATCCTTAGAGGGGGGCCATTCAGTCCTGTCCTGAGTCTGGTTGCCCCACCTGTACAGAAGACATGAGACCAATTTGACTCACTCAGATGGTGTTTGCAGGAGAAGCAAGTGTTGTTAAAATCCACAGCCCCACACAAATGAAAGCCCAATTCCTATCCCAGCTTGTCCTACACATCTGAGGCCGCAGTTCTTCTCTGCGGTGCTAGTGGCATTTGCATCAAACAGCCCAGCCTCACTTCCCAACCCTTTACATGGGAACACTCTCCTGTCTCACAAATCAGGACAGCTGTTGCCAAGAACCAGACATCTGGCCTGACCAAGAATAAGATTGTTGGGTTCCTGGAAAATTCACCTTATGATGGTATCCTTGGCTTGGTGTTCCCCAGCCTCACCAGGCGTGAAGCCACCCCTCTCCTCGACAACCTGAGGAGACAAGGAGTCATTTCTGAACCTGTCTTTGCCTTGTTCATGAGCAGGTAAGTCTGAGCTGGACAAGCCCTTCCTCCAAACAAGCTCTAAGATGCTTCCAGTTGCATGAAAACGTGTAGGCCACCTCATCCAGTAGATTCTTGAGTGATAGTCTAGCCGAGGAGAACTTCGGCCCCAGGATCTCAACTGGCTCCATCACTGGGTTTTTGTCAATAAAAAATGGTTGTGTTTCATTGGAACACAACCATTCTCATGGATTCAAGGGTGCAGTTTGGTCCAGCAGGGTGGAGGTAGGAGGAAGAGAAATAGTCCAGGATATGGCTGGAGGAAAAGGCAACAGGATTTGCTGATGAATTTGATGCAGAAGGAGAGGGATGGCGAGAATGTTTCCTTCCTCACTAACATTTCACTGGGAACCCAGGACAAGCTACA
The DNA here is from genome assembly GCF_963930625.1 of Muntiacus reevesi. Lineage (NCBI taxonomy): Eukaryota > Metazoa > Chordata > Mammalia > Artiodactyla > Cervidae > Muntiacus > Muntiacus reevesi. Next base: position 37,658,635 of record NC_089253.1, read on the forward strand.
GAATTTGCAGGAGTCAGCACAAAATGAAAATGTGAAATCCCTTGCTAGAAACATATTAGGAATTTTAAGGCAGGGAGAGTGGAGGTGGGTGGCCTGCTCAGCTTGAAGTCCCATGGACAGCACAGGTCACAGGCAAGAGAAGTCAACCCTGAGTGAGACTGAACCCATGTTCTTAGCTCCCTCAGACATCAGCTTTCCTGAAAAAATGACAGGCTAGACAAAAAGAAAGCCTGACCCCTCCAGCAAAGAGTCCTCTGAGGGTATATCTGAGCATCCAGGTGGCTGGAAAAGTCCAGGCCCTCTTCAGAAAGATGGGTGGTCAGAGCCAGGCCTGGTTGGAGCCAGGCTGCCCAGCTTCTAACCTCTTCTGTGACACTCATTAGATGGGGACCGACCCTGGTCAGGTACGCAAGCTCTCCAAGCATCCGTTTCCCCATGTGTAAAATGGAGACCGTAGTAGTGCCTCTGACGGGTGAAGAAGCGCAGCCCTCAGACAGTGGCTGGTGTTGCCCTCCTCCAACGAGCCCCTTCTTCCTTCTCTCTTCAGCTGGCCGCAGAAGAGTAGCTTGCTGATGCTTGGTGGGGTGGACCACACCTACCACAAGGGACCTCTCAAGTGGGTACCGGTGACCCAAGCCCGCTTATGGCAGATAACCGTGGACCGGTAAGCCTGCCCCTCTGAGGGCCACCGCAAATGATGCTGCCACACATGCACATGGACACATACAGACACACACAAATGCACTCACAGTCACACACAGACATATGCTCCACATGCATGCACACATAAAAACACATACAGAGGCAGACATATAAACACACACAGACACACAGATGCACACAAACACACACACAGGAGCACACACCACCCATGGGTTCACAGTTGCCCCAGAGCGCCTGATCAGGCCTCTGACCAGGGTCCTGAAAGGGTCCAGAGAGGCCTGGGCAGCTGGGGGAGGGCTGCATTCCTCTGCTGTGAGGTGGGGAGCCTGGTTAGAGGACCCTATAGTGTGGTGAAAAGAGGATCAGGGGGAATTTCACCAACCTGAACAGGGTTGTGTTAAGATGACCTACTGACCAGGGCCACCCAGGACCTAGGGTGTGCTCACGACACAGAATTGCCAGTTGAAAAGCTGAGAAAGTCCTGAAAAACTGAGAAAACTGGTCTCCTCAGAGAGAAGTTACACAACAGTGGAGAGAGTTTGGCTGCAGTCTTGACACCTGAGAGCAACGCATAAAAAGAGACACCCCACCTAACCAGTGCTACTTGCCGCCCGAGCCGGACACACAGCGGGGCTGGGGCTGTGCCTGAATCAGGAAGCTGGGATCCAGGCGTGGCCTGAGAACAAGGGGCGAGAATTGATGGGATTCTCTGTGATAGCCTCAGGCCAAAGCTCACCTGCTCTTTGGAGGCCCCTGGGTCTGCTCATGCTCCCCTGGCAAGGATCTCAGGGTTTGAGCTGAGTGAGGGGGCAGTGCTGGGAGACAAACTCTCCCAGGGCAGCCTGTGTCTCCCCCACCACCACTCTGACCATCTGCTGCCCTAGAGACCTCCATCTTCACTGGATGGGCCAACTCATCATTGGTGAGACACCAGATACAGGTCTCTGGGTGTTCCTCATTCATTCATTCAACAAACCTACATTGTGCCTCGCCTGTGTGCTGGGCACTTGAGGGAGGCACTGAGGATCCAACTTGCCCTGACATCTAGTGAGGCAGACGTACGTGAAACAACATGAAGTGAAGTTCCCACACAGTGAATTACCACCTTGGTAGATGCTAGACACGAGGAAGGGTCTACAGAGTCTGAGCAAGACAGGGGCCTGATCTAGTCTGGGGAGAAGACTTTCCTGACAAAGTGGCAATTAACCTGGAAGATAAGGAAAAATTAGCTGGACCAAGGGGATGGTGTCTTCTAGGAAGGGCACCAGCACAAACTCAGGCCCTGAGACATGAAAGAGCCTGGTGCCTGCAAGAACCGAAAGAAAGTTAAAAAGATGATGTGACCAGAGAAAAGGAAAACTGAGTCAGGCTAAGAGCTGAAGGGCTGTTCAGGAGACAGTCAGCCAGGGGGCAGTCACTGAAGAGACTTCAGGGTGACCCTGGTGCCCGCTTTGTCCCTCCGTCTCTCAGCATCTCCATAAACAAAATGGTGGTTGCTTGTTCTCATAGATGTCAGGTTATTGTGGACAGCGGGAGCTCAGTGCTGGCTGGCCCAACTCAAGTGGTCCACAACATCTTCAAATACATCAACCCCAATCCCAAGGAGAAAAACCAGGCAAAGGGTCATGCTACAGGATCATTCTTGGGCTCCCCACACACCAAGGATCACCTGGGCCAACCTCTCTCCTGCTTTCTGTTACAGCAATTGATTTCATGTGACCAGGCCAAGACCCTGCCTCCTATTAACTTCACTATCAATGGCATGGACTTCCCAGTGTCCCCTAAATACTACATCCAGAAGGTGAGGGGATAACTCTGGGGGCTGGTTCCCAAATTTGGGATTTGCAAGAACTCTTGGGCTGCTGTTGGGAGGAAGAGGCCCTCTACAGGCCAAGCCACACCATGGCAGATGCTGCTGAGCCCCTGTGGCTGGGCCAGTGCCTCCCACAAAACCAACCGCGTGAGAGTAAAGGGCAGTCTGGGACATCCCTCCTCCTGCAACAAATGTGGAGACACCACCCCGTGCTGGCGTGGTGGGAGTCACCAGGAAAGGGGAACACTGAGGGCCTCAGTCCTCACAGAGCTTGAGGTCAACCAGAGACCTCAGATGCAGAAACATGGAAAGTCAGCTCTAGCAATCCCTGAAATAGAGCAAGTGACAAGAAGGATGTCTGGGGACAGTCTCATTGTGCTGTCCCACCATAGGGGTTAACAGTCTCCCCTTCCCAACTCGAAAGTCTCCAGGTGGAGATCATAAATTACATGCTTACCCTAGAACTTTGTTGCAACTTCACACTCTGTGAGTTGGGGTACCGACCCCTCTGTAGGGAGGTTGGATGCTAAGGTGAATAAAGGGAGCACAGTGACTGCTCAGCCCTGGCACAGGGTGGAGGCTTCATGTCAGCTCCCTGTGGGAGTTCAGAGCTGGCTGATGGAGTTCAAAGGAGGCTTTGAAGAAGAGAAGGAATTGCAGTAATTCTAAACACCCCAGCCTCATGGAGGAGCAAGGGAGCCTGCTTGGGTTGAGGTAATCTATATCAGATTCCTTACAAATGGCAGCCCCGGGGACTATGCAAAGTGGTCCAGGGGCAGATGAGGGGTGATGTGGGCTACAGACTGGGGGAGCTTCAGGATAAGTCACCCAACCCAGCCTGGAGTGGCCGAATAGTGTGAGTGTGGGACCAGAAAGATTTCCTAGACGACCTGAGCAAGTATAAAGAATGCATTGTGACGATGCTATTTACAACGGGTAACCAACAACAACCTACTATGTCGCACAGGGAGCTCTGCTCAGTGTTATGTGGCAGCCTGGACGGGAGGGGAGTTTGGGGGAGAGTGGGGACATGTCTATGTATGGCTGAGTCCCATGGCTGTTCACCTGAAACTGTCACAATACTGTTAATTGGCTATCCTCCATTAAAGAGTTAAACATTTTTTTAGAAAAAATAATGGGTTGTGGCCAATGGAGAGATAAACAGGCATTCTTAGCAGAGAAAAAAAAGAGAGCAGGAGTCGGAAGGAAAGAAACAGCAGTATGTGAGGGGAACTATGGGCCATTCTTGTTCTTTGTTTAAAAAATACATTGAAGTGGGACTGATTTACAATGTTTTGTCAATTTCTGCTCTACACCTAAGCCACTCAGTTTCATATATATTCAAATATATGCATGCTGCTGCTGCTTATTCACTTCAGCTTGTCTAACTCTGCGAGACCCCATGGACTGTAACCTGCCAGGCTCCTCCATCCAGGGGATTCTCCAGGCAAGAATACTGGAGTGGGTTGCCATGTCCTCCTCCAGCGGATCTTCCCAACCCAGGGATCGGTCTCCTGCACTACAGGCAGAATCTTTACCACTGAGCCACCAGGGAAGCCCACAAATATATACCAACTCTTTTTCATATTCTTTTCCATTACAGTTTATCATGAGTTACTGAAGACAGTTACCTGTGCTATACAGTAGGACTTTGTTATTTAAATATCAAATATTAGTTCGCATCTGATAATCCCAAACTCCCAGTCCTCCCCTCCCCACACCCCTCTGTCATGGCAACCACATGTTTTGGCCCTTCTTGTTCCTATACCCTCACTTCTGCAGCTGCTATGAGAGCCACTTGATTCTTCCCAAAGAAGGGGAAAAAATGGAAAAGCTCTCTGCTCTGGATATTGAGGGGGTGGCAGGTAAGTGCTCACACTGGTGTGTATTTCTGTCTCCCCCAGGTTTTTGAGGACATCTGCTTTGTCAGCTTTCAAGGGGGCACAGAAGACATGAGTCCCTCAGACACCTGGATCCTGGGTGACATCTTCCTGAAAGCATATTTCAGTTTTCGATTGGGGAAACTATATGATCGGCCTGGCTCCCTCAGTGTAAATGCTGGGCTGCTTCAGATATCACTCAGGCCCACTCCAAAGACACACTCACACATAGGGCACTCCCTCCCAGGGATGCCAAGGCACTGGGTTTGGGGCTCTGCAAGCCCTGCCCTCAGCAGAGAATAAAGGATTTCATCTCAATGGAGCTCATACGAATGGCTGCCTCTCTTTGAGTCAGGAAGATACATCACAACCGGGGAGGATCTAGAACCAAGTCTGAACCACAAACGAGAGGAGCCCAACAGCCCAACTCCAACTAGCTTCAAGAAAGGGGAGACTTACTGGAAGGAGACAGGGATCCGGGACACAGGAATGAGAACAGATCCAAAGATTTCAGTGACTGGATCCAAGAAATCAGAAGCCATCAGTTCACTCTTTCCCTCACCCTTTCCCTTCTCTCTTCTTTGATTCTCTCAGCCTGACAGCTTTCTTCCCTCAGGTTTCTACACCTAGTGAGAGAGTTTCAAGCTGCCTGCCTCACGCCTCTCTCTAAGGCAACTAACCAGTAAGGAAAGAAGCTCAGAAGACATCAGAGTTCAAGGGAGGGCTCTGAATGAACCATCTCAGATCATGTGTCCAGTCCTGGACCAAGCATGCTAGCAGGGGCACGGAGTCTTATAATTGGCTTAATTCGTCACCAGGCCCTGCCCGCAGAGCATGTGATTGACCGGTTCCTCATTAACAGACCCTGAGAAAGAATCATTTTCTTCTTTTCTTATCCTTCCCTTCTTTCTTTCTTCCTTCTCTCCTCCTTTAATTCCTTTCTTTCATTTGTCTCCTCTGAGCATTCACCTCCACAGAGCTCACAAACCTAGGTGTGAGAAAACTTCAGATTCCTCCAGGGACCACATCGGTCAAGAGAACGACAAACCTCAAGATGTCTGGATGGAACTCAGATCAATAGAATTCAGTTTCATGCTCCCTTCATGGCTTAGTGGTCAAGAATCCACCTGCCAATGCAGGAGACATGGGTTCGATCCCTGTTCCAGTAAGCACCCACATGCCGAGGATCCATTAAGCCCGTGCACCACAACTAAGGAGCCTGTGCCATAGAGTCCAGAAACCACACTACTGAGCTCACGTGCAGTCACTGCTGAAGGCCACATGCCCTAGAGCCCAAGCTCCGCAACAAGAGGAGCCACTGCAACGAGAAGCCAGTAAATACATTCAATTGGAAATAAGACAATGGGGTAAAAACCCCAACATGGTCATTTACTGTGCAGCACCCTACCTAACTAGGACTCACTTCTAGGATTCACTTCATCTGCAAAATAAGCTCATCACCTAACTTGAAGTGTACCCAAAATCTCATATGTTTACAAAGCCCCAGAACACTGCCAACAGAACACAGCAGCAAAGCAAAAAGAATAAGAGCTACTGCTACCCTAAGGAACAACAACAAAAAAGGTTCCCAGATGAAATCTACAAAGAAAATTTTCTGCATAATGGAAAATACAAAGGCACCAAGCCAGATTTCTGAGATAATCTAGGGGAGGGGAAAGCTTTTCTGGGGATATGACTGTTCCAAGTTCTCATTTCAGGATCCAGTCTTTCTCCCCAAGTGCTAACTCCCAGGCCTGTGCAGAGTCGCAGCTTTGGACAACAGTCAAAGTAAGTCTTCTTTCCCAAGTCCCTCTGTCACCACCACCAGCAGCTCTAGGGCTGACAGTCACAGACCTCACAGGTTTAGCATCTCGGGTGCACCAGTAGGAAATGGGACTCCTGGGTAAGAGGCAGGCAGCCGATGAAGAGGGTGGAAAAGCCCCCAGCCAGCAACAGTATTACTGGGATACTGCTGGAGTGAAAGGAAGTGAATGTGTGAAGTTTCCAGAGTTGAGGGTGGACATTCCCAGGGTTAGTGAACCCAGACATTGGTCAGCTGAGAAAGCGCTGACTTCTCTCAGGGGCAGAAACACTGAGGTGTAGAGTCAACTTTGCCAGTAACACACAAACACACACCACTGCTCTTGGAACCCAGAAGGAACTAGCATACCTTGGAGATACACAAACACCCATGACCTTTGTACCCAGCAAGCCCAGAACTAGGGGTTGGTCAGTGATGCTGGGAAAAGGATAGGGCCAGGAGCAGACCCAAGGCTGAAAAGCCACATCCTCACTGCCCCGGGGTGGGGTGGGGGACGGACGGTGGGGGGAAGTGCACAGCTCAAAGGGTTACAGACCAGACCAGAGCATCCCTCGGATCCCACTCTGCTGATGGATCCCCTGGCAAGTCAGACCCCACTCTTACCCTTCTCTCCCCACCTCCACGATGGGCAAATTGGCTCTAGGCTCATCAGAAGTATGGCAAGCAAGATGCTCAAATACAGGGCTCAGGGTGAAAGGCGGTGATGAGGAGTGGCATGGGACTGGAGGCCAGACTGGCCCAGGGAGCTTGGGCACTGCCTTCTCTTACTGGCCCAACTGCGAAGGGCACGGACCTTTAGCGGGTCATGTGCCCGTCGTGCCCAATCCCAGCCTCTGCCACGTGAGGCGCGCCAGAAGCGTCTGCCGGCACTGCCCCCAACCCTGCCCTCGCCCCTCCCGAGGTCCAACTCACCTACCCCTGGAGACCACTGGTTAAATCGCAACCCAAGCCCACACTTCCGGTGACCACAAACATGGCGCTCACCGGATGTGACCTCCCTCAAATGTTCAGGCACTATAGAGCTGGGGCTCACGTCACTACTCTGAGGCAGATGGCCTTAGAAAAGAGTGCTCCTCCTATGTTATTTCCTCCAATTTTCCCCTTCCAGCTCTTTTCAGCCTCCCCACCCATTATGACCCTCGTCCCCTATCACTTGCACCTATTTCCCTAATACCAGGCCTCCATTTCCCTAGTTTTCCTTTTCAGAGGAAATGAGTGAGAGAAATGAAATGAAAGTGAGAGAAACAGAAGCTAACTCCTTACTCTCCACATACATTCACTGAACACCTGTGCTGTTAAGACCTGTGGATGCAAAAGTGGACACACCACCCCCAGATTCAAAGAAGTCACGTTCTTGCTTGGGATGTCAGAAGAAACAAGAGATCTCCCTATTCTAGCCATCTCAGTCCTTCAGATGACTTTGATCAGGAACGGAAATTATTAAGGTAGGAATAAGCATCTTGTTGCCGTGCTGTGCCAAGTCGCTCAGTCATTTCTGACTCTGTGATCCCAAGGATTGTAGCCCGCCTGGCTCCTCTCTTCATGGGGATTCTCCAGGCAAGAATACAATAGTGGGTTGCCATGCCCTCTTCCAGGGGATCTTCCCAAACCTGGGGTCTAACCCAGGTCTCCCACATTGTAGGCAGATTCTTTACCAGCTGAGACACAAGGGAAGCCCAAGAATACTGGAGTGGGTAGCCAATCCCTTCTCCAGGGGATCTTCCCAAACCAGGAATCAGGATCTTCCCAAACCAGGGGTCTCCTGCATTGCAGGTGGATTCTTTACCAACTGAGCTACCAGGGAAGCCCAATCTTGTTTTTACCCACTTCTAAAAACTGTTGGTTTAGCTCCTCAGTACTGGATCTTGCTACATTGGTAGACTGGATGGAGAAGTGATGTGAACAGAAGTTAGGAAGGTGAGTGGGTAGGTCAGAATGTGAGGTAACAAAGACACAATATTTAAAAAGCTGACTTATTGAGAGAGACTTGGGACCTAAGTTGGAAAATCACTTTTCAAAACAAATTAGACCATGTGGTATGCATAATCCCCAGTTCAGACTTCAGATCTCTATAAAGACTTTGTTGTTGTTGTTGTTGTTGTTGTTGTTGTTTGGAACCCAAGTCAGATCCTTCTAGCTGTTTTTCAGTCCTGGTCCTTCCTCCTGGGTCTCACACTATGGCCAACAGTTCAGTGAGTTCAATGGACAATGGTTTTGTTCTCTGAGCCTTCAACTAGCCCAGTGTCTAAGGGCCCTTGTATTAGATCTTTCAAAGACAAGTCAAAGTTGCCATTAGAAGCTGAAGTACACCAAAACCAGAGAAAATGTAACATCAGATTATATTGAAGTGTTCTGTACCTGCTCTGCCCTCTCCAGCATCACACTGAGAATCCTGCAAGTCTAAAGAGCCCCACGGGTCTCTAGAGGTGACCTTTTTATAATTTAATTTTTATTTCATGTTGGAGTATAGTTGATTGTGGGGCTTTCCAGGTGGCTCAGTGGTAAAGAATCCCCCTGAAATGCAGAGGACCAGAGTTCGATCCCTGGGTTGGGAAGATCCCCTAGAGCAGGGAATGGGAACCCACTCCAGGATTTTTGCCTGGAGAATTCCGTGGACAGAGGAGCCTGGTGGGCTATAGTCTATAGGGTCGCAAAGAGCCAGACACAACTTAGCAGCTAACTATACTATACTATAGTTGATTGTGTTAGTTTTAGCTGCACTGGGAAGTGATTCCATTATACACATACATGTATCCATTCTTTTTTAGATTCTTTTTCCATACAGAATACTGAGGAGAGTTCCCTGTGCTATACAGTAGGTCCTAGTTGATTATTTATTTTATATATAGTTGGGCGTGTATGTTAGTTCTAAACTCTCAATTTATCCCTCTCCCACCTTTTCACTTTGGTAACTATAGATTGTTTTCAAAGACAGTGAATCTGTTTCTGTTTCCAAGAAACCATTTCTGATGAACTGAGATGAGTTCTCGGCTTTCAAGAAACCATTTCTTGAAAACAAGAAACCATTTCTGATGAGCCAGCTGGAGAGCATGTGTGCTAAGTCGCTTCAGTCATGTCCAACTCTTTGTGACCCTATGGACTGTGGCCCTCCAGCTTCCTCTGTTCATGGGTTCTCCAGGCAAGAATACTGGAGTGGTTTGTGATACCCACCTCCAGTGCAGGAGTACATTTCCTCAGTGAAGATCCTTTCACCCTAGCATTTAATCCTCTCTGTGCAAACACACACACACACACACACACACACACACACACACAATTTCTTTTCCTTTTCCCTTTAAAATGCTTTTATTTTTTTTTTCATTTATTTTTATTAGTTGGAGGCTAATTACTTCACAACATTGCAGTGGGTTTTGTCATACATTGACATGAATCAGCCATGGAGTTACATGTGTCCCCCATTCCGATCCCCCCTCCCACCTGCCTCTCCACCCGATTCCTCTGGGTCTTCCCAGTGCACCAGGCCCAAGCACTTATCTCATGCATCCCACCCGGGCTGATGATCTGTTTCCCTATAGATAATATACATGCTGTTCTTTCGAAACATCCCATCCTCACCTTCTCCCACAGAGTTCAAAAGTCTGTTCTGTACATCTCTGTCTCTTTTTCTGTTTTGCATATAGGGTTATCATTACCATCTTTCTAAATTCCATATATATATGTTAGTATGCTGTAATGATCTTTATCTTTCTGGCTTACTTCACTCTGTATAATGGGCTCCAGTTTCATCCATCTCATTAGAACTGATTCAAATGAATTCTTTTTAACGGCTGAGTAATATTCCATGGTGTATATGTACCACAGCTTCCTTATCCATTCGTCTGCTGATGGGCATCTAGGTTGTTTCCATGTCCTGGCTATTATAAACAGTGCTGCGATGAATATTGGGGTGCACATGTCTCCTTCAGATCTGGTTTCCTCGGTGTGTATGCCCAGAAGTGGTATTGCTGGGTCATATGGCAGTTCTATTTCCAGTTTTTTAAGAAATCTCCACACTGTTTTCCATAGTGGCTGTACTAGTTTGCATTCCCACCAACAGTGTAAGAGGGTTCCCTTTTCTCCACACCCTCTCCAGCGTTTATTGCTTGTAGACTTTTGGATAGCAGCCATCCTGCCTGGCGTGTAATGGTACCTCATTGTGGTTTTGATTTGCATTTCTCTGATAATGAGTGATATTGAGCATCTTTTCATGTGTTTGTTAGCCATCTGTATGTCTTCTTTTGAGAAATGTCTGTTTAGTTCTTTGGCCCATTTTTTGATTGGGTCATTTATTTTTCTGGAATTGAGCTGCAGTAGTTGCTTGTCTATTTTTGGGATTAATCCTTTGTTTGTTGCTTCATTTGCTATTATTTTCTCCCAATCTTAGGGCTGTCTTTTCACCTGACTTATAGTTTCCTTTGTAGTGCAAAAGCTTTTAAGTTTCATTAGGTCCCATTTGTTTATTTTTACTTTTATTTCCAATATTCTGGGAGGTGGGTCATAGAAGATCCTGCTGTGATTTATGTCAGAGAGTGTTTTGCCTATGTTCTCCTCTAGGAGTTTTATAGTTTCTGGTCTTACATTTAGATCTTTAATCCATTTTGAGTTTATTTTTGTGTATGGTGTTAGAAAGTGTTCGAGTTTCATTCTTTTACAAGTGGTTGACCAGTTTTCCCAGCACCACTTGTTGAAGAGGTTGTCTTTTTTCCATTGTATATCCTTGCCTCCTTTGTCAAAGATAAGGTGTCCATAGGTTCATGGATTTATCTCTGGGCTTTCTATTCTGTTCCATTGATCTATATTTCTGTCTTTGTGCCAGTACCATACTGTCTTGATGACTATGGCTTTGTAGTAGAGTCTGAAGTCAGGCAGGTTGATTCCTCCAGTTCCATTCTTCTTTCTCAAGATTACTTTGGCTATTCGAGGTTTTTGTATTTCCATACAAATTATGAAATTATTTGTTCTAGTTCTGTGAAAAATACCGTTGGTAGCTTGATAGGGATTGCATTGAATCTATAGATTGCTTTGGGTAGAATAGCCATTTTGACAATATTGATTCTTCTAATCCATGAACACGGTATGTTTCTCCATCTGTTTGTGTCCTCTTTGATTTCTTTCATCAGTGTTTTATGGTTTTCTATGTATAGGTCTTTTGTTTCTTTAGGTAGATGTACTCCTAAGTATTTTATTCTTTTTGTTGCAACGGTGAATGGTATTGTTTCCTTAATTTCTCTTTCTGTTTTTTCATTGTTAGTGTATAGGAATGCAAGGGATTTCTGTGTGTTAATTTTATATCCTGCAATTTTACTATATTCATTGATTAGCTCTGATAATTTTCTGGTAGAGTCTTTAGGGTTTTCTATGTAGAGGATCATGTCATCTGCAAACAGTGAGAGTTTCACTTCTTCTTTTCCTATCTGGATTCCTTTTACTTCTTTGTCTGCTCTGATTGCTGTGGCCAAAACTTCCAACACTATGTTGAATAGTAGTGGTGAGAGTGGACACCCTTGTCTTGTTCCTGATTTCAGGGGAAATTTTTCAATTTTTCACCATTGAGGGTGATGCTTGCTGTGGGTTTGTCATATATAGCTTTTATTATGTTGAGGTATGTTCCTTCTATTCCTGCTTTCTGGAGAGTTTTAATCATAAATGAGTGTTGAATTTTGTCAAAGGCTTTCTCTGCATCTATTGAGATAATCATATGGTTTTTATCTTTCAATTTGTTTATGTGGTGTATTACATTGATTGATTTGCAGATATTAAAGAATCCTTGCATTCCTGGGATAAAGCCCACTTGGTCATGGTGTATGATTTTTTTAATATGTTGTTGGATTCTGTTTGCTAGAATTTTGTTAAGGATTTTTGCATCTATGTTCATCAGTGATATTGGCCTGTAGTTTTCTTTTTTTGTGTGGCATCTTTGTCTGGTTTTGGAATTAAGGTGATGGTGGCCTCATAGAATGAATTTGGAAGTTTACCTTCATCTGCAATTTTCTGGAAGAGTTTGAGTAAGATAGGTGTTAGCTCTTCTCTAAATTTTTGGTAGAATTCAGCTGTGAAGCCATCAGGTCCTGGGCTTTTGTTTGCTGGAAGATTTCTGATTACAATTTTGATTCGCTTGCTTGCACACACACAATTTTTAAGAACAAAATGAAGGGACTGGTGTTATTGTTGATAAACTGCTCAACCAAGACAGGCCAGGTTCAGTTTTTAGCCTGAGTCCTCTTTGGTATCACACTGCAGTCCCTCACACTATCATCCCAATTAACCATGGCATCCGCTGTGATAAGACTCCAGGAGATCAAACAAAGCTACCCAAGCCCTCAGGCCAGCTAGACGTCAGAAGGAACAAACCGCCTTCCCTCCAGGCAGCAGTCAAAAGGTGGCCCACAAAGAAACCAGAGGTCAGATAATCTCTGCTCACCCCACTCAGGCCTGGAGTCCCACAAAGCAGCACCTTCATTTCACAGATGGACAGCCTCATACATCAGTCACAGCATTTATGAGAGGCTGACTTACGACTGCAACTTGCCCGAGTTCCAGTCGCTGTTTTGTCACTAAACTCCCCGGGTCTAGAGCAACCTTGATCAAGTCCTGCCTGCTCTCTTGGCCTTGATTCCTCATCTGCAAAAGCAGAGATGAGACCAGATGGCCCCTCAAATCATTACATGACCCTGAGGCAGCTCCCAAGGCCCGAACAAGCTCCTCACATACAGTAGGTAGAACAGGTATGAATTTGAGTCCAAAATACATGACTGACTAAGCCAACTAAACAATGTCCCTTGCCATCTGGTACTACAAGGATGGAGCCACTGACCTCACTGACTTTCAACACACCCTGCCAGGAGGTCAAAGTGGAGGTCAGGAATGAGGCCCTCTGTGCTCTGGGAAAACTGTCAGAACAAGACTTCAAAGAAATATTTTCAAAGAAAGTTTCATGAGCCCATTTTCTTGCATCATCTCACACATAGAAAAGCACTAAAATCATTAAGAGACATCTGCTCCTCATGACTAGCAGCAAGCCTCTGCCGAAATGTGTGCTTGACTGCACATACCCCTTCAGCAGATCACGTATACACTGACCTCCACCACACACGCACCTCTTCAGTGAAGTTCTTCAGAGCTACGTGAGAAGCTATATCACGGGCTATACTCCTCACTTTGCCCGAAACAAAACTTAACCCACAACTCTCACATTGTGCTTTTTTTTTATTTGACAACTTCATACAAAACTCATATACCACTTACCAGGATTCAAAGCACCCTACACATATTAACTTATTCAGTTCTGTTATTATCCACAATTTAAACATGAGAAATCTGAGGCATAGAGAGAGTAAGTAACTTGTCCAAGAACACACAGCTAGTAGATGACCAAGCTGGGATTTGAACCCAGAACATCTGGCTCCAGCACTGTGTCCTGAAGAGCTATGCTCTCCCCACTCGCATTTTTTAAGGATGTCATATACCTTTATCCAATGGAGAGGCCTAAATTTGGGCTCTAGAGAGCATGCTCTCCTTGTAGGCCCAGGGTGGGGCTGCTCAGCTAGGTTATCTGCAGGCACCACGAAGAGGGCAGAATGCTCCAGGCTCTGAGGCAGGCGTCCTCCTCAGGCTCTAGCTCACCGCGCAGGCGCAGCATCTCTGCAAACCACCTGCCGCCACCATCTTGAACTGAGCACTGTGCCTGGTCCTCGGCAGTCTTTTGGTTGTGTTAGTTGCATTCTGTGGACCTGGGAACTCTGGTCTGAAGGGCTGAATGTGAGGCCTCTGTGTGTGGTCCCCTGAGAACAAGTGAAACAAATCGCAAAGGAAAAGAAAAAGTCCAGGGTTTACGAATTGCTGCCCAGAGTCCCAGTCAATTAGAGTGATGACAGAACTTCATACTAAACACAGGCAGAGAAATTCTACAGCTTCCCAATGAGGATCTACTTTTGCTTTTTTATGAAATCTCATATGATCATGCAAGTTAGTCATTTAAGCAGGAGTGAAGAGGATAGGTAATATTCAGATGCTATAGAATGGGAAGATTTGTAGCAGAGGGACTGGAAGAGCAGGGCAGGAAGAAGTAATAGCAATCAGTTTGGAACATTTGGTTTTGAGAAGACTGGTACTTGGGACAGATATCCGGGAGGAGGGAAAGGCCACCCACTCCAGTATTCTGGCCTGGAGAATTCCATGGACTGTATAGTCCATGGGTACCATGCAAGATGGCGGAGTAGAAGGATGTATGCTCATCTTCTCCTGAGGGAACTCCAAAACTACAACTCAGTGCTGAACAACCGTCAACTGGAGAATGTTGGATCCCGCCAATAAAAGATACCCCACATCCAAGGGTGAAGGAGAAGCCCCAGCAAGTTGGTAGGAGGGGTGAAATCACATTTGGAATCAAATCCCTTACCCGCCAGAGACGCTCAGAAGGCTCAAACAAACCTTGTGTGCGCCAGGACCCAGAGACCCCACAGAGACTGAGCCAGAACTGTGTTTGAGTGTCTCCTGTGAAGGCACAGGTCAGCAGTGGCCTGGGGCAGCAGGGGCTCTGGATGCAGCAGACCTGGGTATGGCATAAGCCCTCTTGGAGGGGGTCGCCATTAACCCAACCATGGAGCCTCCAGAACTTACACAGGACTGGGGAAACAGACTCTGGGAGAGCACAAACAGAAACTTGTGTGCACCAAGACCCAGTAGAAAGGGGAAGTGACTCCACAAGAGACTGACCCAGACTTCCCTGTGAGTGTCCAGGAGTCTCCGGCAGAGGCGTGGGTCGACGGTGGCCTGCTGCAGGCTGGGAGAACTGAGTGTAGCAGTGCCTGTATGGGGCCTTTTGAAGGAGGTCACCATTATTTGCATTACCTCCACCATATTTTGGCCTCAGGTCAAGCAACAGGGAGGGAACACAGACCCACACATCAACAGAAAATTGGATTAAAGATTTACTGAGTGTGGCCCTGCCCATCAGAACAAGACCCAGTTTCCCCCTCAGTCAGTCTCTCCAATCAGGAAGCTTCCATAAGCCTCTTATCCTTCTCCATCAAAGGGCAGACAGACTGAAAACCGCAATCACAGAAAACTAACCAATCTGATCACATAGACCACAGCCTTGTCTAACTCAATAAAACTATGAGCCATGCCACATAGGGTCACCCAAGGCGGACAGGTCATGGTGGAGAGTTCTGACAAAATGTGGTCCACTGGAGAAGGGAATGGCAAACCACTTCAGTATTCTTGCCTTGAGAATCCCATAAACAGTATGAAAAGGCAAATAGATAGGACACTGAAAGATGAACTCCCAAGGTCCATGGGTGCCCAATATGCTGCTGGAGATCACTGGAGAAATAACAGAAAGAATGAAGAGACAGAGCCAAAGCAAAAACAACACCCAGTTGTGGATGTGACTGGTGATGGAAGCAAGGTCCAATGTTGTAAATAGCAATATTGCATAGGAACCTGGTGAGACATTTTACTTTCTTGGGCTCCAAAATCACTGCAGGTGATGACTGCAGCCATGAAATTAAAAGATGCTTGCTCCTTGAAAGAAAAGTTATGACCAATCTAGACAGCATATTAAAAAGCAGAGACATAACAAAGATCCATCTAGTCAAAGCTATGGTTTTTCCAGTAGTCACGTATGGATGTGAGAGTTGGACTATAAAGAAAGCTGAGCACTGAAGAATTGATGCTTTTGAACTGTGGCATTGGAGAAGACTCTTGAGAGCCCCTTGGACTGCAAGGAGATCCAACCAGTCAATCCTAAAGGAGATCAGTCCTGAATGATCACTGGAAGGACTGATGCTGAGGCTGAAATATCAATACTTTGGCCACCTGATGCGAAAAACTGACTCACTTGAAAAGACCCTGATGCTGGGAAAGATTGAAGGAGGAAGGAGAAGAAGATGACTGAGGATGAGATGGTTGGGTGACATCACCAACTCTATGGACATGAGTTTGAATAAGCTCCAGGAGTTGGTGATGGACAGGGAAGCCTGGCGTGCTGCAATCCATGGGGTCACAAAGAGTCAGACACAACTGAGCAACTGAAATAAACTGATACCTTTATCCATGGTGTAAAGATATATGCCCATGGGGTTGCAAAGAGTCGGACACGACTGAGCAACTGAACAACATACCTTTATCTATAACTCAAGTTCAATCTTCTCACTCCTCAGACCAGAATATACCTCACTCTTCTCCATCCTCCATAGAATCCTTGGAGATTTCCAGACTACTGCAGTGTCAAAGGAAAATGAAGAGGGGGAGGTGTTCATGCAGACACGCTGGTGTGTCACCATCAATTTCCACCTCCCCCAGCTCCAAAGTGATATGCCAGTGCTCTCTGCCTTTGGGCAGGTCACAGAGGTGCCCCCTAAAGGTCCAGGTGGAGCAACGGCCAGGCCTAAGGAATCACATCAATTGCTCTGAAGGCTGTATGCTCCGGGATCTGATTACAGTACCCACAGACTTCTAGTCAGAAGTTCTACCCCTTCCTGCAGACATGACAGGAGGAGAACCAGCCTCAGCGTGGACCACCCCCTCTTCCCCTGGAGAGAGTTTACTCCTCCTTTCCATCCACATACTTGCTCTTTTGCCCACCTCCCCTTTTAAATTCATTTAACTTTGCCTTCAAAACACAGGCAAGAGTGAATACCACCCCTTCCGAGTCTTGGAGAAGGAAATGGCAACCCACTCCAGTATTCTTGCCCGGAGACTCCTGTGGACAGGGGAGCCTAGTGGGCTGCTGTCCATGGGATCACACAGTCAGACACGACTGAAGCGACTTAGCAGCAGCAGCCTTCTTAGCCTAGAGTATTACCTTTTCATTCCTTCTTCCCCAGGCTCTGAGAACTGTAAGGAAATTATTCTTGAATGTCACACCCACAGCCCAGTTTATGTAAGGTGGTGGAAAACAGTTCAAATAACAATGGTAAGTTAATTACAGAATTGTTCTCAAATTAAAGTTAAATCTGCCTTCCTTCCACTTGACCTTTGTCCTCATTCTACTCAGAAAATTCACCAGAGAGTAAAGGTAGTCTTTCTTTGTGAAAAACTATTAGAGACTTGAGCTTGGTTCTCAGACCCATACCACGGTCTTGATTTTCCAGTGTAACTGCTCCAGCACTTCTGTCCACACACCCACTTCCCAATGAAATGAAGGATTGGAAGCTTCACTCACTGTCAAAAGCATCTTCTCTGGCCCCTCTGTACAGTTTCCAGGTTCTTTTAACGTACTTCCTTCCAATTCAAGTCTTTAATCTCTTGTATTCATCTTAAATTTTAGCCTCACTTTCCTTTGTTCTCCATTCTCCCAGTCTAACATCTCACTCACCTACTCAAAGATCCCCATCACCCTAAGTAAATCTCACACTCTTAAATGTGACCTTGAACATCAAGCCCCCTCCATTCCACCCTGGGACGTGGTCTTTGGCTTCCCTTTTCTATATTGCCCTGTGTAGCATTAGTGCTATTGTACAGATTGTCAAGTCTTCATTGTAAATGCACGCTGGCTTACACTCCATACTCCCTCATATTCGCTGCGACCCTATGGCTTGTTTACACCAACCTAACGCAAGTAGAGTCTTACCTGGTGGCTCAATTGGTAAGGAGACCAACCACAATGCAGGAGACCTGTGTTCGAACCCGGGGTCAGCAAGATCCTCTGGAGAAGGAAATAACAACTCCAGTATTCTTGCCTGGAGAATTCCCTGGACAGAGGAGCCTGGCGGGCTACAGTCCATGGGGTCTCAAAGAGTCAGACATGACTTAGCAACTTAATCATAACCAAGGCAGGTAGCAGTGGCAAATGCTTTGATACGTCAATGCAGGAAGAAAAAAAAAGGCACAGCCTAAAAATTGACAGTTACAAGCTTTCTGAGGACTTCAAGCCCGGGGGCAGCCTCTCAGCTCACTCTAAAGGTCTGCTCTGAAGGGGTAAAGGAGGAGCCAGGATACAGAGGATTGTTTGCTACAACAACAACAACAACAAAATCGGAACATCAAAAGATTACTGCTCATTAAAAGAAGTCAAATGTCTCAAGTTAAGGGATTTAAACATTTTTCAATGTAAGGGAAGATGCAAGAGCCTGGACTTACTGGAAGCTTTCCTTGGATATGCACTGTAGCTATCTGGGGCAATTATCCACATTCTTCTCATCCTGAATTCCCTCTAGGTACACAATTGGTGGGTGTGGGGTGGCTTTTATAGGTGACGACTTAATGGAAGACATTCATTTGCCATCCTGAATTCCTTCTGGTCTGACCATTGTGGGCAGCTGTAATGTGACAATTGTATGGCTGTAACATTGTTTTCCTACTGATATGGCAGGCAACACTTTTCATTTGCAATTGTCAGTACATGCATTGGCACATGCAAGAGAATGTCCCCAATTCACAGATGAAGAAACTGAGCTCGAGAAGAATTAAGCATCTCACTGGAGGCCATAGGGCCTGTGAGTGGTAGAGCCAAGATTTGAACCCAGGTCTGTTTGACTGCTAATTCCAGCCTCTCCTTACTGGGCTTGGGTGGCCAGGAAGTGATGCAGAGGAGACAAGAGGGTGGGAGATGGAGGGGAAAACTGAAAAAGGATCTCCTCTATTAGGTAATATCCATTCTTTCAGTGAACACTTCCTCAAGGTGCTAAAGCCTAGTATGAAAATGCTCCCTGCATAGATGGAGCCTAGAAGGCAGGAACACCATGGGGACTGTCCCCAGAACACAAATGCTGGGCACAGGGGGACGGTGGCCTGAATCTTAGTTCATGACTTTTTCCATGAGCTAAACCATCCAGAGCTTGTCCACTTGTCTTGCCTGCTTTTCATGCATAGGCTAGCAGGAACTTGTAGTCCAGTAATCAAAATGTCAGGAAAGAAATGTGGCCACACACACATGCTCCTGGCATGCTGGGAAGCTGGTGCCAAATGTCATCTTGGCACAGTCGCAAGCTCTCAAGCTGCCCATGAAAAGTTGAAAAGCACATAGGCAAATGCAGTCACTGTCTATGGTCTCTTTGAATGAATCAGGCTCTATGCTGAGAGACTGGAGTGACCAGGGAAGGCCTCCAAGGGGGGAGACATTTAAGATGATGCTAAAAGTTGAGAGGGCTTCCCTGGTGGCTCAGAGGGTTGAGAGGGCTTCCCTGGTAGCTCAGTGGGTAAAGTGTCTGCCTGCAATGCAGGAGACCTGGGTTCGATCCCTGGGTCAGGAAGATTCCCCTGGAGAAAGAAATGGCAACCCACTCCAGTACTCTTGCCTGGAAAATTCCATAGACAGAGAAGCCTGGTAGACTACATTCCATGGGATCGCAAAGAGTCAGACATGACTGAGCGACTTCACTTTCTTTTTTTCTTTCTTTAAAAGTTGAGAAGGAACCAGGCATGCCAAGAGCTGGGAGAAGAACTTTCCAGATGGAGAAATAACCATTGCAAAAATCAAGGTAACCAAGCTTAATAAATGGCTACTTTTCCACCTCCAATCTTCCTTCCACGCTTGGATCCCAGCCAAAGGTCACCGATGCCAACTTTTTAAAAAAAAAGCACAACGTGAGAGTTGCAATTGAAGTTTTATTTAGAGCAAAATGAGAAATGCAGCCGGAGAGACAGCACCTCAGATAACTGAGAAACTGCTCCAAAGAAGCAGGAGGGAAGGTCAGTATATATATGAGATTTTGGTGAAGAGGGAATACATGCAATCAGGAACAAATTTTTCCCGAGGGTTTCCACTAGGCTTGGGAAGGTTTTCTACTCACAAGGAACAGTCCTCACCATGGAGGACTGTTGTGTTTTTCTAGATATGAGGAGATAGAGGAATTCGGCTCATAAAATCAGTTCCTGAAAATATCAGTTTGAAGACCTGTCCTGCCAGTTTTCCCCCAAGCAAAAGTGCCTCATTTCTGCTCTCCACCCTGAGCTCCTTTTAGGGGGTGTTGAAAATCAGCAGCACATGATTTAATCCTTATGGAGGTAGATGGCAGGGGCCAATTTGTAGTTGAAAGAGCACCTTAGGGTAATAAATTCTACCCTACCTTAGGAGATACCTCATGACCATTTTGTCGCATGTGCTAGGAAACTTCAGCTGGTCTTACAGTGATTTAGCTGATAGGCCATTCGATGTGCTGTTCTGGATTAAGTCTATCAGCAGTAACCACGGGGCTCTAGACCATCTCTCTTATGTGATCCATTGCAGTCCAGGAAAAAAAAAAAATTCCCTTTTGCTGTATCTTCCCATATCTAGAGTTACACTGTTATGATCACTAATCACATATACCACTATATCTTCTATCGACTGCTTCAAGTAGCATAGTCATCATTTTCTTTGCAGGTTCAGTCACACTTTTGGTAATGCAAGAAACAACAACTTCATAAAACAGCCAAAGTACAAATAACACATTTAACAGTATTATTAAAGTCATAAGCAAGAATTAAGACAAGAACTTGCACTAGCCCAGTATATGCTTGGGTCATCTAACTTAGGCTGTTCTGTACCAATTTTTATCTTTCAGGAAATTGTATATTGGGACTATCCATAAGGCTCCAGCCCAATTTCATAGTATTACTAAGCTAGCCACCCTTCGTAGAACCCAAATAAAGAGGGTTCTTACATTTTAAATGACCATAGCCTGGTTTTTACCACATTAATCCATCCCATAATTGTGAGACATTTTATTCCTTCCCTAATTTGTGCTTGTGGCTCTGATTGAGCTTGGGCAACTTAGAGGAAAATTTATATTGGGCTCAGGGTCAGAACAGGTATTATTAATTGGACAGGTGAGAGGATCCCACCTAGTAATATCAATGGTAACTTGGATAGGACTGAACTTTCTTTCTGCTAAAATAAATTTTCTAAGAATCATCCAATAAGAATCTTGGAGTGGAGAAATCCACCAAGGTAATCTAGACATACTAGACAGAGGTAATGGCCACAACCAAACAATTGGATTGATTTTTAAAATAGCATATGACCATGTCCATGATAGGAAACATTTGATTGGTATGCAAAGGTCTAAGAAATCACAAAAACATTATATATAATCACACAAATCAGGTCCCTTTTCTTCGTCTAGTCCTGGTGTGGTTTTCTCTGTTTGAGCATCATTTTAAGGTGAGTTTCAGGTCAGCAGTCCTCTCTGTATTCCTATCTGGTGTATTGCCTTTGGAATCAGGAGTTAATCCAAGAGTTAGCCTCCCTTCAGTTTCACTGTGCATGAGCTAGTGAAGAGTACTTTATAAACCTCCTTCCATCCAGGTTAGAAACTGTCCTGTAAATTATGTCTTCTAGTACACATCATCCCCTGATTGCAGGTCATGGAAAATCTACATTTCATCCAAAGATTACTGAGATAAGCTTCAGGAAAAAAACTTACAGGATCCTTTTAATAATTCAATGAACTTAACCTTAATAGAGAGTAACAGCAAGGAACTATCTAGGAAGTGAGTCACTAAATACAGATCTCTGTTTACAAAATTTGGATTTAACATTCATTAAAATATAATCTTTTTCTAATAAAATTCATTAAAATATAATATAAAATATTAAAATAAAATATATCTAGTATGGAGAAGGCAATGGCAACCCACTCTAGTACTCTTGTCTGGAAAATCCCATGGACAGAGGAACCTGGTAGGCTACAGTCCATGGGGTCTCAAAGAGTCAGACACAACTGAGCAACTTCACTTTCACTTTTCACTTTCAAGCATTGGAGAAGGAAATGAAAACCCATTCCAGTGTTCTTGCCTGGAAAACCCCAGGGATGGCGGAGCCTGGTGGACTGCCATCTATGGGGTCACAGAGTCGGACATGACTGAAGCGACTTGGCAGCAGCAGCAGCATATCTAGTATAATAAATTATACTCGTTTCTACCAAATATATCCAAATTAAGACTAATTTGTTTGCAAAATATGTCTGGTCTCAAAAATTTGGCCTGATAATTTATATAACTATAATGGATCATATAGGCTTTTGGCTTTACTGTAACTTTTATAACCAGGATGGTTAGATAAATTAGGTAGTATTTTAAATGCTTTGGATGACTTGCTGCTTTGCTGTCCAGCTGAGAATGATGCAAACATCCCAAGAGTGGGATCAAAGTGTCCCTGGGTGAGGCTGTCTCTCTCCCTGTGTCTCATTAGTAGTGACTATGGCTCTATCCCCTCCGTGTCCAGAGCAGGAATTCCAGCACTAAGGAGATGACCTCCAGCAAGATTAACCAGAAGACTCATGTGGGTCTGGCCCTCTGGTAAGTACCATTCTTTGCCCAGTGCTTCTTCCTTCCCTCCTGGGTCCTGAGCAAGCTGCCCACCTCTTGGTTATTGGGTTGTGAATTCTTCTTCCCTTCCCTTCCAAACATGGCCAGAGACCCTCTCCTTGGCTCTCTGCCTACCCAGGCCCTATCCCTCACCTACGGATGGCACTAGAAAAGAAAGAATCAGGGAGGGGGAGGCCCAGTTCATTCTTTTATAAGTGTCCTCATTGCTTCTACCTCCAGGCCCTGACCTGGCTCATCAGTCTCCACCTGGACGGCCAAGCAGCTTAGCAGGGGAGTGGAGTGCAAGTGTGAGGGGGTATTGATGGATGTGGGGGATGGTGATCAGATGACAGGAAAACAGCTGGAATAATGAGCAGGTGGGTCACTGAACTGCTAGGGACCTACTTGACTCTGCTTTTCTGGTCCCTAAAGACAGAAATTTCAAAATGAATATTTTGAAAACTTCTCATTACGAAAAGATTTCAAACATCTCAAAAATGAAAATGCATAGTATCATGAAACCTGTATTTCACCATTCAGTCTCAAGAACTACATTACTCTTTTAGTCGGCACAGGTTTCATAGACCAAAACTAGAAGTCCAAGATCAAAGTGCAGGCCAGTTGGGTCCCTGGCGGGGACGCTCTTTAGGCTCCCAGGCATTTCTCTTCTTGCTGTGTCCTCACATGTGATGGGGGACAGGGAGGGAGTGAAAAGCAGGGAGGAAGTGAGGAAGGGAAAGGGAGAATGAGAGAGAGAGAAAGAGTGAGGAGAGAAAGCTCTCCGGTGGCTCTTCTTATAGAGGTGCTAATCCCATCATAACAGCCTGACCATCAAGATCCCATCTCAAGACAACCACCTCCCAAAGGCCCTGCCTCAGCTTATAAAGAAAGCTGAGCACCGAAGAATTGATGCTTTTGAACTGTGGTGTTGGAGAAGACTCTTGAGAGTTCCTTGGACTGCAAGGAGATCCAACCAGTCCATCCTAAAGGAGATCAGTCCTGAGTGTTCATTGGAAGGACTGATGTTGAAGCTGAAACTTCAGTACATTGGCCACCTGATGCGAAGAGCTGACTCATTTGAAAAGACCCTGATGCTGGGAAAGATTGAAGGTGAGAGGAGAAGGGGACAACAGAGGATGAGATGGTTTGATGGCATCACCGACTCAATGGACATGAGTTTGAGTAAACTCCAGGAGTTGGTAATGGACAGGGAGGCCTGGCATGCTGCAGTCCATGGGGTCACAAAGAGTTGGACATGACAGAGTGACTGAACTGAACTGAACTAAAAGGCTCTGCCTCATAATACCATCACATTGGGAGTTAAGGACTTAACATTTGAATTTGGGAGTGATACAGTTCAGTCTACAGCAACTACACAGATCTGGGTTCTTGTTGTTGTTGTTGTTGTTGTTGTTGTTTGAATCAAGAGAGATCCTCATTTAATTTTTTTTTTTTTTACTATGTATTCACTTTTGCCGAAGTATTTTAAGGAAGAGATTATCGTTGTTGTTGCTGTTTAGTCTGACTCTTTTGTGACCACATGGACTCTAGCTCACCAGGCTCCTCTGTCCATGGGATTTCCCAGGTGAGAATACTGGAGTGGGTTGCCATTTCCTGCTCCAGGGCAACTTTCCCACCCAGGGTTCAAACCGACATCTCCTGCATTGCAGGCACATCTTCACCACCGAGTCACCTTGGAAGCTCAAGCAAGAGATGACCATTTCACAAAGTATACATAACCATAAATGCTATCTGTTCCAAATAAAATTAACATCTAATATCTCATGCATGTTCAAATTTTCCCTAATCCTCTTAAAAAAATGTCCTTAAGCAGTAATATCAAGATCTAGAGGATATGTTGCATTTGGTTGTTCTAAAACTAAAAACAAAGTGGTCTCCTTTTTATGCCATTTATTTTTTAAAAAGTGGAAGGAGGTAGGATCATTTTTCTTATAGAATGTATTGGGTTTAGAGCAGGGGTCCACAGCACCAGGACCATGGACGGGTACCAGTCTCAGCCCATTAGGAACCAGGCCGCACAGCAGGAGGTGAGCAGCAGGCCAGTGAGTGAGGCTTCATCTGTATTTACAGCTGCTCCCATCCTTCTGCCATCACCCAGAGATGGGACAGCCTAGTTCCAGGAAAACAAGTTCAGGGCTTCACTCATTCTGCACTATGTTGACTTGTATAATTATTTCATTATACATCACAATGTAATAATAGTAGAAATACATGCACAATAAATAGAATATCCT